>NC_090929.1:1005097326-1005444591 GCF_040938575.1 Ambystoma mexicanum
CTTTGTTAAAGCTCACTACTCTCACAAGTGGTTGTGGGCGTGTTCGGTCGTCATGGGGAACACAGTCACTGAGCATGGCCCCAGTATTGGGATCTCCATGGCGATCAGAGCGCCATACGTTTAAACACTAAATGTAGTAAGAACTAAACCTCCTACTAAGGAACTGGCAACACAACGTACAGGAACTTTTCCCTGCTTACATTGCACCAACTGCAGTTTTGTACTCAAAGGGGACATAGTCTACAATCCACGCACAGGTGAGAAAATCAAATTAAAGACTTTTGGCACTTGCGACAGTATCAACATCATCTACAGAATCAAATGCCCCTGTGGGCAGTATTACATAGGGAAGTCGACACGATCAGCTAAAACCCTTTGGAATGAACACCGCTAGTGTATAAGGAACGGCAACCTAAACTCGGCAGTAGCACGTCACTGGATTAATAAAGGACATAATTTGGCACAGATAAGGTTTTTGATTCTGGAAGTAGTCCTGAGGAACAATCCACATGAGGCCATTGACCTGAAATTGGATAAAAGAGAAACATTTTGGATAGACAAATTGGGGTCCCTTACCCCGAACAGATTGAATGAAGAGAGCTTATCATTGCTACATTAGAATTTTCTGATTATAGCATTATCCTACGGACACCCTTGGGTCCCGAAACATGTATTTCCAATATTGTGATACACATGTCATTGATTGAGTAATGCTTATTGCACTTTCTTTTACACTGATTTGGATTGGTACAACACATCACCATTATCAACTGGTTATATACATGTACACTTTATTGGCTGGGAAGTGAATTTATATTGAAGTGAATTGGGATCTGTATAGGAATTTACACACATGTCACCAGTAGCAACAGTTAATATGCATGCATGCTGCATCTAATTGAAAGTAAGTTTGTGTAACATCTTCAGTATTTCACCAGGTGTATCGTCCCGAGCGCCCACATGGGGGTTTGGGGCACCCACACGGCTGGTTAGCAAGTCATAACAAAGCACATTTAGTGTTTAGACGTATGGCGCTGCGATCGCCATGGAGATCGCAACACTGGGGCCACACTCAGCGACTGTGGTCCCCATGATGAGCGGACACACTGACAACCACTCGTGAGAGTAGTGGGCTTTAACAAAGCACATTTAGTGACAATACATATGGCGCTCTGATCGCCATGGAAAACGCACCACTGAGGCCTCACTCAATGACTGTGATCCCTGTGGTGACCGGACACGCCCACAATCACTCGTAAGATTCATGCAACATACATCGTTGTCACGATGCATAAATAAAATCTACATGCAGCCTGTAACCTCCATGTAAACACGAATACCATCAGAATAGGACATATTGACATTATAATTGCGACAGCGTATGCTGGCGGAGCACATAAAGTAGTCCCGTTGCCTTAGCAATAAACCTAAACAGGAAGTTCATGCGTGTCTTCACGGCAAACGCCAGCAGGTAAGAGAAGGGGAACACATACCAAGAGAACCGCAGTGGCAAGAGATAATGACTTAGATTAACTTGAAATATATGCCTTTACCAGCTCCTGTGATTTACATCACGGCGCCACGCCGCTGAAAGAACTCTCTAATTGCTGCTTGAGCACTTACATGGAGATGAACATTGGCATTCACAACAGACTACTACAACACGGGTGAAAGCGCCCGTAACTTGTGTTGGACTTCTTGACACATAGAGACGAGCATGAATCTCAAGTTTGCAATGTAACTGAAAATAATATGAAACATGGAACCTACGGTATGTGTTTATATTATTACTTATTCCTATACATTGATGTTGATGTTTAATTGTAAATTAAGAGGTTCGCCCTGACGAAAGAATGGTTTTCCGAAATGCATTGGCAAAAGAACCTACATATGTATATATGCGCTGATGTCTGACTCACTAAGAAACAATTAGTGAACACAACCAAATACAATTAATTTGAAAACGGATGGCTAAGGCTGATTTCCTTTAATGACTATTATCAAGTACATTTGAACTTGCATTTGAAGGAAACATATTTACTTGAAACCCTTTTAGTTGGGGGTATCAATGGAGAGCGACTGGCTAGCTGGGTCCTTTTACCTAGCTTTCTGCCTCACTGTAATTTTGAGTCTGGGTGTCTCTAGACTTGTTCCAGTCAGCTCCTATAAAATATTTTGACAAACTAAATCAATACGATCATTTTGGATTACATGTATTACCTAGTGTGGTGCCCACTTTTTCTGCTTTGCTAGAGTGCAAGAGGGAGACAGGACACAGGATGACAATTGCTGAGCAGTGGTGTGGAGAGAGAGAGAGATAGAGAGAGAGATATAGAGAGAGAAAGAGAGGGATAGGTGAAAAGCAGTGCAAGGAGGAGACTGGCTGGAGGGGAGATGAGAATGGATATGTCGGACATCCCAGTGGGTGAGGGAAGAGAGAAGTTGTCCAAGATTGGAAAAGAGAGGCATGAACACTTGTGCAAGAAGAAGCCTGGTCAGAGAGCCTAAACGGGACATAGATGGAAAAGTAACACATGTAGTGGGTGATGGAGAAGGGCAGACTGCCTAAGAATGGCAACCTGTGAAAGGTCAACCAGCAGCTCTACATCATACAAACAACATGCACCACCCACCACGGCTTGCACATTAGAAAGAGACCCATGTACGCAACATCCCAGAAAATAAGTGCCTACATCCACTTACCCATACCTTGCACCAACCAACAACCCCCCTTGTTGGACACCACTATAACTGGACCTCAGGACAACATGCAGCTGTTCATTCACCCTCCAACAGACCACACACCCGGTGTGAGACCATCCCAGAGAGTGTGCATGGATCCCAGGGTGTACTGGTAACTCCCATAGGGACAACAGATGAAGACAAGTATGGGGAGGGGACGAAGTAAAACATACATGGGCCCACAATATACAAACACACCATGCAGTCATTCACAGTGCAGAATGAGATGAACAAGTAGTGCTAACATAAAAATCATGCAATACATCCTGGTGTAGTGAACACACAGAAACAAACAATGTACAAGTGACCTGATTGGGTAACACAGTAGCAGTCCATTATGGGTACACATGCGCATAACTGTACAATCGTACATGCAGCAAGTGTGATGAACCTGTCAACATACACAAATGCTCAAAACTGTGTCACCAAAGGCTACGTCATAAAGCAGTGCAGCTGAGGATTACTAGACCTGACAATGGACTTGTGTGTTACATGTGTTATAGTGGCAGGGCAGGTCATGCGAGTGGATGAGGGAGTGGAGTCGGCAGCAGTCAAAGAGTAGTGCAGACAGGGATTGCATCTGCAATGCCCAGTAGGAAACATGGGGGAGGGGGCATGGGTTGGAGTTAAGCAGACATCATCACGGTCAGTGAAGCAGGTGTTGGAGAACAACAATACACAGAGTGCAGATGCACAGAGAATGCATGCCGTCAATAAGTATGAACATCCCTAATGTTGGAAATACTGCTAAGGTGTGAAAAGTGCTGCTCAATCACTTTCATTAATTTCATCAATTGTGAAAGTGCACCCACCAAAACAATGCGCCCGCATAGAAGTGGAACTGCACATACAAACACATGCATGTAGACAGACACACATCTGCACGGACATTTACCGTGACTCAAGGATTACACTGCCAGCTAGCAAAAATGTGTCATGCATGCAAAGACCATGGTGACCAATAATACAGACACAACACAAGAGACATGCTTACCTGTTGACAGAGCTGGCATGATGGGATTCCCTCATCACCTCCACCAGAAACTGTACCTCCAAATTCGTGAAACGAGGGCCAGCGCTTGGCAGAGCGCATGGGGACTAGGGACATGAAAGGCTGCAGGGTGGAACTCACATGGAGTGCAGTCACAGGAAGAATCAGGATCACTGCAACAAAATGGGACATTGCATTTCACCAGCCATAGTGATAATCATGCTTGCATCACATATGTAGCAATATTCCGTCAACCCATTGTTACCTGCATATGCCATCATGTCAACCTCAAAGAAACCATGGCAGTTGACACCACTGTGCATGGATGCATGTCCACTACTGCACTCATCATGCCTTTGAGAGGGCAACAGCACATATCAAGCAAATAAAGAAATAAAAGAAAAAGAGTCCATCTCGGAAAAAAGTGACTATGCCAAATCAAGGGGTACAAAGAAATACAAGATACTGGTCATGTAAATAAAAAAATGTCCATCCTGGACTTGGGGTTAGAAAGAGTCCACCCTGGAGGGCGAGGGTGCATGTCAATATCCACATGAGTGGAAATAAAAAAAAGAAAATCCCCTCCATGTTCTCATGGACCTCACAGTAAGGCTGGTTCAGGAGGCTGGGCTTTGCTGGGCTCCCCATCCTGCGATCAATCTGCAGGTGGTTAAAGTGGTGGACCCAAAGCCTGGCCTTCATTGGCCAGGGCCAGCCATGACACAGTCGAATGCACCAGCACAGTAAAGGTGATGAGATCTCCATGCAACTCCTCACAACTGGCTGCAGAGTCTGTATGCGCACTCACTCGTGATGCATTGAGTTGCTCGGACAGTGTGCCTGAAGACATCCATCTCCTTGTGAAGCACTATCCTTGAGGCTGAGAGTTCTTCATGCATTGTAGTCCCAAAGGTTTGCTTTTCATGCCTCAGGGCCTCTGCGTGTGACTGCAGAAACTTCTGCAGACACCTCAGATCAGCCCATGGGCCCTTGATTTTGACCTCCATGTGCAGCCTGTGGGAGCGGCATGAGGACCGCATGACCTGCAGCTGTTGCTCTAACTGGGCCGCTGGTGGGGTCATGGTCTTGGCCATCTTATTGATGCCCTCTGAAATTTTGTTCAACACAATGCCATATCGGATGGTGACACCAACATCTGCTGCTCCCACAGTGTTTCTCCAGCCTGCACACGTCCACCACGTGTGCGGGGCCCATGGCGGCCTGATGCAACAGACCATGCCTGTTGCTGTGGTGCCCCTGTCATTCGATGAAAGTCTGCAACCCTCCCTTGGACATCAGCCCCAGAACCTGTTGCCAATTCATGGGAGGGTGGTCTTGCAGCCATAACCACCGCAGAAAGGGGTCCCACCACTGACTGGCCTTGTGAAGCCAGTTGCACCGCCGCAGCCTCAACGACCCCATCTCATCTGCCCATTGGGGCAATCATCTTTGCCCTCCTTGAGGCATACACATGTGGTTTAGCATCCAAATCAGCTGAGTCCGAAGAGCCTGCAGCACAGCTGATGATGATCTGCAGCACAAGTGGGTTCTCATGGTGTACATCACCACGTCCGCCACTGGTGATCTGACGTACCACAAACACTTCTTCCTCCTCCTCCTCCTCCTCTGCCTCTGGTGTGTCCTCACCTGCACATGGACAGAGAAAGACATTTTGAGTCATGTGCCTCGAGACACAAATGCACATGTGCATCAAAGTACACTCACATACTAAATGGCAGGACATACAAGCATCAGACAATGCGCATTCCCACACTATGAGCTGTAAGCCATAGATGTATAGAATTTGATGACAAAGCCACCCCTTCCTCCCGGTCCTGTCCATGCCTTCAGTGGCCACTGAAGTACAAAAGTGGCATACACATTCACTGATGGGCCATGCAATTGCCCATCAGGGAAACGTACTGCACATGTGCCAATGTAACACAGAAGGACATCACATGGCATCAGTCAGCCACCCATATCCACACACACTACCACCGTCAACCCATGACACACAATTCATGATTGGAACATAGAACTGGAGAACCATGCCCAGTCAATACACAGATGTAGTCTGTTATACCATTTCCCATCATCACTGCTGATGCTGCATGCCTGAGATGAGAAACATTGACATCCTTGGATAAGTGCACTGTGGATTATTTGGTACACGGCATACATGCATTGCATCAACATTAATATCCACTCCATCCATCCAACATGACATACACTGCCACATGTCACCTTAACGCAATCATGCACCATGACCAGGACAGCACGGTCGATTGCGCGGCTGTTTACACTGTATTCTCTGTACACTGAATGATGTGTAACCAGTTCAGCGAAAATGTGTGCACTGTCTGAATCACCCCTTCTCAGTGTTGGTCCCCCTGTGTCTGTAATACAATTGACCACACACAGGGGCGTAGCTGGGGGGGGGGCTAAGAGGGCTATAGCGCCTGATCTTTTGGTTGTAGCCCCGGATAGAATCTCAGGAGCTACAGCCAAAAAACTAGCTAGCCCCCAGTCCCAACAGTTCCGACATCAGCGTAGCCCCGGGTCTTTTCCAGACCTAGCAACTCCCCTGACCACACACATGACTGTTACCATCTGTGTTGTCACATCAATGATGGTTCAAGGCAGGGGAGTTGCTAGGTCTGGAAAAGACCCGGGGCTAAGCTGATGTCAGAACTGTTGGGACTGGGGGCTAGCTAGTCTTTTGGCTGTAGCTCCTGAGATTCTATCCGGGGCTACAACCAAAAGATCAGGGGCTATAGCCCCCTTAGCCCCCCCTAGCAACGCCCCTGGTTCAAGGTCTCCCTGCACCATGTGTGGGTCTCCACATGGGCGTGAGTCACTACTGTATGCCTAGCAAAAGTCAGGAATAGGCATTGCAAAATGACAAAGGGGGTCATTACAACCCAGGCGGTAAGTACGCCAACTTTACCACCATGGTGTAAACTACATTTACACCATGGTGGATGGCGTATTTACCACCCCATTCCAAGGTGAGTGGGGCGGTAAATCCCCATTTCCCATTTTACCCTTCCCCATTCCCATTTTTGCCCCATAGGGCATAATGGGAGTGGGGAAGGCGCTAATTACGCCACCGTAAATTACGGTGGCGTAATTAGCACCAAGGCGGTTTAGCGTCATGGATTTTAACGGCTGCTAAAAGCAGCCGTTAAAATCAGAATCAGGCGTTAAGGGTTAACGACGGCGTTAACCCTTAACGCCTGAGTTGTAATGAGGCCCAAAGTGTGTGATGACAGTGGCATGTAAATGACATAGGGCCTCATTACGACCCAGGCGGTAAGTTACCGCCTGGGTCGTACCTTTACCACCATGGCGTAAACTACATTTACGCCATGGTGGTTGGCGGACTTACCGCCCCATTCCGAGGTTGGCAGGGCGGTAAGTCCCCAATCCCCATTTAACCTTCCCCATTCCCATTTTTGCCCCATAGGGCATAATGGGAGTGGGGAAGGCGTTAATTACGCCACCGTAAATTACGGTGGCGTAATTAACAACATGGTCCCTTAGCGCCATGGATTTTAACACCTGCTAAAAGCAGGTGTTAAATCCGCCATGGCGCTAAGGGACCTCGGAATCAGGCGGTAAGGGTTGGCGCTGTTTACGCCGCCGTAAACCCCTTACCACCTGGGTCCTAATGAGGCCCATAGTCATATGATATGTCAGTCGTTGACTGGCCTTGACTGAGTGTACAAGAGTAATTGGCTATCATCTCACAAATTGCCAACTGCTACTGCACATCATGGATGTTTGTTGTGCACCGTTTATATGTATGCCCTGCATGGCCCCAGAAATTGCTGTCCCCTTGCACCAGCAGTATGGCAATAGTGATACGAATAGTGGACTGGGAACTTTGACATATGCATCTACCATGAGTGTGGTATACTGGACAATGGCCCTCATTAGGACCCTGGCGGTAAGGGGTTTGCGCCAGCGTTAGCTGCGCCGACCCCTTACCGCCAACTACGAGTTCCCATAGCGCCATGGTCATTTTTCCGCCCGCTTTTTGCGGGCGTAAAAATCCATGGCGCTATGGGACCTTGGTGTTAATTACGCCACCGTAATTTACGGTGGCGTAATTAACTCCTTCCCCACTCCCATTGAGCCCTATGGGGCCGAAATGGGAATGGGGAAGGGTAAATGGGTCAATGGGGACTTACCGCCCCGCCGACCTCGGAATGGGGCGGTAAGTCCGCCATCCGCCATGGCGTAAAGGGACTTTGCGCCATGGCGGAAAAGTCCGCCGACGGCGGAAAAAATCCGCCAGGGTCCTAATGAGGGCCAATATCTTTTGCTTACATCAATCACGGATTCCTCCTCAAATGCAGTACTCCACTGTAACAAATACTCTTGCTACACCGCCAAAACATTCCATTCACTGTCTGCAGGCCAGCACTGATTGGATACGTAGACACCAGCACTGTCAGGAGAAGCATTCATGCCATGCCTGTCATTGGGTATTCACATTTTGTCTGAACATTATGTGTTCCGAGCTGCAAGACATGAGGGTGGGGGATCAGGGAGGACAACAAGGAAAGTGGTTGTACTAGGACTTGGGTCATTTGGATTGTGCAAGTGCAACAAAAGAAGTGCAGGGGGGGGACCAGTTAGGGCAAAATGGCCCATGAGAAAAAGTGAGTGGCGGGGAGACCAGGTGACAGAGCCTGGGAAAGCAGAGAGTTCAGGGGAAGGAAGTTCCATGAGCCAAGTGAGAGGTAGGGGGATGTAAGGGCCACAAGTGTGCAGGACCAGCCAAGCCAATGCGGGGGGAAGGGCCCAGAAGGGCAAGTGCAGGGTAAGGGTGGAGTGGTTAGTGGGGACCAAGTGCAAGGGTAGACTGGAGTAAGGGGGGGGGGCTGGTGACCTATAAGACTCTGAAAGAACCAGGCAGCCAGTAAAGATGCAGTCGGGGACATTAGCAACAGAGTGGGAGATCAAAGTAAGGAGAGGATAGTAAGGTGCTTGGAAGTTTCCTGAGCTTAATTAGATCTGGCAGAAGTCTGAAACATGCAGGGAGGCTGTTCAGGAGGGACGAATATGCAGAGGAGGGATATCTACCACCACTCTCTGATTAGCAAAGTCTATGAGCTGCAAAGAGTCGCAGCCAGATGACCAAAGGGATGTAGCAGGGAGGTATTTAGAGAGAGTGAGTTGGATGTAGAGGTGTCCCAAGCACCAGAAAGCCCTGCAGATGATAAAGAGGGTCTTCAACTGAATTCTCACAGCAACCGGGAGCCAGTAGAGAGATGTCAGGGATGGAGAGATGCAGTCCCTGCACTTGGGGACAAGAAAACGTCTTGCAATTCAGTTCTGAATTTGTTGAATGGGGCAAGGTGGGAATTTGGCAGATTCAGGAAAAGGCTATTTCACTAGTCCTGCCTAGAGAGGACCTGAGCACTGAAGACATTGAGGTTATGGGGGAAGGTGCAGAAAGGGAAAATGCCTCTGAGGAGGAACAGCTGAAAGTCGGCCTTCTAGGCAAGGTCTGTGATGTGAAGAGAGAAGGAGAGAGTATTTGAAGACAACAGGGTTCATTAACTCCCAACAGGGTGAGGGGAGCGGGCCCATGGAGTGCAGCGGGGTTGTCGGAGGGAAAGATGGAGCAGGAGTCCCATTGAGTAGGATCTCTGTCTAACTGGCATTGAGGCGGAGATTAACAGTACACCATGCCTGCATAGCAGACAGACAGTCATGAATGAGAGAGGATGAGGGGGAGGCAGAGGAGTGAGGCTTGGCTGAGAGCTGTGTGTCATCCGCATTATAGTGTCATGGACTTGCCCTTTTGCTCCCGCTACGCCCATGCTAGTGGGGACTCTGTTTATGTGCAAATGTAGAGCCCATACAACATATCCTGAGACACAGTTGTTGGACATAGTGATGAAGGTCATACAAGGTCCATGAGCAGCATGTATGTGCAACAATCAATCCCTACAGCAATGCCCCGGTATGGGTGTTCTCGTTTGCGTAGCAGTCCCTTTCTATGAACATCATTCCACAACGATGGGTCAAATGCCCAAACTGTGAAACAGCACCGCCACAAATACCTAGCACATTACACATGGAGCAACAGAGCCATCATGTCAGATGCATTCAGCTTACAGACAGGCCAATCCTGCAATTTTACAGCATAATGATGGTACTAACAAGGCATGTGCCTGTCAAGAATCAACTGACCGACATATACAGGCCTTTAACGCCAGACAGGTGCTTCCCATTCGAAGTTGGTTGATATGTTTGAACAACTACCATGCACATACATTGATTGGTATGCAGACAGGCACACTCATTGCCATTCATGATGTCCATAACCTTTGACATGATCCATCTACTGGCATGTCATTTTTTGACTGCAAGGATGGCAAACTCTGCATGATGACCCAGCATCAGCTACTGTTCACTCTGTAGTGAATGGCGTAACCCCTTACAAAATACAACTGTCATAGCACCAACATCATGCCTGTAACTCAGGGCTGTGGTCTGCGGGCAATGATACACCTTCACTCTGGGCACACCACAGGGCACGATGACAAACAGCTCACATATGCATCATGACAAGGCATCCCATAGGAGCAGGTGACACATTGAACACGTAACTCAGCATGTAATGATGTGATTGTTCAACATCTATCACATGTACCTGTCGAGCAGTGCAAAGTGACAGGCCACAAGAATGTAGCAGACAACAGTACATGTAGGTGTGTCATTTCTTGCCCATGAAACAGGGGAGTACCCTGTGGGTGATGTGTACTGTCACACAGACATGTGCCACACGTGTCCACCACACAGGGTACTCTCATAATGAAGGCCATGTGACATGAGTCTAAATGTCGGCCCAGGGATGTTTTAGAACTGCAGCCAGATGTACCACTATCCATTTATGGTGTATCATACAAGATTGGCAAAACATACGATGGGCAATAAAAGACACTCATCGGGTTTGTCCTCATAGTTTTCCATGACTCCCACACCTTGCACCTGCTCAAGGGTGATGAATTGGCTTGTGGCCTCTTCATGCAGTGTCAGCTGCTCCTCCTCTGGTGCCCCCTTCTGGTCCGTGACCCACTGCCAATGCACCATCCATTGTGTGGGTGTATGGATGCTCCCTGCATACTGGCACATCTCAGGATAGTGATTGGTCAGGTAGTCGATGAGGATCTAAATCTCCTCATGAGTGAAGTGCCTCTTTCTCTGTGGGCTAGTCTCCTGTGCCGTGTCTTGGGGTGAAGCCTCCTGTGCAGGGAATCCCTTCTTGTAACCACAAAAGTGATGGGTGCAAGGTTTTGGAGTAATCTGGACCACTGCCATTGCTCTGGGCAACCATCCATGCCACCGTTTTTTAGCCTATAGCGCCATTGCAAAAGGGGTCCAGCCACATGTAAATCAGTCAGGTACTGCCACCAATGGTAGCAGCCCAGCCCAAACTGCTTGACCAGGTCCCCTCTACATGGAAACACAAGCAACCCCAGGCATGTTTGGGCCTTGTTGGACCTCCTTAGTAAGGTGCAGCTTGGTTCCCTATGGCGCAGCGAGCAAGGCACCGACGTCTGGGCATACCCTCTCTCACATAGTGAGACAAACTATAACCATCAAAGTGATGGGTGGAAGATTTAGAATGAAACTGAACCACTGGTATTGCTCTGGGCTGGACTGCCCCTTTTGGGGTGGGACCAAGCCTGATTTGCATATGGTCTTTCCCCTTTAGTAATGGCTTGGCAGGCGAAGAACGATGGACTGGAGCGTTGCCCAGAGCAATGTCAGAGGATAAGATTCATTCAAAACCTTCCAGCCATCACCTCTTTGATTTTGCTTTGTCACCCTGAGTGGGATGGGTATGCCCAGACATGGGTCCCGTGACTGCGGGGCCTATAAACCTAAGCTACTCCTCACTAATGAGGCCCAACATGGCTGGAACATGTTTGGGGATGCTTTTGGTCTCGTGCAGAAGGAATGTGACCTAGCAATCCAGGCTGGACTGTCCCTTTTTTGGTCAGACCAAGCCTGATTTGCATATGGTCTTTTTCCCTCCGGGAGTGGCTTGGCAGGTGAAGAACGATGGTCTGGAGGGTTGCCGAGAGCAATACCAGAGGTTAAGATGCTTTCTAGACCTTACAGTCATCACCTCTTTGTTTTTGCGGGCGTCTCTTCTTGGCCCAAGTGGCCCTTTGTGTTGGTGCTGGACCTGTCTGGCTAGTACCACGTTGGATTACAGGTGCCGAGTGACCTGTGGACTAGGGCCTGCCATGTCCTCCTGGGGCTGGGGCAGATATCTCCACACCACGTCCCCGACCCCCTAGGGCTGGGCAGATGTCTACACACCACATTTCTGACTTCCTGAGGATCGGGCAGATGTGTCCTCACCAGGTCCCTGACCCCATCTGCTCCCTTTTCCTTTTGGGGCCTATCCACTCATGTCACAGGTGTAAAGGATCAATTGAAGGCACACCAAGTTATTCTCCTGGGCAATATGAGGAAGGCAACAGTCTATGTGATGTGCAACATAGATGTGTCATATGGGTCTCTTGGGCTGGATCAATTGCTGACACTCTTCCATTTGTCCAAGGTGTTCCCCAAGGCTCTGTGCTCGGCGCATTTCTCTTTTCCCTCTCTGCGTCATCTCATCTATTGGTCTTTATTACCACTTTAACGTAGATAACACTCATCTTTTCTTATCTTTTTCTTCTTTCACTCCTGAAGTTCCCAGTAAACTCTCACCATGTCTAGTAGCCATGAATTCTTGGATAACGGAACACTTTTTGGCACTAAATGCTGCCAAAACAGAAGTACTCTTTTCCTCCTTCCCAGCTTCGTATCTCCTCCAGGGCCCGTAACCTGGAACTTACTTTTAATCTGAACCATCTTTTACGCATTATACCACACTATCTCCTCAAGCCTGTCGTTATCACATGTTTAACATCAGTAAAGCTTGCTCTTTCTTTTTTTTTTTGATAACACATTTTATTGTATTTTCGGTTTAACATCATAAAACATACATTCTTCTTATAAACATACAATCTGTATGACCAGTGGAACAGTCCTTGGCCAGGCAAAAAGAAAACGTGAAAGTAAGGAAGAAAAAGAAGAAAAGAGGAAAGAGGAGAAAAGGGTCTTGCAGTGTCCGTTGTTGCTCACGCTACGCGCCAGATCAGAGTACTCTTGCACAATGCACATTGTGCCCTACCGTCCATTGTTCAGGTTGTTGCAGTCACTGGGCCTCCTCCCACTTGTTCCATATCTTATCTACTTTCTTCGGGCATCCCCTGGCTGCATATACTCTCCTTTCCATCGCAATGCATATGTTGACGTCCGTCACCCATTGTTCGTACTGTGGCGTAGTTTCCGAACCCCATAATTGTGCAATGTTCCTTTTAATAATTGCCGAGGCCGTCGATAAAAGCAGATTCTCATATTTAGATGCCTCTCCCTCTTCCTCTATCCCGAGCAGGAGTAGCTTTGGGTCTCTGTGTATCGTTCTCCCCAGTACCCGTGAGAGTTCATCGCAGCATTTTTGCCAGTACTGTCTTATATGGGTGCAGTCCCATAGTATGTGAAAAAAGGTTCCCTCTTCCCTCTTGCATCGGAGACAGTGTGGGTCGGATGTCTTCCCCCAACGATATAATGCCACCCTGGGGTAGTAAATTCTTGTCAGAATTTTCAGTTGTACAAGTCTAAGTCTGGCCGAAATGGCCACCTCCCGGGGGTACATGAGTGCCCCCACCCAGTCTTCTGGCTGTATGAGTTCTAGGTCCCTTTCCCATTTGCCCCTTAGGCTGTTTAGTTCAGTGGTGGCAAAGGAAGTGATGGCAGTATACATGGTGGACGTTACTTTGGCCTCTATGCTTGCCTCCACTATGTTTCTTTCGAGGGGAGTGCTTTCGGCCATGTCTTTAAGTGCCGGGAGATGGGCTTGTAGGGCATGTTGCATCTGTGTATATTGGAACCGTTCAGTGTCTGGGAGGTGGAACCTGGACTCTAGGGTTTCGAAGGACACCAATTTGCCCCCTTCTACGATATCACCCACCGTGCTGATATCACACTGTAACCATGTACGCCATCTCAGCAGTTTGTTTACCTCGGGTAAGTTTCTGTTGTTCCACAGGGGCTGTAGTGGAGTGATCTTCCCCTCCCATCCCAGGAACTTGTGCTTGTCTGTCCATACTCGGGCGATGTGTGAGAGCATTGTTTGTGGAGCTGAATTACGAGACGCTTTGTAAAGGAGTTCAGTTTGTGGTCTAGCGCGTTCACTGGCCCTCCCCAGTCTATTGTGCGGCAACGTAGTGTCCCCGTGCAGCAAGTCGTTGACCACTGCCATTTGACTAGCCCAGTAGTAGGACTGTAGGCGGGGGAGCCCTATCCCTCCCTCCCAGATGGAGCGTTGTAGAGTACCCAGCGCAATACGTGGATGTCCGTTGTTCCACAGGAGCTTCCTCAGTGTATTATCTATCTTTTTAAATTCTTCCGCCAGGACGTGTAGCGGGGCATTTTGTAGAATGTATAGGAAGCGTGGGAGAGCCATCCTTTTAAACAATGCCGCTCTTCCCAGTAGGGTCAGTGGGAGGGAGACCCAGTGCCTAGCATCTTCTATGAACCTGGTCGTTATCGGGTGAAGATTATTGGCCACGTACCTGCTCAGGTCGTTAGTAATTTGTATGCCAAGGTATTTAAACTGTTCGGTTTCTAGGCGGAAGGGACAGTTAGCTGGTGGAGTAAAAGTAGTGGTGCCTATTGGGAATAGTATTGATTTGGGCCAGTTTACTCTTAGCCCGCTGAAAGTACTGTAGCTGTCTAGTATGGCTACGATCGTGGAGCAGGCCTGGTGAGGGTCTTTTAAGTAGAGAAGCAAATCGTCTGCGTATAGGGAGACCCTATCCTCCCGCCCATCTTCCCACTGGATACCACACCAAGCCGGTGACGTTCTCAATGCCTCAGCTAGCGGTTCCACAGCCAGGGAAAATATCATGGCGGATAGTGGACATCCCTGTCTAGTTCCCTTCCCGAGCTTAAAGATGTGCGATGGCCACCCATTCACTCTCATTTGTGCCTCGGGGGATTCATATAGGAGTTGCACCCAGCTCAGAAACTGGGGACCAAACCCCATCCGGCCCATTATTTCCCAAATTGCCTCCCAGTACACCGAGTCGAAAGCCTTTTCGAAGTCAATCGCTAGTACAGCCAGGGGGCCTCGGGTGGAGTGCGTGTTCTCTATTACAGTGTGTAGTCTGTGAATGTTCATGCGGGTCGACCGTTTTGGCATGAAACCGCACTGGTCAGGATGAATTAGTGTTGTGATGACCTTTTGTAATCGGTTGGCCAGTACTTTCGCTAGTATATTGGTCTCACTATTGATAAGTGAGATTGGTCGGTATGAGCTACAGAGGTCCGGCGGTTTGTCTGCTTTGGGAATCACTATCACTGTGGCCTTCCGGAGGTCTGCCGGTAGGCGTCCTCTTTCCCTGCACTGTAGGAACATTTGCAGTAGGTGGGGGGCAATCACATTTGTTCCGAGTTTGCGCCACAACTCAATCGGGAAGCCATTTGGCCCTGGTGTCTTTCCCGTCTGGAGTTCTGACATGGCCGCTATCAGTTCCTCCTCTGTGATATCTTCCTCAAGTAGCGCTTGCTGCTCAGCGCTTAGAGTGGGCAGGGCTATGTCATCTAGCACCGATCTATTGATGGGCGATGTGGGTGACCTGTAAAGTTCCGTATAGTAAGCCGCAAAGCCCTCGGCTATATCGCGGTCGGTCCGTAAGGGTTCAGCTCCTTCTGATCTTAGCGCCCTGACCTGGCCGCTGCCTATCTCACGTTTCTCTAACCATGCCAGCATTTTGCCGGCTTTATCGCAGGTCTCATATATTCTAGCTCTCGTCGTCATGTGTGCCTGCCTAGCGTTATCTAACGCAATATTCTGTAAACGTTTTTGAGCAAGTGTTAGAGCTCGATTTGTTTCTGGCTGATCTAGTGCAAGGTGGTTAAGTTCGGCCTGGGTCACTTGTGCTTCGGCTTCCACCAATTTCTGTTGGTGTTTCTTTCGGTGTGCAGCAGACCATGCTAAGATCTCACCCCTCAGCACTGGTTTAAGTGCCTCCCACAGGGTCTCCGGATCATCTAATGATCCTGTGTTTAACTCAAAATAGGTTTTTGTCGTTCGTTGTATTTGCTCCAGAAAATCTGGGAAGCCCAAGTAATAGTTATTTAAGTGCCAGGAGGGGGGCGGACGTCGCCTAGCCATGTTAAGCTCGATTAGCAGGGGGGAGTGATCTGATATGCCGCGCCACAGCAGAGTTGCCTTTGTGGCCCTGTGAGCCTCTGGCCCGGGCAGAAAAAAGTAGTTTAATCGCAATAATGAGGCGTGTGCCCCTGAGTGGAAGGAGTATTCCCTTGTGTCTGGGTGCAGGTCGCGCCACACGTCCTGCAGTCCCATGGCTGTGGTAAACACCGCTAATTTGGTGCGAACAGTGGGATTTCTTCCTCTCAAGTGTGAGCGGTCCATCCCCACCTCCATGACTTCGTTGAAGTCACCCCCAATTACTAGTAGGTCTGAGTTATTTCCCGAGATCAGAGGTGTAATGTCCTGTAGTAGGGTGGTGAGCAGTGTCGGTGGCGAGTAGACCCCGAGTAAAGGTATCGTCTGGTTCCATAGTGTTCCAGTAATAAGTGTGTACCTGCCGCCGGTATCTTGAGTCACCCGTGTCATGGTCAGGGGTAATCATTTATGTATTAAGATAAGCACCCCACGGGAACCCGTGGTGAACCCAGCATGTATTGCAATTCTATAGTTGGTACGTTTAAATAGGGTACATGTAGTGCCTGCTGGTGGGTTTCTGTTAGGAAGGCTATGTCCGGTGTGTGGCGATTTAGGAGTTGTGTGATAAGTCGTCTCTTGATTCCTGCTCCCATCCCATTAACATTCCAGGTTAGGAGTCGTAGTGTCCTGGCATCAGTGTTAATGGAGGTCCATCTGGTAAAGAGTGCAGGTTGATCACCGGCTGATAGCACCATGTGCACATGCCATTTGCGGATAGTGTTGTGGCATAGCGTTCTAGGTTTGAGCTTTGGACCCTTTTCTGAACAAAACCGTAATTGAACAAACTTCGCATCCCCCACCCTATACTCCTTCTAACTCGAAGCATCTGTCGCCCGAACATTCAACGAAACAAACCTCAGCTAACCGTGGCTGAGTGCGCCCGCTAACAAATGAACAAATAAACTATTCGGAGTTGTGTAGGCTCCGGTCGCACCAGAGGAAAGGGGGGGGCTCTCCCATCTGGGCTGGCCGCTTAGCTGTGTGTCTCCTCGGGGCTAGTCCATAAACGTGGTCAGTATAAGGTTCTTGTACAGTACCTTAGGCACCGCACGGTCAGGTCTCGAGAGTTTCTGTTCGCATCTTTTCTGGGAGTCGGTGCTGTTATCCCTGCAGTTGTGTTGCGATTCCCGGTGCAGGCGGTTGTAGATCTGGCGGTTCAGGACCCGGTCGGGCGTGGGGTGCTCTGTTTCTCTGTCTGTTGCCCCTCGCTGCCTGACAGTCTCCCTCAATGTGTTGTTCCGCCCATCTCCTCGCCTCTCCGGGGTCGGTGAAGTGGACTGTTGTGCCTCGATGGTAGATTTTAAGTTGGGCAGGGAACATCAGGCCATATTTCACTTTGAGGGCTTGTAGTTGTATTTTTAATGGGTCGAACGATTGTCTAGCCTTTTGCACTTCCCTGGTGTAATCTGGGAAGAATGCTATTTTGGATCCGTTATAGGTGAGGGTGCCTTTCGCCCTTGCGGACTGGATCAGCGCATCACGATCACGATAGTTCAAAAGTTTGGCGATCACTGTGCGAGGCGGGGCGCCCGGAATTGGACGACCCGTTGGCACTCGGTGGGCTCGTTCAATGGAAAAGAAATTGGAGAACGTATTGTCTTCAAACATGTCTGTAAGCCACTGTTCCAGAAACAGCTCCATATGAGGGCCTTCCGCTTTTTCCGGCAGCCCCAGGATCCTTACGTTATTTCGCCTGGATCTGCCCTCACTCTCATCCACCCGCTCCTCCATGGTTTTCAATCGTGTTGTAACTCTAGCCAACTGCTGTTCTATGTTCCTTATTCCATCCTCCGCACCCGAAATACGTTGTTCTGCCTCGCCGGTGCGCGATGTCAGCTTCTGGAGGTCGTGTCGCAGGAGGGAAACGTCCATTCTGATGCCGTCCATTTTCTGCTCCATGGAAGCGCGCGAGTCGGCTATGGCCGCCATGATGTCCTTTAGGGAAATCGTGCCCTCTGTTTCCGCCATGGCATCCGTTTGGTCATGCTCTTGTTCTGGCTGGCCGTTAGTTGTTGGCGTAGTAAATTGATCGATCCTGCTCTGGGATATCAATCTTCTGGATTTGTCTTTGCCCATGCCGAATGCTGATATGTATTGCAGTCCAGACTGCTGTAAAGGGGTGGCGGCAACACCTTCCACTGGTCACGACACCGGGGTAGTCCTCTATGCTCCACTCGGCGGGGCCGTTTCTCCTCGTTCGCTGCGGTGTGTGGCGGGCAACCAGTTCGCCTCCTCGACCAGTTCACGGGCTCCTCTCCACTGACCCTGGCCCTCGCCGTCCAGAGCCACCAGCAGATTGTTGTCATATGTAGCGTATAGGGCGTTTTGCTGTGCAGTTTGCGGTGGATAGTCGCGGTACTCCCTCAGAACGCCTTCCCGCCGTTCCGCCTCGCTCCGGCGAGGGCGGCCATTTTGATCGTGCGATGCCGCGCACGCGGCGCCTCCTTTCCGCCGCTCCGAACTCGCTCAAAGTGGTGCGTTTCGGCCTGGAACTTTCCCTGCGTGTGCCAGGGGCACTTGCCTTCAGGAGGGTATGTTTTTTGGAAGGATTTGCCACTCGTAGCAGGCTATTTATTCAGGCTGTTTGCTGCGGCCGTCGGAGCGCCAGGAGCTCACGTCCTCATCGTCCCGTTGCTGGCCACGCCCCTCAGCTTGCTCTTTCTTAACTGTTGATGCTACTAAACATTTGATTTCCTCACTAATCTTTTCTTGACTTTTCTATTGTTCTGTTTCTCTATTTGGACTTCCTCTCTCTCATCTTGCCATACTGAAATCAGTCTACAGTGCTTCTGATCGTCTTCTCTATCTCATTCATCCATGTAATTCTATCACCCCTTCGCTTTCTACTCTTGGTTGGCTTTCTTTTCCTTCTTGTCTTAAATGCAATTTTCTGTGCTTAGTCTTTAAATCTCTCTACGGTCTTGCGCCAACCTGTCTTTCTTCGCTGGTATCTTTTCATACCCGGACTCGTTCTCTTCACGCCCAGTCTCAATTTCTTCTGGTAGTACCTCATCCTCCCTGTGCTAAATCCCGTTTTTCTGTTCCTTTTCATTGTTAGGACCTTCTCATTCGAATTCTCTCCCACTTTCTCTACTCTCTATTTCCCAATATTCTTTATGTCGTTCTTCACTAAAGACTCATCTTCTTGAAACTGATTTACAAGGTTTATTTATTCATTTTGAAATCTGTTGAGTGCACTTAGCCCAGAGGCATCTAGGCGCTGGTTACATAAGCATGGTGGTTGCAATAATTGTCTTTAGTTACATTCATGGCAGGAAGGGTTGGGTTACAGCAGATGATAGCGTTAGTAAACAGTTTTTCTTAAGTTTCAATTATCAGTTAAAACAGGGGTTACATATTATATTTTCAGTTAGAAATTCTGAGGAAAAACACATGAGTGATGCGTTTGGAGTGTGTGGCGACTGGTGGGACAAGAGTGGATATTACCCTTGATTGAAGAGCCGTGTTTGAGTGCTTTATTCTGTAATTTGCATTTTCCTTTTATTGTACTGTTTTATAATCTATGTACATCGCTTTGGCTTAAAGCGTTTTATAAATCCAAAATAAAATACAAATACAAAAAAATGTATGGTCCAGCAAGGTTGCAATGTTTCCCAAAAGCAAAATAATACAGAATGTGATACGCAGAAGCACCCAGAGACTCAATAATTGTATACGCAATACCTGGAAAGCTTCTGAAAAGTGAAAAAGCAGTACGGGATACACAGAGGCAGCCAGAGACTCAAAAATTGCAGATGTATCATAGGCCTCAACAATAACAAAAATACAAGCGCGTATGGGCAGAGGCAAACCCTAAAAAACAAAAATGCAGTACACGTTACCTGAAGGAAACGGATTGCGTAGCACCCCCAAATACGTCTGGGAAACTCGTTCGGATCATACCTTCACATAGACAACCAGTGATGAACCTTTCACCCCTTACATCACACCATCATTGCTGTGAGCTGGGTAGGCGTTCTGTTTATGTGTGCTGCGTCAATGCATGCAGGATGTAAGTTACGTATAAAGAGCCTTTATTCTGCTATCAGCTGCTGTGGATGCAAGACACAAAGCACCGTTCATGCTGCCTACGAACTGCTGTTTTTGCCTCCTCCGGTCCTGATTTGCCTCACAAACTCCTCTACTGCTGATGCCTGATCATGAGTGAGTGCCTGCCTACAACCAGCACTGTTTTTGTGTGCCAGCTGTCACACTTTTGTCTGGACACCTGTGTTGGGCCTACAACCATCTCTCCTGTCCTTGGGACTTCCACCTCTGCCAACACCACCACAGATCCACAGCACCTTTCCAGGATCCAGGAAAGCCATACCTGCCTCAGGGGTGCCATGTGTCATCTACATCATGTGAGGAGTGCAGCATCGCCACATCGAGGCAGAGGGCTGCCAACTTCACCTGCACTGAAGTTAGCATCCTGGTGGATTGGGTCCTGGGTGCCTATGAAGCCCTCTTCAACCCAGCTGTGCAGCTTGGCAATGATGCAAGGCTAAGAACTTGGGATGAGATCAAAGATGCCATCAACGTGGAGGGGGTGGCAGTCTGCCCCAAGAACACAGTCATGTTGGGTTGACCTCAAAACCTGTAGCCATTCCAAGATGGTGGCAGTCCTCGACAGGAAACCACAGTTGAGGTGCACTGCACTGGCTGCCACCTGTTCACCCAGTTAGAGCTACAGGTACTTAAGAAGTTATATCCGATTTCCACTCCCAGTTCTTGGCATAGAGAAGTCGTCTGGAAGCTGCTGGTGAGAACCCATCTAGGCCAATGGGCAAGAGATTATGTGTGGAATGCATGTTTGCAGATGCCATATTCTGTTTTCAGCTTGTGTGTGATGTGAGATGCAGCAGCTTCCTGCCTCAAGCCAATGCAAGGCATTTGCGGCATCAGACATTGTATACTGGAATTTGTATTAGTGTTGGCAGATTGCACTTCAATAACTTGTTTTACTTAGACACGTGCTGTGTGTAATCATGGAGGATGACCTGGAACATGACAGATGTGGACCTGCTATGTTGTGGGATGTGAGTGATGTGCGTAATATACAGCTCCATGTGTGGCAAAACTAACAGCGCATTCATGCAGACAAAATCAATGGGGATGCCTGATATCTCAACTGGTCCTGCAGTCTAGCAACAGTGAAAACAATATATATTGGACCAATCGGAGAGGGGGGTGACCTCTTACATTAATATGTGGTCTTTTTACAAATGTTGACCAACCATCTGGTTAATTCAAAACATAAAATCAATTTATTGTGTCATTCACATTTTTAAACATGTAAAAAACAATATATATTAATAATACAGGAAACATTTTTTTTTGAATTTTGCAATTTTTACTATCTGTATCATGTGTCTGAAAAAATCAATATATTCAGAAACACACACTCGAGACCAGACTCACCTATCAAAATAAACTACCACTCATTCTCTCTCAGTCTACATTCCATTCATACTCTCTATATTCTCAATCTAACCCTATTTGGTTAGATGTGACCAGTCTGCTGTTATGATTTCACTGGGTTCAGATTTATTGCTCAGTAAACCTGTCTGTGTAGAGATTACTGTCACAGATCAAATGTCTACAAGTGTTTCGGTTATTCTCATAACCACGCTTAGGGTCTTCTTAGTGTGGCAACCTTCTTCAGGACAAAACGACAACAAAGGTTCTGTATGCTGTGTATTCCGGTAGGGTAAACCCAGGTCTCTATAAAAACAATTAAGAATACTCTCAGTTCTGTGTCACCGCTCTCATTTCTTCACAGTATAATTAATATCCGCACTGACTCTTTACTAGTCATCATCTGACTCACCTGCACTTATCAATCAGGGCAGATGCTTCAGATATTGGCATCGTCCATTATACTCTATGGGTCCTTGTTTGCCCACAGTCGTATAACCTGAATATAAACAATACCCATGTCATTAGCTATTCAGCAAATCATCTTGATCAGAAAATGTTCAATCATGCAACTATGTAATGTACACCTACTTGAAAAAACTGTGTTCTTATTCTGAGCACGGTCCTTTTCTCATGTTCTCCAAATCTGTAATTGGTGCTTCCAAATCTGCCACTTGCGACTACGTTTGAGTCCGATTACATATTAAAAGTTGCAACATACTGGTTTGAATGCCTATCCATTTAGCAAATGTGTGTTAAATGTTTACTAAAAATCCCTTTTCGAACTTGCCTTTTTTAATGACAAGTTCTGAGGGTGCAACAGTGGATGGGATATATTATAATATTCTCCCATATTATACTGCCAAAGGCAACATTTAGCCCTTCATGCACTTGATTTTCCTGAAAAAACAAACCACTGTCAATTCTTTGCCATGACTAGCAGCATAGTGTTCGGGGCACTCTTCAAATACATATTTTTAACAGAGATGTTAGCTGTTCTTTCAATTATTTAAGGTGCACAACGCTCTCGTTGCCACCGCATGGAACGTTGCAAATGACTTTTCATTTTTTAGATTTTTTAGAATGCGCACTCGTGTGTTGGCTCCCCAGGACTCAGAAATGCTCATCCCGTGTACCCCACCCTTTAGATTCATTCTGCAGGACGTATGCGCATTTTGAAGCGGCAAAACTTCCCGCAGGCTCGATCGGCCCATAATAAGGGGCAGAATGCATCTAAACTTAACTCATTTTCTTCGGCTTCTTTCATGTGTGTTGTTGCCTCGCCACTGCATCTGTGTATAATTAATTAACATAGAGGATGGACTCACCAGTCTTATTGGTAAAAAAACTGGTCAAAGAAAGAGGACTATTTTGTCTAATGTTACTCTATGTTTACCTCAAACGCACAGCTACACAATATGGGCCACCCCACCGATCGTGATGTGATTACAGATCGTATATCCCTTTCTTCTGTTATTTATTTTGAAACCTAATCCTTGTTTGCTCAGAACCGCAACAGTCACGTGTGTTATGTAAGCACTAAGTTAATGTGAAGCAGTATAAAAACGGAATCAAAACGGAAACAGGTTCATATATATTTCCTCATTTTAATAATTTTTACATTTTGAAAAATACTGAAAAATATCTAGACCCGTAAATAGTTATGTGCAGGCCACATAACAAAGGAGACGGAGCTGGGTAGAATGGTACATCCCATGCCAAAGGATGGCAGCCAAACAACTGATGTGGTCACAACCGTGGCATATCAGATGGCTTTTAAGGCCAGAGCTAAGGCGGTACATAGTCATTTATGGGTAATCAAATGGTTCCATTCTACAGAAACATTTAGTCCCTGTGTAACAGTATTTAGAGTGTAAATCCATTTTTGCTCCATTTTGTGGAGAATCGAAGCCACACCCCCTTCCCATGAGGAAGCTTTTACTTGTTGGAGGACAAACCACCTCAGATCGGTGTCACCAAGGCCCAATCGAGTGAAATGATCGACTAAAGGTTTCTCCTGAACTTTATTTCTCACACAGGACCTGTGTTCTCCTATGCATTGTCACACTTCTCTGGTGGTCTTCCCTACATAGTGAAGGTTGCAAGGACACTTAATTATGTAGACTACATTTTTTGATCTACAATTAGTGTGAGTACGTAATTTCCAACTGATTTTGCCATAGTTGAATTTGGTCTTTTTCTCAGTCAGAGGACATGCAACACATCCCCACATTTGTGATGCCCCACAATTGGCGGCAGACCCCATTGATTTAATACAGTCTGTTCCCTGTTTTTCTCTCCAAATGTATGTACCTATTTTTGTCATAAATTCTGGGGGTTTTTTGTAAAGCGAAAAGGGGTTTCTTAGACAAACTGCATGGTTGTTTTATCAGATCCCAATTCCGATTAATGTTTCTTTTGATATCATTACTTATTGGGTTGAATGTTGTAACACATACTATTCTCCCTTCTTTTTATTTTCTTTTTCCCTTTTCATGCCTAGATTTTAGGCACACATCTCGCTGAGTGTTCGCCGCCCTTTTCAGATTGTTATTATCCAGTCTACGGGGATACCCTCTTTCTGTTAATCTGGTTTTTAATTTCCCAGAATGTTCCACAAAATGTTCTGTCTCAGTGCAGTTCCTGCGGATACGCAGGAACGGCCCATAGGGCAGATTTTCTTTAAGCCCTACAGGGTGGAAGCTAGTAAAATGCAGTAGTGTGTTTTTATCTGTGGGCATCCTGAACAGACTAGTCGTTAATTTATTCCCAGATATCTTAATTCTTGGATCCAGAAAGCAGACTTCTTTCTTATTAGATTCTGACGTAAACCTAATATGTGGATGTGGACAGTTATTTACCCAAGTCAGAAAGGTGTTTAGAGAAGTTTGGTCCCCTCTCCATATCAGGAAAATGTCATCAATATACCTATACCAAGTCACCAAAGTCTGGTATAGGTACGGAAGTTGTTTTAAGGTATTATGAGCGCCTATTATGTATTTGTTCTCAAAATCTGCCATAAATAGATTGGCCACGTCCGAAGCGAAAGTGGCCCCCATACTCACTCCGCATTGTTGTTTATAAAGCTGGGTAAAGCTGGGTTTTAAACAGAATGAAGTTTTCGGTCACGGAAATGCGTGCACATTCCTGTATAAATTCAGTAGGGGGCCAATGTGGACTAATCCTTGTGTCCAGGAACTCACCTAAGATTTCAAGGCACGGCATCTGTGGAATCGAAGTATACAATGATTCGACGTCCATAGTGATAAGTATGTCTCCTGCTTTTATTTATAGGCCTTCGATGATTTTTATCATTTCAGTAGAATCTTTAACATACGAGGGCATCTTTTCTACAAAAGGTTTTAAGAAATGTTCCACATAAATGGACAGGGGCTCTAACAGGGAGTCAATTGCTGAAAAAATGGGTCTTCCCAGCGGCTTGGTTAGGTGTTTATGCATCTTAGGTAATATATAAAATGCTGCGCATTTAGGATATGTTTTGTTTAAGAAACGCCGTTCGTCTTCACAGATCCATTTTTCTTTTTCTGCATGAGTGGTGAGACTTCTTATCTCTTCCTGTGATTTTGCAGTGGGATCAAGACCCAGTTTGATATAAGAGTTGGTGTCATTCAGAAGGCGTTGGCATTCCATTTCATAGTCACTAGTTTGTAAAATGACAATCCCGCCCCCTTTATCGGCAGGTTTTATTGTGATCCCAGGTGTATCGCATAGCACTTTCAGACCTTGTCTCTCTTGTCGGGTTAGATTATAAGATGCATAGTTTTTCTTATTAATCTTTTCCATCACTTCCTTCGTCACTCTATTTTGAAATGTTTCAATTTCAGGTGAACAGGTGTGTCGAGGAGGATTAAAAGTCGATTTTGGTCTAGGGCCCGTTAGGTTAGGTGTTTTATCGCCCATGTCTCTTGGTGCACCTGTTCCATATTTAGGCAAAAAAGTCTCAAAATAGTATTTCAAACGGATGTTTCTATATAACCAATGTAATTCTAGTTCTGTATTAAAGCGATCTGATTTCTCCACTGGTACGAAAGATAAACCCTTCGAAAGTAAAGTAAAGCTGGAGTTTCCAGAAGTTTTTATAATTTTGTATAATGTTCTTCTGTAAACGAGAAGATATTAACCTTCTTCATTTTCTATGTGTCGTTGAATACACTTTCTCTGAAACATATCCCCCAACAGCCACGGGCTGTGCTTACAACAGACAAAATCAATGGGGATGCCTGATATCTCAACTGGTCCTGCAGGCTATCAACAGTGAAAACAATATATATTGGACGAATCAGAGAGGGGGGGTGACCTCTTACATTAATATTTGGTCTTTGCAAAAAGACGTTACGAACTATCAAGAAGAAAAGACATACCCATATCTGAGGGAAGGTTTTTTCACAGACCCTGTTTTTGGTCAAACCACACGATGTAACAACAAATAAGTCTCCTTCTCGAAAACATCCGGATCATCTAGCGGATCAGATCTATCCCTTAATAACCAACCAGGTACAAGTACAAACACTGGGGGAAGAGGGATGCAACAACAACAGCAATCATGGGGATTCCAACTGGGTTTTCAAGGACGGGATCAAAGAGGACGTCCCAGACAAGGCACTGGTATGAGAACCGGGCTTTGGTATCAAAACCAATAGACAACCAAAACAAAATACCCATTCTCAATCTGTCATTAATCTCTTAGAATGATACTGAAAAAGATCTACTTTCGAAGGGTTTTTCTTTCGTACCAGTGGTGAGAGCAGATCACTTTAATACAGAACTAGAACTACATGGGTTATAGAGAAACATACGTTTGAAATACTATTTCGAGACTTTTTTGCCTAAATATGGAACAGGTGCACCAAGAGACATAGGCGATAAGACACCTAACCTAACGGGCCTTAGACCAAAATTGATTTTTAATCCTCCCCCACACACCTGTTCACCTAAAATTTAAACATTCGAAAATAGAGTGACGAAGGAAGTGATGGAAAAGATTAATAAAAAAACTATGCATCTGATAACCTAACGCGACAAGAGAGACAAGGTCTGAAAGTGCTATGCGATACACCTGGGATCATAATAAAACCTGCCGATAAAGGGGGCGGGATTGTCATTTTACAAACTAGTGACTATGAAATGGAATGCCAACGCCTTCTGAATGACATCAACTCTTATATCAAACTGGGCGTTGATCCCACTGCAAGATTACAGGAAGAGATAAGAAGTCTCACCACTCATGCACAAAACGAAAAATGGATCTGTGAAGACGAACAGCGTTTCTTAAACAAAACATATCCTAATTGCGCAGCATTGGTCTAGGTATATTGATGACATTTTCCTGATATGGAGAGGGGACCAAACCTCTCTAAACACCTTTACATCCTGGGAAAATAACTGTGATCCACATATTAGGTTTACGTCAGAATCTAATATGAAAGAAGTCAACTTTCTGGATCTAAGAATTAAGAAATCTGGGAATAAATTATCCACTAGTCTGTGCAGGAAGCCCACAGATAAAAACACACTACTGCATTTTACTAGCTTCCACCCTTTAGGGCTTAAAGAAAATCTGCCCGATGGGTAGTTCCTGTGTATCCACAGGAACTGCACTGAGAAAGAAGATTTCGTGGAACATGCTGGGAAATTAAAAACCAGTTTAACAGAAAGAGTGTATCCCCGTAGACTGGATAATAACAATCTGAAAAGGGTGGCGAACACTAGGCAAAATGAGTGCCTAAAATCTAGGCATGAAAAGGGAAGGGAAAAGCAAAAGAAGGGAGAATAGTATATGTTACAACATTCAACCCAATAAGTAATGATATCAAAAGAATCATTAATCGGAATTGTGATCTGATAAAACAACCAGGCAGTTTGTCTAAGAAACCCCTTTCGCTTAAAAAAAAAACAGAACTTACGAAACAAATTGGTACATACGTTTGAAGAGAGAAACAGAGAACAGACCGTATTAAATCAATGAGGTCTGCTGCCAATTGTGGGGCATCACAAATGTTGGCGATGTGGTGCATGTCCTCTGACTGAGAAAAAGACTGAATTCAACTATGGCAAAATCAGTTGGAAATTACATACTGACACTAATTGTAGATCCAAAAATGTAGTCTAAATAATTACGTGTCCTTTCGACCATCTCTATGTAGGGAAGAACACCAGAGAAGTGCGACAACGCATAGGAGAACACAGGTCCTGTGTGAGAAATAAGGTTCAGGATAAACCTTTAGTCGATCATTTCACTCGATTGGGCCATAGTGACACCGATCTGAGGTGGTTTGTCCTCCAACAAGTAAAAGCTTCCTCACGGGGACGGGATCTGGCTTCAATTCTCCACAAAATGGAGCAAAAATGATTTACACTCTAATACTGTTACACAGGGACTAAATGTTTCTGTAGAATGGAACCATTTGATTACCCATAAATGACTATGTACCGCCTTAGCTCTGGCCTTAAAAGCCGTCTGATAAGCCACGGTTGTGACCACATCAGTTGTTTGGCTGCCATCCTTTGGCATGGGATGTACCATTCTACCCAGCTCCCTCTCCTTTGTTATGTGGCCTGCACATAACTATTTACACATCTAGATATTTTCAATATTTTTCAAAATGTCAAAATTATTAAAATGAGGGAATATATATGAACCTGTTTCCATTTTGATTCCGTTTTTATACTGCTTGACATTAACTTAGTGCTTAAATAACACACCTGACTGTTGGGGTTCTGAGCAAACGAGGATTAGGTTTCAAAATAAATAACAGAAGAAAGGGATATACGATCTGTAATCACATCACGATCGGTGGGGTGGCCCATAATGTGTAGCTGTGCGTTTGAGGTAAACATTGAGTAACATTAGACAAAATAGTCCTCTTTCTTTGACCAGCGTTTTTACCAATAAGACTGGTGAGTTCATCTATATGTTCATTAAAAATACACAGACTTGGTGGCGAGGCAACAACACACGCGAAAGAAGCTGAAGAAAATGAGGTAAGTTTAGATGCATTCTGCCCGTATTATGGGCCGATAGAGCCCGCGGGAAGTTTTCCCACTACAAAATGCACGTACGTCCTGCACAATGAATTTTAAGGGTGGGGTACACAGGATGAGCATTACTGAGTCCTGGGAGTCCAACACACGATTGCGCGTTCTAAAAAATCTAAAACATAAAAAATAATTTGCAGCATTCCATGCGGTGGCAATGAGAGCATTGTGCACCTTAAATAATTGAAAGAACAGCTAACATCTCTGTTAAGAATATGCCGGGAATACGGGTTATGTGTGGGAAGCTGGGATGTCCACACTAACACTAAGAACCGTATGTATTTGAAGAGCGCCCCAAACACTATGCTGCTAGTCATGCCAAAGAATTGACAGTCGTTTGTTTTTTCATGAAAATCAAGTGCATGAAGGGCTAAGAGATGCCTTTGGCAGTATAATATTGGAGTATATTATAATATATCCCAATCACTGTTGCACCCTCAGAACATGTCATTAAAGAAGGCAAGTTAAAAAAGGGATTTTTAGTAAACATTTAACACACATTTGCTAAATGGATAGACATTCAAACCAGTACGTTGCAACTTTTTATAGGTAATTGGACTCACACTTAGCCGCAAGTGTCAGATTTGGAAGCACCAATTGCAGACTTTGGAGAACATGAGAAAAGGACCGTGCTCAGAATAAGAGCACAGTTTTTTCAAGTAGGTGTACATTACAGAGTTGCATGATTGAACATTTTCTGATCAAGATGGTTCTCTGAATAGCTAATGACCTGGGTATTGTTTATATTCAGGTTATACGACTGTGGGGAAACAATGACCTATAGAGTATAATGGACTGATGCCAATATCTGAAGCATCTGCGCCGATTTATAAGTGCAGGTGAGTTAGATGATGACTAGTAAAGAGTCTGTGTGGATATTCATTATACTGTGAAGTAATGAGAGGGGTGACACAGAACTGAGAGTGTTCTTTATTGTTTTTATAGAGACCTGGGCTTACCCTACCAGAAAACACAGCATACAGAAGCTTTGTTGTCGTTTTGTCCTGAAGAAGGTTGCCACACTAAGAAGACCCTAAGAGTGGTCATGAGAACAACCGAAACACGTGTAGACATTTGATCTGTGAGAGTAATCTCTACACAGACGGGTTTACTGCGCAATAAATATGAACCCAGTGAAATCATAACAGCAGAGTGGTCATATCTAAACAAATAGGGTTAGATTGAGAATATAGAGAGTATGAATTCTGTTGTGTATCGACTGTCTTGACTGTCTTGACTGTCGTGTAGGCAGAAGAAACCTCTGTGCACAAGTGTCGCACAGAGATAGTCCAAACCACTCTGTACAACCTTTGAAGCCAAAGGTGGGAGATGTTCTTCCGGAGATGCGGATTTCTGGGAACCCCTGGGCCACTGTAAAGAAACACTGGTGAAGTACTTAGCCAGAACAACATCCACAAACCAATAAAAAAGAAAACGGAATGGTCTTACCAAGGGTTGACAGTAGAGATTCAGTTGAACCTATGGAGGGGTTCCGGGACCCACCAGTGTCTCGCTCCCAGTAGTGGGTGGAAGCTCAGGAGGAAATATGGAGGTCCGAGTGCGCCGGGCCCACCTGTAGTTGGAATCCGGACAAGAAATCCAAGAAACGTAGTGCCAAGGGGTGTAGCAGAATGGAAGTCCAAAAAACACTCCGTGATCCGTAGCAAGAGTTCCAAAATCCAAGGGTCAATAATCAGGGGAATCCAAAACAGTCCGTGAAACAATCAGAGGTCAGTTTCCACAAGATCCAAACCAAAAGCAGATGTAGCGCCCAACAGTGTCCAAGGTAAACAGCTGTGAAGCACTGAACACTGAGATGCTAGCGTTTAAATAGTGGTGCTACGAGTGTTTTCCGGTCATGTGACCAGCGCCCGTATCACGTGAGCGAGTTCTAGCAACACGTGAGCGGGACGCGTCGGTCACGCAACGCGGAAGCAGGAAGCGAGGCCAATCTCGCAGCCGCCACGGAATATGCCAATGAAACTGGCGTCCTCGGAGGTGGGCGGACCGCTGACACAATCGCCCTGGCATATGGGGGGTCGTGGAGAACACACGTGGGTCCCGGATCCGGGCAAGTGGATGGGCAGTAGTAAGGGTAAGGGGATCAGAGGTTTGGGGAGGGACATTAGAGACATCGGGAATCCCGCGGGACGTGACATATGGAATGTAGAATGAGAGAGAATGAGTGGTAGTTTATTTTGATAGGTGAGTCTGGTCTCGAGTGTGTGTTTCTGAATATATTCATTTTTTCAGGCACATGATACAGATAGTAAAAATTGCAAAATTAAAAAAAAAAATCCTGTATTGTTATTATATATTGTTTTTATATGTTTAAAAATGTGTATGAAACACTAAATTGATTTTATGTTTTGAATTAACCAGATGGTTGGTCAATATTTGTAAAAAGACCACATATTAATGTAAGAGGTCGGTCCCCTCTCCGATTGGTCCAATATATATTGTTTTCACTAGTGCATTCATGCAGACACATCTGCTGAGAGTGACACATGTGCACTGATGCCTGCATATGTCAAGTTGATGTGTTGATGTCTCCAGGACAGGGATGTGACCTTGCATCCCTCTGCATTTGTGACACAAGTGTATGTGTGTACATTCAATATTTGTGTGCATGGCCACCTTACGTGCAATTTCTTCCCAGATATGTGTGCCAGTACATGTTGCTTGCTTGAAGGTCATGCTGTCACATGTGGACATAGGTGACTTTGTTTGTGTGGGCAGGTGCCCTGGTGCTGTTCCCATGTGCCTGGGTGCATTTCATTCTTGTGTTGGTTGGTCATTGGTATGGTGGCGTTGCCTGTTTTTGGTGATGCGTTGTTGGCCACCGTACAATGTGCTTAATTGACATGTGCATGGGTCATGACTTTCATTCAGCATGTACACTACACTCATGCATCCTTTGCTATGCATTTTGTCTGGGCACGTACATGCATGTGTGTGTGCATTTTGTGTGTGTCAGTTCATGGTTGAAACATGCAGCATGATGTGTTATGTTTATGTTGTGTATGCCACACATCCATTGATGATGATTGCTGATGTCAATGTTTTTTGTCCCAATTATCTGCAATTGCTGCAGCTCATGAAGAGGGTGGAGGCATTGCTGTGGAGCATGAGGACAGGGATAGTACCACCAGAGCAAAGCGTACCCCCAGGCCAACTAGACTTGAGTCCACATCATCTGACGGTGAGTTGGACGGGGGAGCGCAAGTTCATTCAGACAGAGCTGCTGAGGTACGTCCCAGGAGGTTGTTGTGGTGGGGTACTCCTCAGTGGCTGTGTACCAGGGTCTGAAGATGGATGGACCATCCAGGTAGGATGGCTCTCTTGAGTCATCCAGGGTGATGGAGGAGGTGGCGCCCAGACCATGCCCCCCCTTTGGGCCAGGGGGATCACCCCTGAGGGGACGCACGCCCTGCTGGCTGGGATTTCAAGGCAGACAGGCTCAATTTGTGATGACGTGAGAGAGGTTTGTTCAGTGCTCTCACAGCATCAAGAATCGATGACCCTCTACCTGGTCCAGCTAGCATGTGCACTGCTCTCAGGTGGTCTCTGTGCGCTAGCACATTCAGCTGCCCCCTCCTCCACTGCCTCCTCTGTGCCTCAGTCGTTCTCCGGTGGCCTTCCTTGCCAGTTTCCATCTCAGCCCCTTTTACTCCAATTGCACCCACACCGCCCAATCTGATGGTCAGCACATTCCTGCCTCAGGTGGAAGTCCAGGCAAGTACAGAAGAGGTGGTTTCTGTGCCTGCCCATGCACCTACCCAGGAACAGAGATCAGTGGGGCAGCTGGCACATCAGGACAGTGTTGCTACTGTACCCCCCGTTGAGTAACATCCAGATGGTGGGGGTGCATTCACAGGGAATGCTTGGCCAGGCAACAGCAGTATAGGAGTGGCCTGAGCAATCATCGAGGGCCTGCAGGGAGGCAAGATAGGCAGCAACAGTCGAACACCTGGCACGAGGTGCACCAGCACCTTTGTCAACTGGTGTGCATCCAAATTGACTTTAGGATGCAGCTGAAGGTGGAGAGGTAGCGGGCTAAAATGGCATGGATTGCTAGGGCCAGGGCAGAGGTGGTCAAGGGAAGGACATTTAGGTGGGTTGTCATACTGGAGGAGGCTTCCAGCAAGAATGTGGAGGAGGACGAGAGGAGGAAGAGGGAGAGCCCACAAGCCACCCAAGACGAACAGTGGCCCAAGTGGAGGACGAGGAATGCAACTCTGCCCTGGAGGACGTCATGAGAGACTATTGAGCCAGCTGCCTATGCATACAGTTAATTGTGTGGTTTTTATTTTGGGACTTTTGTTCATTTTTTCCCTTGGACATTTTCCCCCTTCCTCATAGTAGTTTTTCGTAGTATTAACATTGTTATTACTGTTTCTCTTTATTCATCACACAATTGTTGTTGTCTCTTTATTCTTTGGCTGCATTTGGTTTACTTTGATTTTGGTATGCATTTGTTATGTGATTGTCATGTGGGTTGGGGGCCTAACTGTGGATGGGTGGAATACGCTCATCAATTGTGCAGTCAGGGGGGAGCCTCACAATGCATGGCCATCCACCTACACACATCAACTACCAGCCAGTGGGTGCTTTCATGTCAAGCTACGCATCTGCCACTGCAATGCTTCCTCATCACATATGAGATTGTTTATATGTGGCTATACACATCATCCATCTGCTTGGCTCACTCACTCTCAGACTTCCTTCTCATGAACCCGACAAATGTCTGTTCAACTTGTGTGAGTTGCCGGGGTTTTGAATGCTATGCTTTCTTACCTGAGTCCATTCACTGATTGTTGCAAGCTACTATGCACTCACATTACATGTGACTATGTCCTATCACTGATGTCTTGGAATTGTGTCCTCCTAGGTCATTCACCTATGGCACTTTGGGCCATTGCAATGGCACATGGGCACAATGATACGTCACATTGCATTCTATTGCTTTACTGTGTCATGTGTATATTGTGCATTGACTGTGTAGCTGTTGCTACATTCTGCTGTCCTGTTGCTCTGCCACTGGTTGTGATGTAGCTTGGAGTCCTGAGATGTGCTACAGACATGGATTCTGCATCAATGCCCCCAGTTGTTACGTCTATCGGTGGCTTTGTGGCCAGTGTGATTAATGTTGGTGCAGGCCAGTGGAGTTGAGGTAAGTTGTTGGTCAACATTGGACTGGCATGAGGGTTATGTGGCAGGGCCAGGCTGAGGTGTCGTCAGGGCTGAGGGGGGATGGTGGGTGGTGTGAGAACCTGTGTGGTTGCCTGGGGGTGGGTTTGGAGGTGAGGGGGGCTGGTGGGTGGTGTGAGGACCTGTAGGGCTGTCTGGGTGTGACATTGGAGGTGAGAGGGGCTGGCAGGTTGTGTGAGGACCTGTGGGGCTGCCTGGGGGTGGTGTTGGAGGTTAGTGGGGCTGGTGTGTGGTGTGAGGACCAGTGGGGCTGCCTGAGGGGTGGTGTTGGGGGTGAGTGGGGCTGGTGGGTGGTGTGAGGACCTGTGGGGCTGCCTGGGGTGGTGTCAGAGATAAGGGGGCTGGTGGTTGTTATGAGAACCTGTGGGGCTGCCTGGGGGTGGTGTCACAGGTGAGGGGTGCTGGTGGGTGTTGTGAGGACCTGTGGGGCTGCCTGGGGTGTCGTCAGAGGTGAGGGGGGCTAGTGGGTGGTGTGAAGACTTGTGGGGTTGCCTGGGGGTGGTGTCAGAGTTGAGGGGGGCTGTTGGGTGGTTTCTGGGCTTGAGGGTGCTGCAGGACAGTGGGAGTATTTGGCAACAGTTTCGGTGTGTTGGGAGTAGGGTGGATGGTTAACAGGATCGTAGAGGCGCAGCCGTCATTATTTCGTGGAGCCTCGCACAGTTTGGCTGGGGTGCAACCGTTACTTATAGGGGAGCTTGCAAAGGTTTAGAGAGGTGTAGCCATTTCTTACGTGGGGCCTTGTGCAGCTTGGCTGGGGTGCAGGCGTTACTTATGGGGGATCTCACTCAGGTTTGCAGGGGTGCAGCCGTTACTTACGTGGGGCCTCACGCAAATGGGCTCGGGTGAAGCCGTTACTTATGGCGGAGCTGGTGCAGGTTCGCAGGGGTGCAGCTATTACGTACGTGGGACCTTGTGCCGGTTCGCAGAGCCGCTGCCGTTACTTATGTGGAGCATCGTGCAGGTTTGCAGGGGTGAAGCTGTTACTGATGGAGGAGCTTGGGCAGGTTTGCAGGGGTGCAGCTGTTACTCACGGGGTGCTCGCACAGTTTCACAGGGGTGCTGGGTGTTGGGCCAGTGGTGGGCACTGAGGTTTGCGGAATGGTTGATCTATGGCTATGTTTTTGGTTTGCGTGGAGGCGTGTCAAGAGCATTCCTCACGCAGCTCAGTTTTCTTTGCGGGTTGAGTTGAATCAACGAATACACGTAGCGCCCATTGGAAACTTTGTGCATAAGGCCATGCAGAGTTGTTCTGGTCACGCGGACCTTGCGTGATCAATGCACACTTTCCCCTGAATCGGGCACTAAATGCAAGCCGACTGCATTTGTACCTGTTAACTATGTGTACCACGCTGATGTTTGAAGCAAGGTCTATTAACCGAAGGTGCCCCTGTATTTTACTTGTTTACTACAATGTTGTTTTCTTGGTGAGATTTATACTGCACACTCCGCCATTTTCATGGTATCCAGGAACTCTCTGAAACTTCCCTTTTACAAACTCAGTCACATCACACCTCTCCAGTTGCCTCACATTTCTCATGGAGTCCCACGGATTGCATGGAGATTTGAAGACAGTTTTCATGGTTCTTAAACCGTTCAACTTTCTTTAAATGTGCTTGAGGGCAGGTACATTGCATTTTAGAAAGTTTTATAGTGCCTTATCATGGCCAATGATGGTACTAAGCTACCATAAGTTGTCGCCAACTGGCAATTGTGACTGCGGGGTCCTCTGATGTCAACGTTGGGCAAATCCCGATCCAACACCTACACAAATACCAAAACTATTAGTTTTGCCAATACTTGTTTAATATTCCTCAAGCAATTCCTGGCTTTCACAGTGTTCGGCTGCCATTCTTGAGTTCTTACATACATACAAATTATTACAGAATCTCTCAATTGGAATTAACGCCAAGACCTTACGCAAACAGTTGCAAGGCTGAGAGGTTTGTTGTGGGTTGGGACGCATGTGTTGGACTACCACCAAGCTTTTACCATAAACTCGAACAAATACAGTTACTATTTTACAAACAACTTGTCAAAACAAATTGTCTACATACATTTCGGTGTGCAGACTGACAGCCACAAAGGATAAATGTGTTACATTACCTAACAATTGTTCAAAGTTATAAATCACTAAAATAGAAATGACATTGGGCCTCATTACACGGATGGCGGTAAGGGTTTACCGGTACTGGTATTTTACCGGTACTGGTAAATCCTTACCGCCTTACTACGAGGTCCCTTTGCGGGTTGGAGAATTTAACGCCTGCTTTTTGCAGGCGTTAAAAACCAACCTGCAAAGGGACCCAGGGAGCTAATTACGGTACCGCAATTTGCGGTGCGGTTATTAGCACCTTCCCCTTTCCCATTATGCCCTATGGGGCAAAAATGGGAATGGGGAAGGGCAATGGTGGAAGGGGGAATTACCGCCCCGCCAACCTTGGAATGGGGCGGTAATTCCCCTTTCCACCAAGGCGGTGCTGGTATTTTACCGGCATGAACCATGGCGCTAATTGCGCCATGGTTCTCCGCCTACCGTGTAATGAGGCCCATTGTATCTGCTCTATTAATACAAACACACAAGCTGTAACAATTGTAAATGGAAATGCTGCACGTGTAACATAGTTCTGTGACGGGTAACTGGGATATTGTAATAAGGTACACATGTCATTTTGGTTTTTAATTGGACTAATGCTAACCCTGTCTCCTTAACCTGACCCTTCCACACCTCTTTCTTAGCATCTAGCATTGCTGGTGTTACCTCTGCCTCCCAGCACATTTCAGAGTTTCCCACGGTGCTACATACAAGTCATGTTTCTCTCTTCTATTCAATAATGGTAGGTTGTCAGTTCTGAGAACCCGCCGAACACTATTCATCGCCTGAGGTTAACTCTGGATCCCTACTGCCTATGTCCCATGCTACCAGAAAATACGTATTTATCTCTTATCAATTGTTTAGTGTAGCACTAAACAGGTTGGCCTGACAGCCATTTCATGGTGTTTTTTTACAAATAAACGATCACTCATACTCAGAAAAGGTAGCCTTGTCGTGACTCTGGGAGAAGATATACAAATAGTGATTATGATATATTTTCGCCCCTTCTGTAAGAGAAAAGGGGTCTCATTAGGAGCTTGGCTGGGTGGTCACTTTTACTGTACCGGCAAATTGAGATTTTCACAAGTAAAACTCGAAAATAAACCTCCAAATTTCGTGTGGAATAAATTCCACACACAACCATTTTCGCAGGCAATAGCACTGCACGCTGTAATCCCGCTTCGCATCATAAACCCCAATGGAGTCCAATGTGACTCCAAAATGGGGAATAACAGATGGGTCGGCACTACTCTGAATCATGCGGACCCTTCACTCACATTAGTGCATACTTACCGGATTCGGTAACGATCATTCCGTTTGTCGCTATTACCTGTGGAAATACCTTTTAGGCATTACCTCTGGTATTATCTTTTTTTTAGCTTGTCTTGGGCCAAATGAGGCCCACAGACGAGCTAACAAGTTACAGCTTAACATGCTTCCCTGAGAAATTCCCACAGATTATTAAGCTTTGTCTTAAGCATCTGCATCCATCACCTTTTGGCTTCCTATCTATGCACTTCCAACTATGTGTGTCTGGGTAGCTGGTACAATAAGACATGAGAGATGTTCACTGTGCTGTAACTAAGGGCCTCATTACACGGTAGGCAGTAAGGGTTTACCGGTACCGGTATTTACCGGTACCGGTAAATCCTTACCGCCTTACTACGAGGTCCCTTTGCGGGTTGGGGAATTTAATGCCTGCTTTTTGCAGGCGTTAAAAACCAACCCGCAAAGGGACCCAGGGAGCTAATTACGGTACCGCAATTTGCGGTACCGTAATTAGCGCCTTCCCCATTCCCATTATGCCCTATGGGGCAAAAATGGGAATGGGGAAGGGTAATGGTGGAAGGGGGAATTACCGCCCCGCAAACCTTGGAATGGGGCGGTAATTCCCCTTTCCGCCAAGGTGGTGCCGGTATTTTACTGGCATGAACCATGGCGCTAATAGCGCCATGGTTCTCCGCCATCCGTGTAATGAGGCCCTTAGTCCCTTAATTCCAAGAAGGCTGCATGAAGTAGAAAAGGAAACCTTTATTTGACCTGCTTTGTTAACGGTAAATTCAGGATCCGAAGACACATAAAGACAAGCCCACAGGCGCATGCATTCCTCCACCCGGAAACTTACAACGGAATCTAGCAACACTCATGCACATCACTCACTCAACGTACCATCCTTTGGCATTGGGTCCCTTGCCTTTTTGCCTTGAGCCAGCATCCGGGCATCTGATGTCTTTCCGTGAGTGGCGGTGCATGCCAGTCTGGTGCACTATGAGTCTCTGTTTATTCAGAGGTGCACGCCACAGTGCATGCGGAGTGAGGTGCAAGTCAGAATACACGAGGATGTATGTGCATGCCAGAGTGCATGGATCATTTGCATGATGCTGTCTTACTATTCCCCTGAGTGCACAATATTTGTTTATAATGGAAACTGAATTTAAAAAAAAAAATCTATTTTCTGGCATGGCAGGCAGGTGCTCCCCTCTATTTACACATTGAGCAGCTTCTTTCAGGTGGTTGATCAGGCATGAGTGTCAATTAAGGTATCTAGGTACATTGAAGATGGACAAGGCACGGTGTAGTGTTTTGTTCCCAAGGGTTTCCCTTTTGTCAGGATTATCCATGATCTATCCACTTCTTTCCTTGGTCTTCAGATCGGGGTGTTTTGTCCTGTGTGTCTGTGAGTGGGAGATGTTGTGCCCAATCCGAAATGTCTGTGAGAGAATGTAGATGGTGTTCCCCGTCCTTCATGTCTGTAAGATGTGCTTGATGCCATGTCATGCTTGAGTGATGATGGCTGCCTGTGACATGTGCCTTGCTGTGATGTTATGTGGAATGTTTGGAGTGCAGCTGGGTTGGGTGTTCCCTCTTTGTTCTTTGTTGACTGTGTCTTGTGGGCGGTGGACCTACCTGTGGGTGTCTCCTCCTGTATCGTATCTTGATGTAACCTGCAACTTAAGAAGGTGAATAAATATACGAGCGCTCTGACGCCTATGGGCGAACAGAGCTATATAAAAATAAATATAGATAGATAGATACCTGAATCCAAGACTCCAGCATGCTGTAACATTGTAACATTTATCAGATGGATAAAAACACCATCCATTGCTCCAATGGCTAATATTGCAACAGGGCCGCCAACCTTGTTACCCTTCGACCCGACAAGGGGACCAGTCAAGGTGCCCACTGTCCCCACAAATCTTTGCCATTTCACTGGAGCCCCTGTCATGCCATATTAGCTATGAACCAGAAGTCAAAGGGATTAGATTGATTCGATTGGAGGATATGGAATGCAAATGTCTCTTAAACGCAGATGAGAACCTACTTACAATTACTAATCCTGAGATAGAACATGCGCGCAATTTTACAAATGATAATTGAATATGGTCATGTTTATAAAATGAATTGGAATAAAACAGCTTCTACAACAGGGCTTGCACAGTAATCAACTAAATTTATAAGCAATACCAAGCATGTGGATTTCCTCATCCCGCCAATTTCTAGGGATTAAACTACATGATACACTACACCCTATGATCAAGACCAACTATAGTGAGCTGTGGGATGACATTGAAAGTGACTTTAAAATCTGACACAGCCTCCATTTTTCATTTGCAGGCAGGGCTTCACTCTTTAAAATGATTTAATTGACACCCATGTTGTATGTGTTTATTAAGCTTCTGATATCACTGTCGAAAAAATACTTTAGGATAATGGGCCTCAATACAGGTTTGCTGGTCTGGGAATTACGGTACTGGTAAGCTTGCTAGTACCGTAGTCCCCGGACCAGCAAACTACGAGTTGTGCTCGCGGGTGCCATTCTGCCCGCCAGGTCGGACCTGGCAGGCAGAGAGGTACCCGCGAGCACAGCATGTCGGATGCACCGCCATCGTTATTGACGGTGCCGGTGAATCTGACCTCCCCATTCCCATTCGGCCTTTTGAGGCCGAATGGGAATGGGGAACATCTTTTTTCTGGCGCCCGCGAATGGGCAATTACCGGGTCCGGCCAGGCCGTAATGACCTGGTAATTGCCCATTCGCGGGTGCCGGAAAATATTGCATGTTTGGCGGCAGCCTGCTGGTTTTACTTGTAATGAGGCCCACTGTCTCTTACTAATTTCTTTTGGCAGGGAAGCAGATTCCAAATCAAGTTGGACACACTGTATAAGAAAAAATGTAAAGGGGGTATTAGTGTGCGGATTGCCAAACTACACTATTGGACCTTTAAAAATGGCAAGATCTAACAAAACTGGAATTGAGAAGCTCTTTTAGGCTCGATATGAAGTTTCCATATTAAAACCCTTCAACACTATTGAGTTCAGACACCAACACTGCATCTTGGGCATATATAACACAGTCCTTCAAAATTCAAAATCAACATGGGTAGTCATACACAAAAGGGGAAAACACAAGGTTGGTCTTAGTTTGGGTGAACCGTTGTGGCACAATGATCATTTACTAATAGGAATAAAAGTTGTATTGGCCAAGCTGGAACTTCAGAGCGGTTAGATACTTGCATCATTGCTTTACGGGAGGGGTCCTCGACTTTTTCACAAACCTATCCAAAAATGTCCACTTGCCCAAGACGAATCTAGGAGTTGACCAGGAACTTCTATATATACTGACTACCTACTAATGTATGCTTCAACTAGAGGTCAGTATCAGTTGTTTACATGAAACTATACAAATTCCCAGATAACCTTCTTGGTTCCTTCAAGTATTCCTGGGAAAACGATTATGCTCAGTGTACCACAGATGATCTTTGGTTCAAAGCAGGAGGGTAGTGGAATAAGTCCCATAGGGACTCCAAAACTTGTCTACTTTGATATACAATCCTGCACAGGCCATATTGGTGTCCACATGCACACAAAAATAAATCATACTCATTTGGCCCTATGCTGGAGAGGTTGTATACCAATCAGCTCTTTCAAGTATATGCTGTGGTCATGCCCCCCATTAAAAACCTCTGATCAAAATATTTGGTTTATAGCCACGGTACTAAAATGCCTACAGGTGACTCACCGACCTTAGCCCTGCTAGGCGTCCTGTTATCTGCTAGCTCCGTATTGTCAACAAGAAAATTGGAAACTCTTGACCTTAGCAAATACTAGATGGATAATCTTGAGTCATTGGACAGGTCAAGAGGCTAACCGATACTCGGAGAGTGTAGTGAGCTAAAACATGGTTATACACCCTCCCGAGTGGAAGAAATTCCATAGAAACGGGTATTTGACCCATGTTCGTTCTCAGTAGAGGGGCTCCCACACTCCTTTGTAACTTTGTAAAACTTGGGCTTTTATCCTAAGTAACTCAGAGCATTCCAGATGTGGACCCCTTGCTCACTGTGTCCTAGAGAGTCTCAGCTTCACCCCAATAATGAGGTCCGACTAGGCCAGAACACGTGTCTGGGGTGGCTGATGGTATTGTTCCAGATGAGATTTGCCTAGCATTTCGGTGCTGGGCTGCCCTTGTGTGTGGGACAAAGACTGATATGCAAATGGATACATCTCCTCTGTGAAAGGTGCAGTGAGCTAAAAAGTGGTTGTAGTCCCTCCTGAGTGGAAGAAATTCCATAGAACAGGGTATTTGACCCATTTTCGTTCTCAATAGATTGCCTCCCGCACTCATTTGTAACTTTACAAAACTTGGGGTTTCACCCTAAGTAACCCAGGGTGATCCAGAGGTGGACTCCTTGCTCTCTGTGTCTTAAAGAGGCTCAACTTCACCTCACTGATGAGGCCGATCTAGGCAGAAACATGTTTCTGGGGTTGCCGATGGCTGGACTGCCCTTGTGGGTGGGACAAAGACTGATATACAAATGGCTATTTCTCCTCTCTGAAGGGTGCAATGAGCTAAAACGTGGTTGTAGACTCTCCAGAGTGGAATAAATTCCATCTAATAGGATATGTGACCAATGTTCATTCTCAGTAGAGGAGCTCAAACACTTCTTTGTAACTTGCTACTCTGAGTGGTTCAATCTAATGTCATTGGTGGTAGCTTATGAAAATGTCTTGCTTGGGGGTAGAGGAAACAGCAACATTATTGTGGGAAACGTGACACAATAATGCTAATAATTATTGAGGTTTTTCATAATGCTTAGTACCGAAGAGGTGCCCTCCGGGGATTCGGGGATTCAAGCTTGTATTATTCTGCATCGTCTTGCTGGCGTATGTCAAGCCCGTTAGTTGCGCTCTGGTCCCTTAACTGGTCCCTTCCAAAATGCCAGGTCAGACCAGGCGTTAAAGGAGGGACCCGCTAAGGGACCTTGTAGTAGGGTGGTAAAGGATTACCGGCACCGGTCTCCTTACCGGTGCCCGGTATCCCTTACCGCCCAACTTGGAATGAGGCCCATAAACTCTAAAAAAAGAAAAGATATTTGCTTCATGACCCAAGCTTTTTCCGAAAAGATAGTTTTACATTTTTGCAGCAATAAACTGCAATTCAATTTTGTCCATGCAATTTGCAATGACTATCAGGGCCTCATCACGTGCTAGAAATGGAGACTGATCTGCTATTGCCCCGACGAGAAGCTATACGCTATCAGTACAGCATTTGTGTGTAAACTGAAAACATGAATTAATGTAAAAGTCGGGCAAATATAGAGAGTCAAAAGGGGCAAGCCTTGCTGCACTCCAAATGGGATACAAAGAGGCATGGAATAATAGGAGCAAACCACAAATTGTCTTGACCTCTCCCTAATAAAGTTTTGAAAGTAATCCAAGTTCCCTCCCACCTCAGCCTACTGATCGGAAATTACAGGGTAATTGACAGTGTAAAAAGCCTTGCATAGGTCTAACAGCACTCAAAGTGCAGCCTCGTCATTGTCATTAGTCTCTTTTCCCAGAGGACAATCAACGTGGTCTCCAACCTATTTCTGGAACAGAACTCAGACTGTTGTGAAAACAAGCAGAGGTTTTTAGTTTTTTTGTTATGAGGAAACATTGGAACTTGATCACAACTACCACCTCCAACAAATGAACCAAGACTGGAACGTTGGCAATGGAGTAAAAGGTGTGGTACTCTGTTTACCACATTTCACAACAGTATTATTTTACCAATGATTTTGAAGTTAGCTTTTTGTGCAAAAAGACGGTGGTTGTTTGAATAAGGCAATAGAAGGTTGAGGTCTCACAACACATTTTGTGGCACGCAAATCAATAAAAAACAGCAAAATAAAATCAGTAGTGACAAATCGTGTTGAAAAACACATAGAGCCGAAGTTGTCATGTGTTTGCATGTCTTTTGCATTGAAGCAAGCTCACATTCAGTCATGCTACTCTAGGATTGGTTGGGAGAGTTCTATTGGACATGACTCACTGTTTCCACAAAATGGAGAAAGTGTGAGGAATGTAGTACTCTTAATTCAAGTGGTATTCTAAGTCCAGGATTGCTGTGCATGCCTTGAGGTCAACCATGATGGACAGACGCTATCCACTGCAATCACTGATTCAGCTCAACATTTGCCGGGTAATGACAAATGCTTCAGTGATGAAGAGGAAGAGCAATGTGGTCCTTTTGGTGGCAGAATTAGCACAGTCATAGGTAGAATGTACTTTCATGTTCTGACGGGCTGCGTCCCAATCCTGATACATGTGTACACTAGCCACATTTTAGCAGTGCCCACCACCTTAATTCACCATATGGAAATCAGGCAGACTGGGGAAATGCAGATGTTGTCCTCCACACCCCTGCTGGAACAAGCCTGCCAGTGTTCTGGTCTTGATGATGGCTCATTCTGTCGGGCACCTGCAGGACCTCCAGGACCAATAGCTCTGGACCTTCGCTGTACCTTTTGTCTCCTCACAATAAACATTGATATTGATATTTTATTTCTATAGCGCTCGTACACAAGTGTTTCAGAGCGCGACAAGGCAAGGGAGGGGAACAGGGGAGAACAAAACAGCGATCTTACTAGGCCCAGTGACATTGAGAACGCACAGGTGCGTTGGAGGGGGGAGGGGAAAGTGCATGGAAGGGGTGAAAAGTGGAAAGTGCGAAGCAGAGGAGAAACAGATAAATAATAAGAAATAAATAAATAATAAAGGAAACAAACAGTGGTAGTGCAGCCAGCAATTTGCAAGTGTTAGGTTTAAGGCAGCAGACAGGGTAGGTCTGATAAGTGCAGGAAGAAAAAGGGGGGTTTGTATGGGTACAGATACAGACCCCAGTGCAAGGGGTGGCCCAGAGGCAGTGCGGGTGGGTGGCAGGGTGAGCAGGTACCTGGGCCCGGAGGACACAGGGTGGCCAGGTGCACAGTGCCAAGAGAGAAGAAATCAGCAGGGGAGAGGGGGAGTGAAGGCAGAAGAAAAGATGAAGGCCTTGAGGTGCTTCCATAACCGAAGATGGATCTCCTCAAGTTTTAGAGTGGCAGGGAGGCTGTTTCAGATGAAGGCCCCAGGCCCCAGCCGAAGACAGAGATCTACCTCCAGCTTGTTTCTTTGAAAAACGACTGACCCTGAGGGAGTTAGAGGTAGGGGAGCAAAGAGCTCGAGAGGGGAGGTATTTGCAGAGAGATAGCTGAAGGTATTTTGGACCCAGGCCCCAGAAAGCCTTGTGGACAATGCAGAGGGTTTTGAATTTAATCCTTGCATCCACTGGGAGCCAATTGAGAGATTTCAGAGCTGGAGAGATACAATCCCAGGGCTTGAGGCCAAGGACAAGTCTTGCAGTCCTGTTCTGGATTAGTTGCAGAGGGCGGAGAGTAGAGGCAGGTAGATTTAGAAGGAGGCTGTTACAATAGTCCAACCTAGAGAGAACCAGAGCTTGGGATACCATGAGCTTCTGGGGGAAGGAGAGGAAAGGCAGAGCACCTCTGAGGAGGTGCAGTAGGAAGTTTGACTTTTTAGAGACCTCAGAGATGTGGGTGGAGAAGGAAAGGGTGGAGTCAAAGATGACTCTGAGGTTCTTAGCCTCGAAGGTGGGGGTAGGAGGAGGGCCAAAGGAAGCCACCAGAGAGAAAAGGGAAAGGATGGTGAAGGTGTGCCAATGAGGAGGATCTCAGTCTTGCTGGCATTCAGACAAAGATCATTGGCGGCACACCAATCTTGAATGGCAGGCAATCACAGATGAGAGAGGGAGAGGAGGTGGCCAAGGGCAGCCTGAAAATGAGTTAAGTGTCATCAGCATAGCACTGGAAATTTGAGCAGAAAATGGTAATGCAGTGGGCGAGAGTTGCCAGGTATAGGTTGAAAAGCCAGGGTGAGGGGTTAGACCCCTGGGGAACACCACAGGTAGAGAGGAAGATAGATGACAAGAAGGACCCAAATTGGACCTGGAAGGGTCGATCGGAGAGGAAAGAGGTCAGCCAGGCAAGAGCCTGATCAGTGATACCCATGTTTTCACAGAGACAGTTGAGCAGGATGGTATGGTTGACCGTGTCAAAGGCAGAAGAGAGATCGAGGAGGATGAGGACAGAGGGAATGTTAGAGTCAAGGTTGGAGAGCAGATCTTCACGGATGTTCAGGAGAGCAGTTTCCATGCTTCTAGCAGCTCTGAAGCCAGACTGGTGGTCATGGAGACAGCCAACAGAATTGGAATGAAGGTTAAGCTGCGAGATGGCCAGCTTTTCTAGGAGTTTACCCAAAAAGGGAGTAATGGAAATTGGGCGATAGTTAGCTGGACAAGAAGGATCAGCTGTGGGTTTCTTGAGAAGATGATGCACAAGGGAGTGCTTCAGAGGGGAGGGGAAGGATCCAGAGGCAAAGGAGTGGTTGCAAAAATCAGCAAGGACCAGAGCGAGAGTGTCAATGTGGTCCTTGATGGTTTTAGAGGAGCAGGGATGAACCTGTTTTGACGAGGCTTTCATAGATCGGACTATGGAAGAGGAAAGGACGAGAAGGATGGTGGGGGTGGCTAAAGCAGGGTCAGCAAGCACAGATGGAGAGGGGAGAGGATGTCCTGTTTTTTTTTTAATGAAGTGAGAGGCAAGGGCATTGGAAAGTGCCTGGGAGGCAACATGAGTGGTAGAGACTGCAGCAGGGTTGGTCAGCTCCTTGCAGATTTTAAAGAGTTTGGCCGAATTGTTAGATGCCACAGAGACACGAGCTTGAATGCGGACTCTCTTCTTGGTGAGGACAGAGAGTCGGTATTGCCTTTGTAGCAGGCGAGAGGCCAGTTTGTCAGAGGATGAACAGGAAGCCCTCCATTTCCTCTCAGCCGCCCTAAACTTACGTTTAAGTGTAGCTAGGTCAGAGTCATACCACGAATTGCACTTGGCTTTGGACTTCAAACGGATCCTCATGACAGGGAGCATCTTGCTTTAAGACCTGCTATGGCATTAAATAATTAAACTCTAATCCCTGCTTTGGGTACTTTATCTTCAGGATTGCCTCAAACTGGGTACTATCGATTCTACAAGGTAATCGTGAGGGCATGGAACTGTATTCCCAGATTAGAGTTTGGTTGCTAGGCATGATTGGACTGTCTGTGGGGGTATTTCCGAGGAATAATCCACGTTTCATTCCAAATACCCAAACACGCACACATCCTTTCCCTAACAATCCTCCTCGCATATGCAGGTTTTAAACCCAGCCAACAGACAAGGGAAAATTAGAGACCTGTGTGAAGAAATCTCCCTTTGTACACATAACCATTGGGCTACATGGAAACAATGAAACAGTGGATTGTTAGCAAGTATAACCCGGTGCACGCCTTCCTTTGTGTAATTTGCCCCCACTCGCTCTGGGAAAAATATACAGAGGAAGGGTAAATGAAAATGCTCATACACATTCACCTGTGAGGGTATAAGAGTGGTTGTGCTTTTGTACTGGAGCTGGACTCAACAAAGGAGATAAGCATTGGCAAAGCCAATAGTTTGGGCATTTACTGCCGTTCCTTTCATTTATAGGTGCCAGGGTGCAAGGAGAAGAGTGCAAATTGGGTTTGACTTCAATTTGGATCCAATGGAAAATTATATTGTTATATAGAAAGCTTCTAATGGCTAGTATTGCAACAATATATCCTGTGATTAGAAACCAAATAGACGGTCGGAACTCAGGGTCTTTTGCCAAGTTTAAAGGGAGGTTTATCAGCGTTCTGGAAAGAAATGATATTACCCTTGGAACATTGGTTACAAATCCAAATTTGACAAAAATAAAAATGTTTGACCAAGATTGGATTCACACATGCGAAGAGATAAGTAAATATAAGTTCGATTCCGGTCTGGGCTTAAAGCAAAAAAAAAACAAGGCATGTGCACCCTTATCAAGCTGCTACCATTAATGGGCAGTTAATACCATTATGGCAGCACCTGGCAAATATCTTTCCTATCTGTACACAAAAGCTAAAACGGTTGGCATTGCCAATGCTTGTTTTAACTTGTGAAATGGCTACCACAAACTGTTAGCACAACAGGGGTTTGCACTGGGGTCCTAATTGCAATAATTGCCTCGGGATGATAGCTCTGGCGCAACATGCTCACCTTGGTAGCAAGACGACGCGGAGCAACACAGGTTCGATCCCCGGGTTCGTGCTTAGAAACCTCAGCGCGTTCTAAATAGCCAATTACAATTACCCTTTCAAACGGTCTTCACAGAGTAGTAATGTCATTACTATTTAGGCCCCGGTCCGTTATCCGCTGGTGAAGCCTGTGGAAAAGGGTACTCTTGCTTAATTACATATTGCAACAACAGTAACAATTCATTTCAACTGAGTGTGGTTATTATGAAGCTTTAGGTCACGGTTATTTGTTGGAACCTTCGTCTCCGTTGACATTACAGAAATGGGACTCACCCCACTGTGTGACAAGGATCCCTGTGGTGTTTGCCACTCCTCCACCCTGCACAATGAAAGAAATGTGACGAGCTCTGCTTGCATGCCACACCCGCCATAACCACATAACCTGGGCACTCGTCCACTCCATGACCTGCCACCTTTATCCCACCCAAGTGACTGATTGAAATAGCATAGTAGCCATTACATGGCATACAACAGGCAGCAAAATGTATTACAAACGGACGATAAATGAATAAAATAGGCTGCAGAAAAGGGAGTGATGCAAGCGACCAGTAAACCCGCAACATTACAAGCCCACTCCCCCATCCCTTGGGGGGCAGAGGGCGCAGGTGGTTCAAACCACTCGATTTCCCCTTTCACTGCTTTTCACAGGCCACAACTCCTTAGCCACTGCCCTGTATTTACCTGTGCGATTCAACACCTGCTGTGGGCTAAAGGTGTGCCCTCCCTTGTTCTCGAGTTCTGAAAGATGGGGGTGGGGGGGGTAAGGAGAAGCTCTTGGAGAAAAGAGACAACAATAGGCAGACCTTCGAACTTTCCAGGCCCTCTAACGTAGATCATCTGAGAATTGTCAGTCTAACATCCATGCCGCCTTATTTAGATTTAACTTCTTGCACCTTATTAATGACATAACTGGCAGATGGCGTCATTACCAAAATGATGAATTTGAGCCACAAATGCACTTTACAATTCTTTGTCCTGAACATGACCAAATAACAAGGGAGACACTGCTCCCATTGTTTAAGGAAAGAGGTTTAGGCACCTAGGAGCTGTATACCTGCACTTGCTGTGAGCGTAATATAGGAAATTGACTTTCGCACTAAAGAGATCAAATCCACACACTTAAAATAGCAGCAGTTACTATTGGAGGGCACTGGAATAGACTCTAAGGTTTCCCCGTTAAGGCACATGTGCCAAATGTTGGAAAAGACTTGGGGCCTGATTTACCAACACGTTTTATAATGGGACTTTCCCTTTGTAAAACGATTTGATTCTGTAAATCAAGCCCTTAGCAGCTAGAGGGGCCTCAAGGCCCTTCAGGTGCCTGCGCAGGTGCACGGGGCAGGGGAAGCCTCGTGTGAGCATTGGATAGTGCAACAGAAACAGCGTCGGTCACTGCCACAAATATCCACGGCTCAAAGACAGACATTTCTTATTTTACAATGACCCACTTTCGGTTGGTTTTCTGAAGAAAAAAGCAGGTGCAAGAAGGAGCCGATATACCCGTCATTGGGAGGGGTTTGCAATTCCGGCAGGTCCTATTTTAGTGGACCACCTGTTTCAGTTTGCTAAATTGTCCTGCATTTTGGTTTAGAAATACCGGTCACGCTAAAGTATATTACCTTTATAATGTAAATTAATTTGTCGTTCGGTGGCTGGATACAGGGTTTAACCGTCGAAAATGCAGAAAAGTATCATTGGTCTACATGAATAGTGCATCTGACCACTGTGAATCTCAGGGCCCTATCGCTCCTTGTGCTCCTTATTTTCAAAGAGGGGGAAATGCATTGACGTACATTGTTCCCAAGACATCTTATCAAAGGCTCTTTCGAGTGCCATGTCTGGCAATCCCTGCAAGAAGCGCTACTCAAATATTTGACTCTTCTGTGATGTGTTAGAGTAAACAAAGGGGGTGACTTGTGAGGTGTTTGCTGAATGTCACCTCCCCGCACTTCCAGACAGAGTAGACCATTTGTTGCCGTCCACAGGCGTGCAGAACAGTTTCAGCATTGCAGGTGCTGGCAAGCACCGAGTGGAAGGCGGCGCACTTCGGGGCAGAGCTAAAACTCAGATCTCGGTTAATGCTTTTCAGCTGAAGCCAAGCTTACTTGTTAAGAGGCAGCCATTTGTGGGGCTCCATCTCCACTGGAGACACTTGACAGAAATACGGAAGTCGCCCTGCATTTGGAAACTCGAAGCCTGTAATTATCTGCCAAGGCCCATTGCTTCTTCATAATTCCATCCTTGGGCACAGCACGGCGAGAGTGAGTGCATGCACAATGTAACAAAATCAACACTGTTAGCTATCATCTAATGCTGAAAGAAAATGGCTGCCCTGGGTAAACAAACTCATACTGGAGAACCAATCTCATCCTACTGACAAGATTAACTGCACAGCCAATCAGATCTTGTTTACATCACAAGACACTAAAAAAACACCCACAAATCATTACATGGACAATTTGAAAGCCATTTTACAAAACGCGTATTTTTAACAGTAACTTCTTTATTTTGAAAACCAAATACATTAAAATATGCAACATAGCTTAAAAGATGAAGTAAATATTTCTAAAAGCATCAATCAATTCAAATAACTTTTTAATAACATTAACACATGGCAGCCGCCATTTTGGAAGTAAAATTGGCTGACAAATTTAGCACACAATGCAAATGCAGGTAAAGAGTTCAAAAAGGGATGTGGTTTGAGGGAAGTTGGGAGGAAAATCATGTAAATTTGACTTGGAGATGGGCATTAAACTACACAAATCCATCCTCATATGTCATCTGCATTGAAAATCTTTAGAGACCCTCATTCAAAGCCCCTATTTCAAGCTCTTATGTTAAAGCTCTTATTTTTATGACAATAGGTTTGGCTTAAAGGTAGCACTTTCAGTGCCACCTAGTAGCCCAAACAGAGAAATTGAGTAGAAATTTAAAGAAGGCCACCAATGGCAGCCTGATGGATGTATGGATGTATGTTTCTCACACATAGTTTAAAAGAAAACTATTTGTATGGTAATGTGTATTTTTTTAAGGCGAGAAAGTGAGCGTGCTGTCACTTGTTTTTTTATGTGTGTTATTACTGCCACTCCAAGACTCCTACATAAAATTAATTAATCTTCGAGCCTGCCACTTCTTATAGGACAATTTAACATATGCACATGCCAGCAAGCATAATTTATTTTTTCCCCTCATAAACACCTCCTAGCTGATGTTAAGATGCAATCCACCTGCAACTTCAGAGCAAGAAGTACAAGGATTGGCTTGAATGCATTAATTGCTTAACTTTGAATTGTGACACCCTGCTAGAGAAAGGGACCAGGGAAGTGCTGACGTAACATGAATTTAGGCAGCAGTCTACAGTATCAGAAGAAGATGGGCAGGCAGCTTTCTAGTGAGGCATACATCTATTCACTGGCCTGCCAATCAACCAGTTAACCTCGATCTATATATCTGCATACCATGCCTGTATTGATAACTTATATATGAAGAAATGTTTATAGTTGTGTAATTTCTTGTTTTTCTGTTTATTGTATATATAATTCTGTAACCTCTTGAAAGCATTCATAGATAGTCGCTGGAAAGTGGCTGCAGTTGACTTTGTGGAGTCTTGGAGTGCCATATCAATACAGGCATGGTATGTTGATATATATCGATTGAAAGAATTTCAGTCATGTATTGTTTATTCCGGGTAAAAACAATAATTCAATTGTGTCACAAGTAGTAGCACAAGAACAACATACTAACTTTAACACCCACAGCTACGGGAGTGGTGTGGCATGCACATGTGTATTCCTAGTGTGGAGAGGGGAGTGAGAGAGTGGAATATTTTTGTTATTGTTGTCATAATATGTATTTTAATGAGAATATTTTTAACTGCCTCCCTTTAGGTTTTTATTGAATACGTGTGCAGTCCAGACAACACGTTATTCGCTTACTGGTGCACAAAGTGGTTGATACAAAGTCCAACTGCTGCAATCTTCAAAGCTTCAACTTGTGTTTTATTTTTTACAGACATATATATTAAAGAGTTTGTTAAACAATAATCTTCTACCTGTAGATTGAAGGGTGTGCTAGCATATATATATATAAAAAGGAAAGTTGAGTGCTTTTTACAGAAATGGGAGGAATTAAATATTCTTGATGACGATGATTCGAAGTACCTCTTCAATAAAACACCTGTCATACCCACAATCTACTTCCTACCGAAAATTCATAAGAACCCCATCTGTCCCCCAGGAAGACCCATTGTCACTTTAAACGGCGCATCACTGGAAAATATGTCGAAGTATGTTGATCAAACATTATTGCCCTTGGTATTTACATTACCCTCATATCTACATGACACGAAAGATTTTCTTAGTAAAATTGAAGGGATTACCTGGGAAAGAAATTTCATGTTTGCAACATTGGATGTAGTTTCGCTCTATACCTCCATTCAACATAGTGATGGAAAAAAAGCATGTAAATACTTTCTTGACAGCAGATCACTAAGCTATCTGAGTCATGGACAAATGATAATGGAGATGATAGACTTATGCTTAACGAATAACATCCTTCTCTTCGACAATACTTACTATAACCAACTCCACGGAACTGCGATGGGAACAAGCTTCGCACCGTCTTATGCAAATTTGACAATGGGATAGTGGGAAAAATGTGTTGTCTGGACTGATGCTAATACAAAGTATACTAACCAAGTAGTCCTCTGGCTACGGTTTATTGATGACTTATTCATTTTGTGGAATGGAAAAGAAAAGGATTGGCTTGACTTTGTGAGTATATTAAATATCAACAATCTGAATCTCCAATTTACGGAAACACATAGTTGCGAATCCCTGATCTTTCTAGATGTATTGGTGAAAATTGATCGTAAAGAAATCAGCACTGAACTTCATCGAAAACCAACGAGTTCAGACATGCCGCTATGTGCAAGTAGCAACCACCCGACTCCATTAAAATGGAGCATACCATATGGTGAGTTTGTCAGGATCCGCTGCAATTGCAGCAAATTAGATTGTTTCGATAGAGAATGCAAGATCACAGCTCAGAATTTTGCCAAACAAAGGTATCCTAAGGCAATTATTGAGAGAGCTTACATTAAAGCAAGAAATCTAGATCGAATAGCATTACTCTCTACTAACCGAACATCTGAAAAGACTCAAGAACCTGACGATGTAAGACTGATACTCACATATGGCTCACATGCTAAAACAATAAGGAAAATATTGCACAAACATTGGCATGTTTTAAGAACTGATGAAACTTTATTTCCTTTCATGAAAGAAAGAATCAACATAACCTATAGAAAATCTATCTCCATCAAAGATACACTGGTTAACAGCTTCATGTCTCCGAAGAAAGAAATCTATGCTGCATCCACATGGTTGAATAACAAGAACACTGGGTTCTCCAAATGTACTAAGTGCAAAGCGTGCCAATATGCTCTAAACAAAACAAACTATAAACATCCAATATTAGGTCTAAATATTGAGGTGAAAACTAAAATAACATGCAATACAGAGTTTGTTGTGTATGTACTGCTTTGCTCATGCAATCTTTGGTATGTGGGAAGTACTATTGGCAAGCTGAAATTGAGAATACTACAACATATGCGGGCCATCAAAAATGTTGATGCTTCCTACCCAATGGCAGTCCATTTCAGAGACCAACATCAGAGCAAATTGGACAATTTTAGATTCTTTGGAGTTTATCATATAAAACCCAATCCACGTGGAGGAAATCGTGAGCTGGAACTACGCCAGATGGCGACACGATATATTTTAGATTTTCAAACTAAGAAACCAGGAGGACACAACCTGGATGAAGAATTGTATACATTCCTTGGGACATAAATCTTCTCTTATGCTGCAATCTTGATAATGTCTTTAGTTAGTAATAGAAGAAAACACTTTTTTGTTGATTGGTTATTTGAGCTTGTTTTTAACTTTAATCCCTTTCTATATTTTATATGTGTGTTGACTCTTTATGGAACAATGAGAATTGCTTAGCTTTGAAGGTTGATTTTATTCACCTTGTCCTTCGATATACCCCTGTACATATTTCCCTAATCCTGGTTTTTACACTACATATCTAATGCTGGCCATGAAAATCACTGCATGTGTGTAGCATTGAGAACGTGTAGCACAATTTTTTGTAGCAAACTGCAACAAATAAGAATTTGTATTTTTTAGAAATCTTTCATGCCAACTGAATGTGTGAGGGCTAATGTTCAAGATATTTACAAAGCACTTTTGCACTATGCACTTTAGGTTTTTAAATGGACTGAGAGTTATGTTTACAGCACTATGCACTTTATAATCTTGAACCTACAAAATACGTAGTGATTGGAAAAACAGCTCTTCACACTTCTTGCAGTGAACAAACAGAAATTCAATTTTGGTCTGAGTTTGAGTGCTATCAATAATTAATTAATCAATGAATTCTATAATGCCAGCATTTGATTGTGAAACCAGGTAGATATTGGGAATAATATGCAATTATGCAGTAAGCAGGTTTTATTTTTACATCATTTAATATATTCTAAGTATTGTGAAAAAAGAAAAGGAAACCTGCGTATGAAAAACAAACGGCCTTGTGAAGTAGTTGTGATGTTCTTAGTAAAGTACTAGTTATAATGCATTATGCATGGAAACTCACACATTCTAAAATGGCCGCCAGCATTTGTCATAGAATGCTTAAGGGGTATTTTAAGAGTGGAAATAGAAGAAGGACCAAAAATATGTAGGGCGAAATCATAGAGAACGAGCCCTTTTGTACTTAAAAGCAGTCTGCAACCTCATTTTGTTGTATATGTGAGCAAGCAACGGGAGCGTTGCGAAATGCGTCATGAGTTTAAATGCCTTGAATAAAACTGGATATGGCATGAAAACCTTTGGTTAATGGTGAATTGATTTACTTTTTGGAGATCTATGCTGGCGTCCTAAACCGCGAAGAGTGCTGTCCTCGTGTGGAGAAGTGCAATTACTTTTTTCTCTTTACTATATATATATATATATATATATATATATATATATATATATATATATATATATATATATATATAAATGCTAGCACACCCTTTTTTTTGCTATATATATACTGATGATCAGTGATGTCATCAATGATATTTGTGATGTCATCTTTGATGTTCTGGGTGTTAGTCTTAGCAGTGAATGGTGGTGGCGGGAGTTATGGTTGCTTAGTTTACCATAACTGGTGAATTTCAAGGGTTTTTCGGTTTTACTTGGAACCATAACGTCCCGTTAACATTGTTTTTTTTAGTGAACTTCATAGGTTTTAGTAGCGCAACTTAACCATAATGTCCCTTTAACAAAGTTTTTTTACTGAATTGCATAGTTTTTTAGTAGCGCAACTTAATCATAACATTCCTTTAACAAAGTCTTTTTGCTAAAGTTGATCGGTTTGTAGTAGTAGCACATAACCATAATGTAAAGTAACATCTGACTTCATTGCACACCTTGCAGAGAATGCCACATGACCATATGCTGGCGGACAGCACGGTGACGTGTCCGAGAATCCGTACACACTTAACAATAAGATGTATGCCTCGTGGACATTGTGGAAGTACATTTTTTACTGATGTAGGAACTTCCACCTTCAACATTCGCTTGCACAGCTCCAACAATTATTCGTAGGCAACCATTAACAATTTAGGACACAGTACATACTTTTAGCAAAAGTACTAGTTATATGAAAACAACATGAGCTAAGGCCATCCCTCCTACCTAAGAAGCAGCACCACTGCTGTAATGAAGGAGCATGAGAAACACTGCCCCTACCTTACAAATAACACACGCACAACATTTTGCCCCGTCCACCTACCCCCCCAATATTACTGTTTGGTGCCTCTTTGCTCATTTCCATCCGCAACTTTCCTTCTTACCTGTCCTTCCCAAAAAAAAACATCTGTAAACAAATAAAATTTTCCTTTAAGAACCACCTTTCACAGTTTCAAAATATTTTTTTTAAAAATGGCATACACTCCATCCACTTTATATTTCTCAGTAAAGTACATAGACGCAATAACATTTGCCATTAACAATCTAGATTTGCAAAGCAGTAACGTGTGCTACTGAAAAAGAGGATTTCTTTTCCAAGATGGCCACCATAGAAAGGGAAGATGGTTGTGCCATACATGGTCCCTCTTCGCTTTCCATGGCAGCCTGCAAATAGCAAAAAGGAAACGCTGTTAACATATTACCACCAGCACTTTTTTCCTCTCTTTCAAATGTATCGTAATGTCGAACAACTTTACCACAAAGCCAGTCCCAGGTGGACATGGCCACTGTAATCCTATCTTTTCTCCCTTCTGGTCATGACCAGTAGCCACATTGTGCGGATCATGACCTTATATCATGACCCCGACATTCTGGCCAGTCCACATGGCTGCAGCCTACCCCTCAGCCTACCCCTCAGTCAATAAACGTGATGTTTTTTAACTACATTATGACACTCCCACACCTCGTCACATAACCAACCCTAGTGATATTCAAAACCTTTCTAGATGACATTCCTCTCCAGCGTAGCCAAATGCACCCATAAGCACCTACATGCCGTGACGCAGAACCTGCAAATGAATACACAGCAACGTACAACGTAGCACATTACATTTTGAAATAATAAACTATTTTTTAAATGAAAACATTATACATTTTTGAATTTGTAAAGTACTTTCATTTCACAATAAACTATCCGAGACCATCAGACTATTCCCATTTGCAATCAAATAGTAAGTTTGTTTGTTCGGTCGTCATCGAAAATGTTAATCGTGAGCCACACGGTGATCTTTTCGCATACACAAAGTATTTGCTTTCGATAAAGCAACCGCTTCGGTCGCACAGTGATTTCCAAGACGTTGGCATTAACTTTGAACCACACCACGATAAAAGATGTTATGTTACTCCTAATGGCCACTCCAGCGTATGGACAAATGGGGCCGGGCCAGTCATCCCACAATACAGTCACGGTTAGACAGCCGGTCACGAGTACGTGCATCTGGCGTCCAAAGAACCCATCACTTGGCATTTGGAATCCATGGCAATCACAGTACGGCAGAATGTAGCTGTTCGGAAAATGTAACAGAAAATACGTATCAATACCCAACCTTTACCAAACATTTGCAAAAAAGATAAAAAGAAAGTGGAAACTGATACACAAATCGATGTGGTCATACATGACATTTTAAAGAAATAATAGCGTTTCACATGGGTGAACCTAATAATAGCCTACAAACAGTGAGAATCTGCACTCTCCATAACTTTAAAAAGTCGTCAAAAGTAAACGTACACAATATTTACTGTCTCCATTGCCTTCGTTAAACCCAGACAGCGAGGTACTTGCAGCAAAGAATCTTCTTCAACTGATATTACATGTGTTTTACAAACGTTTTGAATACATAAACTTATCAAATGGTATTTTTCCCAAACTTGCCCTCCCTGCATTCTTACAGAATTTTCCCTTTCACTCAAGGTCAGAAAACAAGCCTGATTTTCATATGGTCTTTCCCTTCTGTAATGGCTTGGCAGGCGAAGAACGGTGGTCTGGAGGGTTGCTCAGAGCATTGCCAGTGGTTAAGATTCATTCTAAACCTTCCAGCCATCACCTCTTTGATTTTGCTTTGTCACCCCAAGTGGGACGGGTATGCCCAGACGTGGGTCCCGTGCCTGCTGGGCCTAGAAACCCAAGCTACTCCTCACTGATGAGCCCCAACAAGGGTGAAACATGTTTGGGGATGCTTGTGGTCTCGTGCAGAAGGGATGTGGCCTAGCAGTTCGGGCTGGACTGCCCCTTTTGGGGTGGGGCCAAGCCTGATTTGCATATGGTCTTTCCCTTCTGTAATGGCTTGGCAGGCAAAGAACTTTGGTCTGGAGGGTTGCTCAGAGCATTGCCAGTGGTTAAGATTCATTCTAAACCTTCCAGCCATCACCTCTTTGATTTTGCTTTGTCACCCCGAGTGGGACGGGTATGCCCAGACGTGGGTCCCGTGCCTGCTGGGCCTAGAGACCCAAGCTACTCCTCACTGATGAGCCCCAACAAGTGTGAAACATGTTTGTTGATGCTTGTGGTCTCGTGCAGAAGGGATGTGGCCTAGCAGTTCAGGCTGGACTGCCCCTTTTGGGATGGGGCCAAGCCTGATTTGCATATGGTCTTTCCCTTCTGTAATGGCTTGGCAGGCGAAGAACGGTGGTCTGGAGGATTGCTCAGAGCATTGCCAGTGGTTAAGATTCATTCTAAACCTTCCAGCCATCACCTCTTTGATTTTGCAGAAAACAATTGACCCTTATGGGTTCAGTCAGATGTGTGGGCCGACTGAGCTCGCAACCACAAAAGCAAAGCAAGTGACCTTCACTCAGAATGCAAGTACATTCTGGCTTTTCAACAACATTTCTCAACGCATTCATGAGAAGTCGTACTCCAATACACTTGCAGACCCGCTGTTTCCATCAAACACTGCTGGTGGCTGCCTCAGATTTCAAACACTACGACGCTATTTACCGTATGACTTAGATGACAAGAAAACACCACTTTCTGACTTCCTGCTGCCACACCCATCCCAGCCTCATTAACCCTCACCTTCCGATACAATATTTCATAAGTTTAACAAGTGCAATGTTGTGTTGTTTTATATGTGTTACCGGCGATGTCCGCATACATCAAAACACGAATGAAAGATGGCGGGCGCAGTGACAGAACTGACGCACATCACGTCGTTCAACACCCAATCAGTGAATGCACCACATGTCCGCGATCATGACGCTACGGATTAGCCAATCTGTATCTTGTCCGTGGAGCGAACAGGGAATTCCATCCGTGGAGCGGACATAGATATCACAAATTTTTTCAGACATACTTTTTGGTCGTTTTAAAGAAAAGTACTGGACGGATTGGCACCAAATTTACAAAAGCACTCTTTCGGGACCAAGATCCTGCAATAAATTTGGTGAAAATCCATCCAGCCGTTTGGGCTGTAGACGTGCGCAAACTTTTTCCCCCATTCAGTCTATGGGAAAAAAAGACGTTTTGGGACCCCCCCCCCTATAACGTTTCCCTCCCTGGTCCAAGCATCACCAGAATTTGCTGAAAAATTCACAGTGGCCCATGCACTTTTTTTTGCAAAGTTTGGTGTGGGTTCGTCCAGGGGGAGCGGCGTTATAAGCCGCCCAAAAAGTGCTCTTCCTATGGAAACAGCAACTTAACCATAACTACACAGCCTCTACCGTGGCAGTGTAAACTATATATATATATATATATATATATATATATATATATATATATATATATATATATATGTATATTCAGTGAAAATACTTTATTAAAGGGATATTCATGGTTACAAGTAAAAGCGGAAAACCCCAGAAAATCGCTGGTTATGGTAAACTAAGCAACCATAACTTGCACCACCACTGTGCACTGCTAAAACTAACACCCAGGACATCCAAGATGACATCAAAAATCCCATTGATGAAATCACTGATGACATCACATATCTAGGCCACTTGTTTTTACTCACTGACATATCTAGGTCAGGTATTTTTGCTCACTGACAGTCAGAATATGGAAATTTAAAAGATGCTATATATCTAGACGTTAACCTTGCTGTATGTTCTTAAAGTACTTTCCTTAGGGTTTAGTCTCAGCTCATGGTGCACATACACGGGGCAATAAGCAGACCTCCAACACACAATTAATTTATATACTTAATGTTACTGACATTTTCTATTGATGTTGTTTCTTTCTTCCTTACTTTAGTTTCCCTATATGTGCCTGTCATTTGTATGCATTTTGGGTCTTCATATGTATTGTTTGTACTAACTTAAGTATGTCGTAAGTCTTGAAAATCTAGCTATTTATTCCATGTTTAATATTACTGAAAACTCTTAAAAGGTAGCATTCATTGTATTTCTATCCAGAATTACCAGATTAAAAATATTGTAGTTCTATGCTGCATGCTCCAGCCATTGCCTATGTTTATGTATGATGAGGTTCATCTATTAACAACAACACTCCAATTTAATGTTTCATTTAGATGAGTACATTCATTAATACATTAAGTAATTCATTATAGGTCTCCTCATCACCCCTGACATCTTGTTATCATCATTATAAACACAACCCCTTGTAGGGACATTTCATCAAAATTAATTTGATATGTGATCTCAACAGTGATGTCATCAATGATATTTGTGATGTCATCTTTGATTTAGTGGGTGTTAGTATTAGCAGTGCATAGTGGTTTTTTGGCTTACTATAACTGGCACATTTTTGGGGGGTTTCAGTTTTCCTTGTAACCATAACGTCCATTTAACAAAGTGCTTTTACTGAATTTCATAAGTTTCTATTAGTGCAATTTAATGTCCCTTTAACAATGTTTTTCAACTGAATTTCTTCAGTTTTTATTAGTGCAACTTAAAGGGATAGTGCACTCAAAATTTGTATTGTCTCAATCATTCGGGCAAGTCGTTATGAGCATAAGTTGATCGAGTGTAAAAAAATTCCTATGCATCTAACCGTAGTTTTCCGCACTTTTACACATGTGAAATCAAGGTGTCCGGCGAGGCCATCTTGTGATAATCATATTCGTGTATCGATTGGCCTAAGTTCCAGTGCCCTCGCAGCACTAAATCATATCACCTGCCCCTGAAGCTGACATCAATATTCGTAGCAATATTCTCCACCTACATTCATGATGTTAGTGGGCAGCGTAGCCAAATGTGCACAGTCATCACCTACGTCTTAACGTAAATTGACACAGAACTCAGAAATGTATTCAAAAATCATATCCTCTCACAGCACAGCGCATCCCAAATCAGAATAGAAATCACTATTTTTAAAGGAAACATGAATAGTCTACAATTTATAATGTTCTTTTATTTCACAAAAATCGCTCCGAGAACATCCGCGGATTTCCATTTATCACCAATTTTTTAATGTCCTTGGGTTACAACATCAAAACCTTATCATGAGGCACACAGTGTTCTTTTCAGGAGAAGATGCTGTGAAGTGTGGAATTATAGTCGGAGACAGGCAAATGCTGAAACAATATTTAATCACTGGTTAAGGGCAGCAAATGCTGAAAGAATAACTATCAAGTCCTCCCGGTTAGCTTCACCGGTGTCTTGGCCTCCCGTAGTACAACGGCGTTAGTCCTGCCTTGGTCCTATCTCGAGCCGGTGTCCGGATAGGCCCACCAGTCTGGTTCTCTCTCCTCTCTCTTCTCCGTGTCCTGTGGAATGAGAGCAACCCATTAGTCTCGTTTGGCGCACTTTTAACACACCTGGAGGTTTCAAGCCCCCTCCAATCACTGAGAGTCTGGGTTAACCCCCTTCTCATTGGTTCCTGGGGCCTTGTCCCGGCCCTCTTAAGGGTTGCCGTCCCGGGGTGTCACCATTCCCGTTCCCCTTGTGGTGGTGGGCGTTTGCGTTGGCCATGCGGTCGTGGCCGCGTTGTATAGGGATGCATCCGGACGTTGGGCGTCCTTCCCCAGCCATGCGCAGCTCCGGCACCGTCAGGAGGAGCACAGGGGCGGCGAGCCAGGCGCTGTTCTCCCGCATCTCGGCGCCGTTGTGGGTACTGCTCCCCCTCCCCCGGACCGGGGTGAATATCAGGTGAGTACATTGCGGCCCCACCGCGGCTGTAAACAGCGGCTCCTTTTGTTGCTTGGCCGTGACTGCCAGTAGCGGTTTTAGCCACGGCACAGCCGCGGCAACCCGCAGCGGGTTTCTCTTCCCTTGCAGCAAGGGGAAGGGCGGACATGGCAGCGCCTCTGGACTCGTGCGGGCCGGCTACATGCCGCGGCACCAGCCAAGGCGCGGCTTCACACATCCCCACCCCAACCCCAGGCCGTTCGGGCCAGGGTGAACTCCTAGACAGATAGTCAGCCACCAGCTGGAACCTGGTAGGCCGGTGCAACGTGACGAAGTCGAAAGGCTGAAGGGAGAGAAACCAGCGGAGTACCCTCTGGTTCGTGTCCTTATGTTGAGCCAGCCACTGGAGGGGGGCATGGTCGGTGTACAGAGTGAACCGGCGACCCAATAGATAGTACCGGAGCGAGTCAACGGCCCACTTGATGGCCAAACACTCCTTCTCAATGGTCGAGTAAGCCGCCTCATGGGGCAACAATTTCCGACTGATGAAGCACAGCGGCTGTAGGTCCTCCCCATTCTCCTGCGATAACACAGCCCCTAGGCCCTGGTTTGAGGTGTCTGTTTGTAAAAAGAAATGTTTCTGGAAGTCCAGGCAGCAGAGGACCGGGTTGGACGTGATCCTTCGCTTTAGGTGTGCTATGGCGTTCAGGGCACTCGGGTTGTTGGTCAGGTTGGGATTCCCCTTGAGCCTCAATGCGTCTGTCAAGGGAGCGGCTATCGAGGAGAAGTCAGGGATAAATCTTCGGTAATACCCGATCAACCCCAGGAACGCGCATATTTGTTTCCTGTTGGTGGGAGTCGGTACATCACGAATAGCCTGTGTTTTGGACAACTGTGGTTTTAGCACTCCCCCACCCACTATGTGGCCCAGATTTTTGGTTTTGTGGGTTCCCATCGTAGTCTTCTTGGGGTTGATATGTAGTCCCGCCCTCCATAAATCAGCCACTATTAGTTCTAGGTGGTCTAGATGCGATCCCCAGGATTGGCTGTATACCACAATGTCGTCCAGGTAGGCAGCAGCGTATCCAGCATGCGGTCTCAGTATGATGTCCATCAGTCTCTGGAACGTGGCGGGGGCCCCGTGGAGGCCAAAGGGCAGGACCCTATACTGATATAAGCCTTGTGGGGTGGAAAAGGCAGTTTTCTCCCTGTCCTGGGATCGAAGGGGTATCTGCCAATAGCCCTTGGTTAAGTCTAGATGTCATGATGCCCGCTCCCGGGGAGCCGGTTCAAGCCCTGCGTCCCCGAAAGCGGACATCCAGTCCCCAAGGAAGGACCCATCAACCCCATATAGGGGCCCTTTGGGGGTGTGTCCTGGCGCCTATGGCGCCAGGCTCATAAAAGGCATCAGTCCTGGTGCCATAGGCGCCAGGCTCATTATGGGAGTGCTTGGGTGCAGTTACCTGATGCAGACCATGCTGCAGGATCCCGGCCTCCTTGAGGCCTGAAAGGAACTACTTTACCTGTGGGACTTATTTACCATCCGGGCCTGGTCGGGGAAGGATACATACCTGATTGGAGGAAGGATACATACCTGGAACTTCTTCCAAGGCTATTTAAACCCCACCCGAACAGCCACACGTGCTTCGTGTTGTTCTGCATCTAGCAGCTGGACGCTCACCGTGTCTGCTCCTGCATCCTGACTTCTGCCACGCCTGCCAGCATCCTGGATCACCTGCAAAGGAAGAGAAGAAGAGAACAGAAGAAGGAAAAGTCCTTACCTGCCAAATCCGCATCCATGAGACATCTCGCCGACAATCCTGAAAAGGAAGACTTTTATTTAAAAGCTCATCGCGTCAATCGCTCCAGCGCCGCATTCCACTCACCTTTACAGGGCGCCTCCATGTTCAGCAGCGATTATCCAGATTCGCAGTCACGCCCCAGCGCCTAGGGAGAAAAAGACCAGAACACAAGGTGAGAGAGAGAAGGGAATAAGGAAAGCTAAATCTCCATGTTAAGACTTACCTGTTGATTCATCCCCTCTTCATTTCGGGTCCGCGCCGCGTCCTGGCATTTCCGGACCCCGGCCCCTAAGGGGAAAAATAGACATCAGCGTTAATGAGCAAATGAAAAGACATTACCAAAAAACGCTCATTAAAGACTTACCTGATTTCTACAAGGATTTCACCTCTCATCTCGGGTCGGTGCCTGTTCCCCGGCATTCCGTACCCCGGCCCCTATGGGGAAAAAGCCACTAGCATTAGTACATTAATGCATGGACACAAGGGGAACCTCTTATCAAAAAACTTACCTGGAAGCCAAGCAAGTTTGGTTCTCACCAATCCGAAAATCCAGTGAAGTAACTGGATACCAAGGCGCCCCTGCATCAGAAGCAGGATGGAGAGCTCGTCCTTCCAGACCCTAAGGTGAGACGCTACGAGGAATCACAGAAGGGTTTCGAGGAGGGTGCGAGGGGAAATTGGGAGGCCGATTGCATTACCCCGCAGACCGTTAATCCCCTATTTTCGCCTACAGAAGGATACTTCTGCGAGCCAGACAAGCCAGATTTGGGGGGCCCGGTCCAGTCCGTCTTCCGAACCCTGCGCATCACCTTAGAAGAGGTCACAGCAGCGCGAACCAGGCCAGCGCCTCCGTGGGAGTCAGGTGAGCGTAACAGAACGCGAAGCCTTTCTACAAATTCCCACCCAGGAGCTATGGAAAGTTCTGAGACTGATCAGTTGGCCCAATTACTGGGGGAATTACGGGCCAAAGTACATGCCGCTCGTCAAGAGACTAATGCCCTCAGGAGGGAATTAATAATATCAAAGGAAAGAACTGATGACCTGGCCAGACAGCTTTTGCAAGGTCAAGCTGGGCAAACTCCTCTACCCGGTTCCGGAGGGAACCCCGCTCCTGTGGTTTCCAGTAACCCTGTGCAGATTAATTTACCTGGAAACATGCCGCTGGCCCTACCCGAACGCTTTGCTGGGGACCCCAAACGATTCGCCGTATTCATGAATCAGTGTCGTTTGCACTTCCTATGCAAACCTGGGGCCTTCCCTAATGATCAGACCAAGGTAGCCTTTGTATTGTCATTTCTCAGCGGCTGCGCTGCCGATTGGTCAGTTCCACTGGTTACTCAAGATGACCCGATTCTCCATGATTTTCAAAGGTTTCAAACAAGCATGGAAAGGTTATTTGCTCGACACTCTCAGGGGCAGGCTCTGGGTGACGAACTTCTATCCCTGCGACCGGGCAATCAGGACCTCCTATCCTATATTGCAACCTTTAATAGACTAATTGTGGAAACGGGATGGCCAGAGGATAAAAGAGTCACGTTGTTTTATCGAGGCCTACGCGGAGAACTTAAAGATGTCTTGGCCCAAGTTGTAAATCCGCCCCAAGAATGCACAGAGTATATAGACATAGTGGTCCAATTGGATCACAGACTTCAAAACAGAAAAGCAGATCGGTCCAGGTTTGAGACCCGGGTGTTGGTCAAGACCCATGCTAATCCCAAGGGAGTTGATGTCTCTGAGCCTATGCAAATTGGAGGGGTTAAAGGACCCTTAACTCAAAAGGAACGTGAAAGGAGGCGGCAGTTAAAATTATGTCTTTATTGTGGGAATTCTGGACACTTTCTACGAGATTGCCCGGCAAAACCGCCCCGAAAGGCGGTAGGAGCCGCTGATAAAAACCATGAAGACTCAGTTTCGGGAAACGACTCCGCCCGACAAGTGTAGGGGTCTGCTTGCCGAGCTTGAAAACTAACTCTCAGACCTCGCATTTCATTGTGCCAATGGTTCTCGTAGATCCAGAACAGCCTAAGCGGTTGCATGCAATAAAGGCATACATCGATAGTGGGGCTATTGGAAACTATGTGGATTGTGAATTGGTCTCTAGGATTAACCTCCCTCTCCGTCCTAAAACCAGCAAAGATGTCATCACCACAGTCGATGGAACTGAAATTGCCTCTGGACCAGTAACACATTCCACTACTGAGGTGACTCTTATTGGTCCCGATGGCCATCGGGAGGGTGTTGTGTTTGATGTAATCAAGGCTCCACAGTTTCAGGTTATTCTTGGAATCCCTTGGTTAGAGACACATAATCCTCGAATTGATTGGCGAGCTAAGAGAATAACCTTCCCGGATTGTACACAAACCTGCTACCCAGAAAACCTGAAGATTAATCTAGCATCCGTAACCTCTGCCTCCATGCAACTACCTCCGGAATACCAAGACTTTCAGGACGTCTTCCAAAAGGAACAGGCCAACACGTTACCTCCTCACAGATCGTACGATTGCCAAATCGATCTGGTGCCCGGTGCACAACCCCCTTGTAGCAGGATGTATGCCCTTACCGAACCTGAGAACCTGCATTTGAGACAATATTTGGATCAATACCTAGCTAATGGTTTTATTCGCCCGTCAAAGTCCCCGGCATCCTCGGCTTTGTTCTTCGTGCCCAAAAAAGAAGGCGACCTTAGAACTTGTATCGATTACCACGCTTTGAACCAGATAACGGTTAAAAACCGTTATCCTCTGCCTCTGATCCCTGAACTCCTTGACCAGGTGAAGGACGCTTGCATATACACCAAGTTAGATCTCCGGGGGGCTTATCATCTGGTACGAGTTAAAGAAGGTGACGAATGGAAAACTGCCTTCCGTACTAAATACGGATTATTCGAGTACCAGGTGATGCCTTCCGTATTGTGTAACGTGCCGGCTGCCTTCCAATACTTCATGAATGATGTCCTTCGGGAACTCATCGATGTTTGTGTTGTCGGATATATCGATGACATTCTGGTGTACTCCTCTTCGGAATCTGATCACAGAAAACACGTCAGGGCAGTACTTGAAAAACTGCGCCAACACAAACTATTTGCTAAATTGGAGAAATGTGTTTTCCATACCACAGAAGTCGAGTTTCTAGGTTTCATCCTGACACCCAAAGGAGTCCGAATGGACTCAAGAAAAGTCGATGCCATCCTCAAATGGCCATCACCTAGCTCTGTAAAAGGGGTTCAAAGCATGCTCGGCTTTGCCAATTTCTATCGCAGGTTTATCCCGGAATTTTCACGCGTGGTACAACCCATTACTGCACTCTTGAGGAAAAATAAACGTTTTGAATGGTCTGAAGAAGCCGAGCAGGCCTTTCAGGATTTAAAAGCTAAGTTTACCTCCGCACCTATATTGAAACACCCGCGTCCAGATCTCCCTTATGTCGTCGAGACTGACGCATCCAGCCTAGCCATGGGAGCTGTCCTGTCCCAAAGAGATCCCGAAACCAACCAACTGCATCCTGTAGCATTTTGGTCCAGAAAATTCTCAGCACCCGAGATTAATTATGCAATCACGGACAAAGAACTGTTAGCCATTAAGTCCGCTTTTAAAGCCTGGCGGCATTATCTGCTTGGCGCTCGACATACCAGCACAGTGATCACTGATCACCGGAATTTACAGTATTTGAAAACCGCCAAGGCTCAGTCATCACGGCAGCTCCGAAGGGCTTTGTTTTTCGCTGAATTTGATTTCGTGATTACCTATCGACCTGGCTGCAAGAATGGCAAAGCAGACGCCTTATCCCGAATTGGAATGGGAGAATCTGATACAAACTCAGAACCAGTACCAATAATTCCCCAACAGAGGATTCTAGGCATGACTTCGTTACAGACGCTTGAAGACATTCAAGCCAGAGTGAAACAACTCCTGGACCCTACAACCTTACAGGATTGGATTCAAAAGGGATCAGACTTTATCATAGATAATGGTTTACCTTATTTCCAAGGACGCTTATTCCGGCCACATAAGGAATTACACTAACTAGTTATTTCCGGTTATCATGATACATTAATAGAGGGACACCCCGGTATTGCCAAGACAGAGGAAAAGGTGAAATGACAATTTTGGTGGCCCTCTTGGCGAAAAGATGTTAAATCTTTTGTGATGTCCTGTGGTGTTTGCGCCCAAAATAAAAGTCAAAAGAAAAAACCAGCCGGTCTCCTTCAACCTTTAGACATACCGCCAGCACCCTGGCAAACCCTATCAATGGATTTTATTACGGACCCGCCTCCTTGTTCGGGGTACAATACTATTCTGGTAATTATGGATTTGTTTTCCAAAATGGCCCACTTTATTCCTTTGAAAGGTTTACCTTCAGCTTCTGTCCTAGCCAAAGAATTCCTCGAAAATATTGTTCAGCTACATGGATTCCCATCTATACTAATCTCTGACCGGGGAAGCCAATTCATTTCCTACTTCTGGCGCAAATGTTGTCAAATGGTGCAGATCGACGTAAGATTATTGACCAGTCACCACCCTCAGACCGATGGTCAGACCGAGAGGACAAATCAGACCCTTGAGCAGTACTTACGGTGTATGTTACAGCAATCTGAAAGCAACTGGAAAGACATTCTTTGGATAGCCGAATACGCATATAATAATTCGGTACACTCTGGAACTGGCCACAGTCCTTTTTATACTTTGTTTGGGCATCACCCTCGAACCTCAAACCTTGACTCACCTCAGAACCTCAGAATGCATGCAGTAGAACATCTGCATTCTACAATTACCCAAGCCTTCAAAGAGGCAACTACGCATTTACAACAAGCTAAGAGAAAATACAAGGAGAATGCTGATCTACATCGGAGTGAAGTACCTCCGTATCAGATTGGGGATCAAGTGTGGTTAGCTACCAGACATTTACCACTCAAAGGGCCTCGAACTTTTAACCCAAAATACCTGGGACCTTATTCTATTACGGCAATAATTAACCCAGTGACTGTTAAACTTGATTTACCAGCTAGTATGCAAATTCACCCTGTTTTTCATGTGTCACTTCTGAAACCAGTGGTACCCGGAACCCGACTACTCAAACCTCCAGAACCTATTCTATTAGATGGGGAGCCCGAATTCGAAGTGAAGAACAATTTAGACTCAAAAATGTTTAGGTCAAAACTGTTCTACCTAATTGATTGGAAGGGGTACGGACCTCAGGAGAGGTCGTGGGAACCCAGCGACCATGTGCATGCACCTCGATTAGTCAGGAAATTCCACCGACTCTTCCCAGACAAACCAAAACCCCTGGAGGGAACAACCTTGGGAAGGGCCTTGGGGGGGAGTACTGTCATGATGCCCGCTCCCGGGGAGCCGGTTCAAGCCCTGCGTCCCCGAAAGCGGACATCCAGTCCCCAAGGAAGGACCCAGCAACCCCATATAGGGGCCCTTTGGACAGTGTCCTGGCGCCTATGGCGCCAGGCTCATAAAAGGCATCAGTCCTGGCGCGATAGGCGCCAGGCTCTTAATGGGAGTGCTTGGGTGCACTTACCTGATGCAGACCATGCTGCAGGATCCCGGCCTCCTTGAGGCCTGAAAGGAACTACTTTACCTGTGGGACTAATTTACCATCCGGGCGTGGTCGGGGAAGGATACATACCTGATTGGAGGAAGGATACATACCTGGAACTTCTTCCAAGGCTATTTAAACCCCACCCGAACAGCCACACGTGCTTCGTGTTGTTCTGCATCTAGCTGCTGGACGCTCACCGTGTCTGCTCCTGCATCCTGACTTCTGCCACGCCTGCCAGCATCCTGGATCACCTGCAAAGGAAGAGAAGAAGAGAACAGAAGAAAGAAAAGTCCTTACCTGCCAAATCCGCATCCATGAGACATCTCGCCGACAATCCTGAAAAGGAAGACTTTTATTTAAAAGCTCATCGCGTCGATCGCTGCAGCGCCGCATTCCACTCACCTTTACAGGGCGCCTCCATGTTCAGCAGCGATCATCCGGATTCGCAGTCACGCCCCAGCGCCTAGGGAGAAAAAGACCAGAACACAAGGTGAGAGAGAGAAGGGAATAAGGAAAGCTAAATCTCCATGTTAAGACTTACCTGTTGATTCATTCCCTCTTCATTTCGGGTCCGCGCCGCATCCTGGCATTTCCGGACCCCGCCCCTAAGGGGAAAAAGAGACATCAGCGTTAATGAGCGAAAGAAAAGACATTACCAAAAAACACTCATTAAAGACTTACCTGATTTCTGCAAGGATTTCACCTCTCATCTCGGGTCGGTGCCTGTTCCCCGGCATTCCGTACCCCGGCCCCTATGGGGAAAAAGACACTAGCATTAGTACATTAATGCATGGACACAAGGGGAACCTCTTATCAAAAAACTGATCTGGAAGCCAAGCAAGTTTGGTTCTCACCAATCTGAAAATCCAGTGAAGTAACTGGATACCAACGCGCCCCTGCATCAGAAGCAGGATGGAGAGCTCGTCCTTCCAGACCCTAAGGTGAGACGCTACGAGGAATCACAGAAGGGTTTCGAGGAGGGTGAGAGGGGAAAGTGGGAGGCCGATTGCATTACCCCGCAGACAGTTAATCCCCTATTTTCGCCTACAGAAGGATACTTCTGCGAGCCAGACAAGCCAGATTTGGGGGGCCCGGTCCAGTCCGTCTTCCGAACCCTGCGCATCACCTTAGAAGAGGTCACAGCAGCGCGAACCAGGCCAGCGCCTCCGTGGGAGTCAGGTGAGCGTAACACTAGAGTGCTTAAGAAACAGGTTGCTCCAAGCCCCTCCAGGAGTTCGTCCATCCGAGGCATTGGATAGGCTTCATATCGGGACACTGCGTTCAATTGTCTGTAATCCATACAGAAACGGACCGAGCCATCCGGCTTAGGGACGAGTACTATGGGGGACGACCAAACGCTGACAGAAGGCTCGATGATATCCATTCTTAACATCTCATCCACCTCGGATTTGATGATGTTTCGCCTGGCTTCGGGTATCTGGTACGGTCTAAGCCTCACAGGTGGTCCGGGATCTGTTTTGATTACATGCTCAAGAACATCGGTTCGTCCAGGTAAGGTGGAAAAGGCGTCAGCGTAAGGGGACTGCCTGTTCCTGATGTCTGTCTTCATTTCGAGGGAAAGGGCGTCTCCCCAATTGACTGAATCCAGGGTATCGGGAACGGTGTTCAGGATCTCGTCCGGTTTGGCTTCCTCGATACACACAAAGGCACCCAGAAGAGGCTTGTTGCATTTTTTTAGAAGGTTGATGTGATAGACCCTTTCTGGGGTGGTACGATCGGGTTGGTGTACCCGGTAGGTTACTGTGCTTAGTACATCAGTGATCTTGTACGGCCCTCTCCATCTAGCCAATAGTTTGTTGGTGCTGGTAGGCAGGAGTACCAATACCTGGTCCCCTGGGCTGAAGGTTCTAATTCGGCTCCCCTTGTTGTAATTCTTTTCTTGAGTTGTTTGGGCATGTCCGAGGTTGTCTTGGGTCAGTGTACGTAATGCGGTTAGGTGTTCCTTTAACTCCTCCGTATACTCGGTTAAAGACACTTCTTCTGTGGATTCCCATTCTTCTTTAACCAGGTCTATAATCGTCCGAGGTTGTCTGCCAAACAAGAGCTCGAAGGGAGAGAAACCGGTGGACGACTGGGGGGTGTCTCTTAACACCATTAACACCAGGGGGATCACCCGATCCCAGTTTTTCCCGGCTGGTCCCGTCACCCTTCTTAGCATTTTCTTGATTGTTTGGTTATAACGTTCTACCAGCCCATCAGTTTGGGGATGATATACTGAGGTTCTCAACTGTTTGATCTGGAACTGTCCACATACTTGTTTTAGGAGGGTTGACATGAAATTAGTACCCTGCTCGGTGATTATCTCGGAGGGTATCCCCACTCGGGCAAAGAACGGAATTAGCTGGTCGCACAATACCGGGCCGATGTTCCCTTTAGGGGACAGGCCTCTGGGTACCGAGTGGCGTAGTTGACTACGACCAGCAAGTATCTATAGCCGCGGCTGGCTGGTTCCAGGGGTCCCACTATGTCCATGCCGATCCTCTGGAATGGGATTGAAATGAGGGGCATTTTCTGTAGCGGTGCCCTTGCAGGTAGAACCCCGCTAGTCAATTGGCAGGTGGGGCAGTTCTTGCAATGTTGGGCCACCTCCCCATAAATGCCGGGCCAGTAAAACCTCTTTAGTAGGTTTTGTTGGGTTTTAAGAGAGGCCATGTGACCCCCACAGGGATGGTTGTGGGCCAGTTGTAGCACTATAAGACGGTGGCTCTTCGGTAGCACCAGTTGTTCCTTTATGGCGTCGTCGTCACCCTTATACCTCCGGTATGGGAGACCTTGTCGCAGAAGAAACCCTGGGCCTCTGGCTAGGTTGGGTTCCCCTTCCCGGGCGGCCCTTTCCCTGGCCACTCGTAAGGTGGGATCGGTTAGGGTCTCCCCCCTTATGGTGTCTTCGTTATCTTCGAGCTTCCAGTCGATAGGCTGGGTCATATAACTGGCCTGACACCATGCCATCCGGGACCGCCTCTTTCACTCAGGTGGGGGTTCCCGGGAAACGGGGTCCGTCCCTGCAACATCGGAATTGGGCGGGGACTGCCCTTCCCTTATGTCCCTTAATGTCTGATCGAAACTGGGGAGGTCGGTCCCAATTACCACCGGGGTGGGCAGACAAGGTAGGACGGCAACCCCCAAGGGAGTGGAGGTTTCATTTAAGTCAATCACTACATCCTTCATCGGGTAACACTTGGTGTCCCCGTGAATGCATCGGATAGGTACTGTTACGTCAGATAAGCAGGGAGCGTTACTCACGGTTGGTGATATGGCGGTCTGCCTGCTGCCGCTGTCCAAAAGTGCACGTGATGGTCTGCCGTCAACACGAATGTCCACCACATATGGTCCCGGGACGCGGTCCTCGTCTATTGGGTTCAGGTAGCCGATGTCCATGGGTTCAACCGGTCTTCTCCTGGGACAAAACCGGGCTATGTGGCCCCACTCGTTCCACTCATAGCACTGCGGTTGCTTGTAACCAGGGGTCGGCGATGGGGCCTTCTCCTCGCTTCCTGGTCTCTTGTCCTCGGGTCTCCTGGTGTTCTCATCGGAGGGTCTCCATCTTATGGGTAGGGCTCGGTTACCCCTAATCACATGGGGGTCGGATATCGGGATGGCGATGTGGGCTGATACCCCTGTAGGTGGTAGTCGGAAATGGCCTGCCTTCTGGTATGCTGATGCAATGTCCACGGCCTCGGTAGGGTGGGCCGATGGTGCTGCCTGACCCATTTCTGCATCTGCCCGGGCAGGGCTTCGACAAATTGTTCCAGAATAATTTTATCGAGCAGGGGTTGGTTAGCGGGGGTTGGAGCCAGCAACCACTTCTCGGCTAGGTCCTTTATCCTATAGTATAGCTGGCGTGGGCTTTCCCCGGCCCTGAGCCTGGTTTCCCTCAGCTGGATCCGGTATGCCTCGTCGTCCAGGCCTAAGCGGTCTAGTACTGCAGCTTTGATCTCACTGTACGGCGTGTTGCCGTTGAGGTTTACCGCCTGGTAGGCGCCCTGCATCACCCCAGACAGTAGGGGAGCGACATACTGACCACACCGGTCCGGAGGCCACTGTGCGTTTCTACCTATGTATTCAAAACTAGTAAAGAAGAAGGCAGGATCCTCTCCGTCCCTATACTTTTGCAGGAGAGCCAGGGCACCAGTGGTTGATTTCTAGTACTGGCTACTGCATCCGTGAGACGGGACATAGTCTCATGCTGTTTGTCCTGTGCAGTGGTCAGTATAGTGCCCTGCAGCTGGATGGCCTGTTGAAAGGCTTGCCGATCCGCAGCTGCTTGTTGTGACTGTAGCTGTACCATCTGTTGCAATTGTTGTTGGCCCTCAGACAGGGTCTTTATCAATGCCTCCATAGCGCTGTCTAAAATCCCACCTTCGTCGCCAATGTGAAGTGTGGAATTATAGTCGGAGACAGGCAAATGCTGAAACAATATTTAATCACTGGTTAAGGGCAGCAAATGCATAAAGAATAACTATCAAGTCCTCCCGGTTAGCTTCACCGGTGTCTTGGCCTCCCGTAGTACAACGGTGTTAGTCCTGGCTTGGTCCTATCTCGAGCCGGTGTCCGGGTAGGCCCACCACTCTGGTTCTCTCTCCTCTCTCTTCTCCGTGTCTTGTGGAATGAGAGCAACCCATTAGTCTCGTTTGGCGCACTTTTAACACACCTGGAGGTTTCAAGCCCCCTCCAATCACTGAGAGTCTGGGTTAACCCCCTTCTCATTGGTTCCTGGGGCGTTGTCCCGCCCCTCTTAAGGGTTGCCGTCCCGGGGTGTCGCCATTCCCGTTCCCCTTGTGGTGGTGGGCATTTGTGTTGGCCATGCGGTCATGGCCGCGTTGTATAGTGACGCATCCGGACGTTGGGCGTCCTTCCCCAGCCATGCGCAGCTCCGGCACCATCAGGAGGAGCACGGGGGCGGCGAGCCGGGCTCTGTTCTCCCGCATCTCGGCGCCGTCGTGGGTACTGCTCCCCTTCCCCCGGACCGGGGTGAATATCAGGTGAGTACATTGCGGCCCCGCCGCGGCTGTAAACAGCGGCTCCTTTTGTTGCTTGGCTGTGACTGGCTTGGCCGTGACTGCCAGTAGCGGTTTTAGCCGCGGCTACCCGCAGCGGGTTTCCCTTCCCTTGCCGCAAGGGTAAGGGCGGACATGGCAGCGCCTCTGGACTCGTGCGGGCTGGCTACACACTGCGGCACCAGCCGAGGCGCGGCTTCAAAGATGCACATTCAATGCACCTTGATTCGCAAGGCTCCGCCATCACGTTTTTGCTAGAGCACCGCAAATGATGACAGGTTGCTCCTTGTAGCTGGTACCGCCAAAAGGCATATCAGCTCCGGGCGATCATCCCACAACAGCGTAATGGACATCCATCCATTTAGGTGGATGTGTCACTGATGGTTGAAAAAACTGTCACTCGGCATCTGGAAACAATGACATTCGCAGAAAGGAAGCATGTAGCTGTTTAGAAAACAAAATAAAAATATATTTCAGTAGCCGTTCTTTATTCAAATGTATCCATTTATCCTTTAATTCTGCACCGGGTGAATCCTAATAACCAACACAATCCACAAACAATGGAAACACACAGAAAACATTGGGGAAAGTTAGAGTCTACGACGTGCTTGAGTGGTTAGCGCTGCAGAGTATGTTTAGCTCCCAATGGGATGCGGAAGCTGACAAAATAATTCGACTAACACATAGACGGCATTATAACGGAATATTAGCAATGAACTTGGGTGTTGGTGGAACCTGGGCGAACTCACACGTGGACTCCATGCTCACTGTGCGCAGAGAGGCACAGCTCCACCTCACTTATGAGGCACAACAAGGCTGAAAAACTTGTATGGGGTTGCTCTAGGTACTCTAGTTGAGAAGGGAATTGCCATAGCATTTCAGTGCTGGACTGCCCATGTGCCCGGGATAAAGACAAATATGCACATGGATATTTCCCATCTGTGAAAAGTACATTGAGCTAAAGGCGATGGCTGCAGGCACTCAAAGTGTCACAAAAACACATAACAGTTTATCATGCCATGTTCTTTCTAGAGTTGGGCGCCTGCTATCCAATAATACAACGTTGATAGCACACACTGATATGCCATCGGACAAAGTGGTTTAGATATCACTAGCCTGCATACAGGATGTGTTTGCGTGTCATCACAATATGCCCCAACCCTCAACCCATAACAATGTAAGCAAGCTATGCCGGTCAGAAAATGAAACCTTTACTCGTTTGTCTACAAACTCGGCTTGAGTCAAACTTACATGATATTTGGTATTTCCAATTTCTCGGTGTAACAGAGAGTGTCCACTCAGAACAACGGTTTTCATAGAATGAAAATAAATGTTCCAATGTTAAGTTTTAAAATAGTGAACCTTATAATTTTTTCGGTTATTCCACAACTTCCGTCCTTCAATCCACAGCGAATCCTCCCTTTCTTCGTTCAAAGGTCAAACGGCAATTGAACCTTCTAAGGAGTGTGTATGGTAAGTTTCGTTTTTGTGAAGGAAATCCACAAATCAAATCCCTACTGTACAAGATGCGTAGGTGTGAACTACACACAAGCTACATCAAACAAAGGGACCTTCTCTCCATTGGAGCAATTAGCCCGCCGGCTGACCAACGTGGCATTTGAAATATGTTCGAAAAATAAACAAATTGTTTGCTGGCATCCGCCAATGTCACGCTATTGTGAATACTTTTTTAGCCATCAATACTTTTAGTCAATTTGTTTTTTTGGAAAACAGCTACAGTTAGGGTAAGTAAAACAGATAACGATAAAACCATTTTCAAATAGGCCCAATGACATCTTTTTACTAAGCCCGAAAATCCATCTCTCTTTGTACAAATGCAACTTTCCCATCCACAGCGCTAGCTCAGCCAACCCACTCCATGTCCTCGCCATGTCTGCGTGTGCCCTGTTCCCATGGAGGAATGTGCTCTGTGGATAACGTGAGACACTGATAAGTCATAAATCTAAGTGCCCATTCCTCTCCACTGAACTTCTCATGCACTAACAACATACACCCCCCAGGCCGGAGCCCACGAGGTCAGACCCTGCTGTTCCTTTCATGCTGATATCCATCTGAGCCTCCTGTGCCCTGATCAGTCAAGGACCCACAAGAGCGGGGCAAAAGCAGGAGGGGGCAAAACAGAGAGTTACACTATGGCCACCTATGTCGAGCTTTACAGACACCAAGCAACCGCAGACATGCATGTTATCGTTCGAGACATAAATTACTGGATCATAAACTGGATTAAATGTGCATAGTTAAACACTTCTTAATAATTTTAATAGCTTTGAAATTCGAGTTTAATAGCATTCCATTGTTCATATATGAACACTGCTGCAAATCATTTACACCGGGAAGTCAACTGTTCAATGAGATCTGCTTTTGGTGGACAGGGCTCGCTTGCAATATTTTGTGGCAATTTATGTCACCTAGGAACAAAATCAGCATCTTTTCCATGAGTATGCATGGCCAACACAGTCAAATGAGAACTTTCACAAAATCGGATTCCATTTCCTGGTATATTGGATTGGCAACCCATTTTTTGCTTCGTTTTGCAAAGGCCATTGTGTAACGAAGCATCCCAAAGTTTCCTGCAGTTCTCGATTGTTCTCTATGAAGGTTCTCATTATGCGCTAATACGGCTAGTAATGTTCCAGCTTGCATCCCGTCTATGCTGAAATACAACCTCTTGGGCCTGTACTTTAGGCACATATTGTGGAACACCTCCAAATCTCCGGTGTGACAGAATTCTGTGAGTCTCTTTAGGTCTCTTGAAAGAGTTTTATCAAACACAATCTTCTCAAGAGCTTTGTGTGGAGGTGAAGATGGAACCAACCACTTCCTCTTGTGTTCCTGCTCCTTCGATAAAGGTTCATGTGCACATTGGTGAAAATGTTAGTTTTCTGTCCATGAGTGAACGTTGGAACAGTGGTGCATCAATGAGCGCCATTTTTCAAGTAAAATTTCCACAGACCCATCACAAGTTTTTGAGCTCCACCAAAGATGGTTGCTGAAAAACTGAGACCACTGTAAAATATTTTCCAAACCCTTCTTTTTACCAGCAGCTGTATTATTTTGTTTATTGAATGATTTGGCAATGTGCCATACATCAAATTGATGACGAATGTTTGGAATTTGCTTTTACATGGCCTTGGCTATTGAGACATGTCTGTCAGTGACTATGAGGTCTATTTGCATTCCCCTCGATTGAAGATGTTCAAGGGATTTTATGAAACCATGTTTCTCAATGGCCAAAGAGAATTTACATTGGGACACCTGCATGATTTCCAAACTCACAATTTGTTTAGATTTCATGTCTTGAAAGTGGTATGTGCAGTACTGTGCTGAAAATCCGGGGCTGTCACACTGTCCGTCGCCAGCTAGCCTGAACCGTTTGCCAGAGAATGTGCTTTCAATTGGCAATTGTTCAATTTTCCAGGCTTGACTAATAGTGGGAAAAAGAATTATTTTTGATATTATTGTAGTACTGCGTTTTAGTAAGGAACTGAACCCCCACAAATTGACAGAAACTGGACAACTTACTAAAAGTCGAGCCACTGAAAAGTAAAGCTGCGGAACACAGTAGACCAGCATCGGTTGAGTGGACCATGAAAAGGAATCATGGAGGTGTACACAGGTGGCTTGGATTTTCTGGTTAGTGCCTTGTAATACATGAGTCACATTTACCAATAGCTCCCCGCATATTTTCCCCCTCACTGGATGGACACATTTCAGCATCAGTATAATCTCTACCATGCAGGTGTCGAATACAATGTATTTAGGCTCCTTTATTAGCCAATCTTCCTGCATGATTGTGGTTTGCGAATCAACTGTAGTGGACGATTTGCCCAAACTAAACAAACTATAGTCGAGATCTTTGGCAAGTTCCTCGGTCAATTGCTTTGAAGCTTCAGTCTCTGAAGCTTCAAATTAATTGAGTCACTTGTGTTATTTGCACACAAATTGGAGAAACCATCAACGTCGAATGTTTATTGGGTGGACCTTTTTTTTGCGGGTGTAGATTGTGTCAAGTGGTCAGTGAGGAATTCCAAAGTGTCTTCATTATATTCAGTTTCATCTTGTTGACTTCTCACATTGTAGCAATGGTCCAAGAACACTTTGTTGGTTTTGCCAGTCACGTTGCATTCAGTTTCAGGCCATTGGGCAAAAGCGTCATGAGTCTGCTTATTGACTGGACCACGCTGCACCTCAAATAGTAGTTGATCCATGGTGAAAACTGTTTGGCAAGCGACATCGTTGGTTTCATTTGTTGTCTGTGTCTTTATACTTCTTTTCCTTCTGGGCCTCTAGTAGATGGGTTGTATAAACATGTTCAATGTATAGCACACGTAGAGTAGATAGCACTTTAAATACAAAAACATGTTATGAAGAAAACACCAGCCCAAAAAACCTCAAGAAAACGAAATTGTTTGTTAGTTACCCTTGTTTTCTTGATTTCCTGTGAAACCGTGGCCTTCTTTGTAATGACCTCACCAGCAAGCTGGTCCACCACCTCTGATCCATGTGCCTCCTCTTCTAATTCCACACCTTGTGTACATTCCTTGATTAGAATATTCAGTAAAAAAAGAAAAGTCAATCGTATTGGAAATTTAAATCTTTCATCGCACACATGGCTTACACACATACCCTCACAAACAGTGTACGTCATTTAGTCAAAATATACATTTTGAATTTCACCTGATTGATGGCAAGTGTAATTGATCAGAGATCACCATGCAAAACATACTGATTGTAATGTTGCCCTCAAACATTTTGCAATATATTCTACATTAGGGAGGAAGTGTAACATTAGAACCGAAATCGGAAACATTTGAAACACTGCACTTTTATATGAATGTTACTGTCTAATAGATTCCTATTTGGGATTTACTTTATTTCATTCAAGGGAACTGCAAGTATGCATACCTCATACCCTTGACCAGCTGCAAAGGACTATGTAATTGAAGTACCATCATCCCCCTGTAACACAATACCTGTTTTACTACGGATGAAAACAGTGAAACGGAACTGAGACAATGGAATGCAGAAAATGGTACATATAAAGAGAGACCCAAAAATTAGACCTAGTGTAAACAACCAACAGAATGCATAAACAATTTCATATTATTTTAAATTCCAAACATAATACATTCTCCTAATTGAAAAGTGAAATAAAATTACCTGATAGGCGCTTGAAGTTGTGGTTGACTCGTGAAAATAAATGGCTGCACAATCTTCCTCCTTCATGTTCAGTGCATTGTCATGAAGTGGTAAAAGGGAAAATTAGATTTGCATTAGATATGTTGGAAAATGCAACTGTAGACAATATAAACTTCTGCAAGTGTGTAGGGCTCACCATTGGTATACTGGACATGTTGGTGGTTTCATCACTTGCAAGGATCTGTGCTTCCGTTAGTATGCGTTCCTAAAAAAATAGATATGTCAAGCAACCGATTACTTGTTGTTGACTCGTGAAAATAAATGGATGCACAATCTTGCTCCTTCATTTTCAGTGCATTGTCATCAAGTGGTAAAATGGAAAATTAGATTTGCATTAGAAATGTTGGAAAATGCACTGTAGACAATATAAACTTCTGCAAGTCTGTAGGGCTCACCATTGGTATACTGGACATGTTGGTGGTTTCGTCACTTGTGAGGGTCTGTGCTTCCGTCAGTATGCTTTCCTAAAAAAATAGACATGTCAAGCAACCGATTACTTAAACATTATGGTTCTTCTGAAGGGCACTATGGCGTTATTGTTCACTGTCATAATTACTTTATTTGAATCTCCATAAACCAGATACAGATGTGTAGTAAAATGTGCTATTGTTAAAATGTAATACAATCTGGTAAATATGCAAACTTTAGTAAGACACATTTACACAGAAAGCACCAATCTGTTCACAGAGTTACCTGTTCAGTAACCCACCGCCTACAGCTAATTCATCATCCGGGACTCACCAGAGGCAGCATGTGCATCAATAGAGTTGGAATTGCATTTGGAAGCAATTTATGAAACTTTCTGGGTCGACCCTTTTTTGTGTTCGTCGATTGGTCGTACATATCCTGGGTAAAGTGCAGGCTGGAGATGCAGAATTGATTGGCCCTCAAGTCTCCCAAGACCGCCTGGGCTCTACTTTCAATCTTGTCCACTGCAAAACCACAATTTCAAACCCCTTTTCTTATTAAATCAATATCCTTTGGGAATGTATGCAGGATTGTGCTCTGACTTTTGATGTGGCTCCTAGAACAGCAACCCAAAACCATACAAGCAGGCATTCTTGAAAAATCGATAAGATGTGTATACAAAATGTATAAATAATTTAAAGAAATTGTACTGAATGCATGAGATTGATGGAATTATATCAGTTTTCTATACAATGTTTTTTTTGGTCAAAGAAGCAAAACCTGTGTAGCGTAGTGGAATACTACATACATACAGAATTGACATACATACAGAATTGATTGATATGACGCAAATCATAATGTGTTACTCGTTGAATGTAATTTCATGCATCAAAAGGAAACATGCTTGTAGACATGGTCCACGAAAGATGCAATTCTATTACTATTGACAATGATGAAATTTACTATATATTGAGATCAGAACACTTGAAACATTAGACAATGGTAAAGTCATTGAGATGAATGAACATTACACTACTGGGTACATTCGGTCGAAATAGATAGACATTTTGAGATCAGAAAGAGATGAATATAGTGAAGTTAATAGGTGACCTGCCCTTACCTTGACTAACAAACAATTAAATTCAGCAAGCAGGGGAGTTAGTAGTAGGAGAACAGGTAGCATGATCAAGAGTTGACTTCCAGTGTTCACAGATGTTCTCTGGATAAATATGAAGGGGTTTATAAAGGATTAGAAAAGTGAGTGTGTATGTGAATGTGTGACATGTTTCTGGTGGAGCATGGAGACACTGGGTCTGTTTAGGCCATGTGAACAATGGCCCCTGTGCGGAAGATACCTTTGAAGTTTACATGGTGTTTGGCACCTTGTGCCTTCTCACCCACCCAGCCCCCTTGGGAGGGCAAGGCCAGAGGTGCGAACTGCCATTGATAGTGGAGGGGGGATGGATGGGCAAGAAGCGTGCAGACAAGGCCCGGGACACGGCTGAAGGGAGACACACTTATGTGGATTGCAGGGGCGCAGTCTGCTTCAGGGGAGCCTGGAGATATTGGGTCTGGTGAGGCAATGTGTACAATGGCCCTGTGCGTAAGATACCTTTGAAGTGTACATAGTGTTTGCCATCTTGTCTGTTCCCCCCCTGCCAGCCCCCTTGGGAGGGCATGGCCACAGGTGCGAACTGCCATTGATAGTGGAGGGAGGTTGGATGGGCAAGAGGTATGCAGACAAGGCCCGGAACACTGCTGAAGGGAGACACACTTATGTGGATTGCAGGGGCGCGGTCTGCTTCAGGAGACCCTGGAGACACTGGGTTTGGTAGGCTATGTGAACAATGGCCCCTGTGCCGAAAATACCTTTGAAGTGTACATGGCGTTTGACACCTTGGCCGTTCCCATCCCTGCCATCCCCCTTGGCAGCGCACATCCACAGGTGCGAACTGCCATTGATAGTAGGCGGGAGATGGATGGGTAAGAGGCGTGCAGGCAAGGCCCAGAACGCTGCAGAACGGAGAGACACACTGGGTTTGGCACCTTGGCCATTTATTATGGAGGGGGGATGGATTGTTGCAGAGGATATGAGTGTAAAAGGGCACCAACCATTGTTGCACGTCACTCATAGACAAATGAGTGTTTCCTTGATTCAATAAAAAAATGAAACAACTATTCATAAAAGATCATGTGTATTTTATTTTGTTGCTGATGTTGATGGCACAAATGTAGTACACATTGTATACTTCGGGTTGCAGCACAGTGTGGGAAAATCCCCTGTACTGTCCACTATCACTGGGGAATTTGGCACGAATGGCTCCAATGAAACAGGCGGGTATTACTCGTTGAACGTGGTATCCAAGCCTCGCATGAAGCCACCATGTAAACGAACGATAGACCACCAGCATGTACCACCTGTGGAAGAGAAACATACATACTGTATTTAAATGAACCTGATAAGTGTACAAACCATAGTTGAAAATGCATTCTGTATCCTATGGCATAGTTGTCCGTACAAATGTTAAATCATGCATCAATCAACTTGGGCTTTAAAGTGTAGGCACATTACAAAAGTGAACACCCATAACGTTTTGGGCACAGAGAAATATTGTTTCTTAGTTGAAATTGAAAGACACATAAAATGACCACTATGATTTCCCCAAAGCGCGAGAGATGTTTTGAATTGCCAGACTACATTCGTTTGGCAGTGACAGATCTAAATTACGACAATATAGGAGACAAAAAAGAAATGTTAGTGGCCTCAGTGGTCAAAGTGACATCAAATCTAGAGTACACTTACTCGTTACTTGGATTGAGACGGCGAACTGTTGCGCGATGTTCGTGCATAAGCACTATCATAATCCTCAACACGGACCTTGTGAGGCAGGCTGCCCTAAAGTCATGCAGCTCAGTAACGCATAGCAGCGGTGTCTCTTCATCCGATTTGTAGGCCAAGCAAACAGAGTTTTCTCTGCAGCAGCAGTTCTCCTCCGCTGTTGGCATGACCTCGCACCAACTGCAGGTACACCAGGTGGAAACGTCTTCCATGAGACTAGACTCTGGCTCAGGATCCAGTGATTCGTCTTCCCAACTGTCGTCCGATGTCCCATAATTTCCACAAGTACCTGAATCAGGATACAGACCCCACTAACCCAACCCTCAATCTTCTGCATACTTAAACCACACAAAGCCACACAGCCATCTCTCTCCCAGCAATCCGCACACACTTTACAACACCGCATCAACAACACATAAACGTCACCTACAGCACTCAAGGTCTTGCCCGACCCGATACCAGCACCAAAGCCCAGCACTCGGTGCATACCGAGCTGAAGCTGCCACAGCACATCACTTCTCGCACTCTCCTGCTCCCCTCCTCCTGACTAACCCTACCCGCCCTTCCTGTTAACAGATTCGCCAGAGCGCCTTGGGACCAATTCCGTTGGTGACGGTGCGCTATGTAAGTACCTTTAACATAACATAACATCTTTCTCTATCAAGTAATTCCGCCTCAGAATACTCTGACACATACTGGTAGGGCTGTATTGTTGCCATTATATGACAAAATCAAAATCGATAGTAATGCTAGTACAATTATCTGTTCACACAGGCTCCGAGCAACGAAGATAGCTGAACAGAGCAGAAATGAGTCACAGGCTATACAAAAAAAACAGTGAAACGATTGAAAAAGCAACTCTGATATTGTCTGATGAGAAGCGGTCTGTTTATACTTATTGAGACAAGACGTGTCCTGCCATTTCCATGGAAACACGTCATTACCTGGGGCACAGAGAACTTTGACATGAGACGTGCATTTGTGTTGTGAAATGGGCCGTACGCATCTAGTGATGTCAGTTTCAGGGGCGGGTGATATGATTTAATGCTGCAAGGGCAGTCAAACTTAGGGTGATGCGGCAACTGATAAGATTAGCACAAGATGAGCGTGCCCCGCTCGTTGATTTCGCATGTGTAAAAGTGAGGAAAATTAAGGTAAGGTGCACAGGAAATGTTTTTACGCTTGATCACAGTTTTCATAAAACCACATGCCCGAATACTCGCAACAATAACATTTTTGAGCGCACTATTCCTTTAACCATAACGTCCCTTTAACAATGTTGTTTCTGTGAATTATATAGCTTTTTATGAGTGAAAACATTTCATGATGTTACATCACTGTATATATCTTATAATAAACCCTCTTTTAACATACATGAAAGAACTGTAAACCTCCTTTAACAAATACATTTTTTGCAACGCATACCAATGTGTGTCATTATCAGCAACGCATGCTGGGGATGCAAGTCATGGTTGAATTGCTTAGGGCGTGAGGCTCGACCATGACCCCAGCCCCACCAAACCACCCCTGTTATCCATTGCACTTACTCTGCATTCTAGTTCAGTGTCACTATACCCTCATAATGTGACCAATGGCCAGTGCATAGCTTGCAGCCATGCGCAGTCTCCACAATCCATGGGGCGTGAGCTTCAGTCGTGCCACATTCCTGAATAGTCAAATCAGAGTAGACATTTATCCTTTCAGAGCGCCAGGCCCACTGTCAATGCACCAAAGTTATATCACTACTTTATATATATATATTTTGACACTTTGGAAAAATAAAACACACAACAGATTTGCAAAAGCATGCTTTCAGATCCTTGCTGATGCTCCTTGCCCAGATTTGTTGTAATCCAGTCCAGCACTTCAGACTGTAGCTGGAAGCAGAATATGTTTTCCTATTCAAACATAGGGCTTCGGCCATGCTGCACACCCCAATAAGCATATCAAAGTAGACATTTCTCCTTGCTCATGGCCATGCCCATTGCCCAGGCACCAAAGTTATATCACCATTTTTTGTACTTGAATTTTGACACTTTAGAAAAAATAAAACACAGGACAGGTTTTCAAAACCATGCTTTGAGGTGCCTGCTGATGCTCCTCTTGAATTTTTGTTGCAATCCTGTCAAGCACATTGCGCTGTAGCCACGAGCATAATTTCTTTTCCCATTCAAACCCATCTAGGTTTCGAAAAACTTTACCACATAGCCGGTCCCTGGTAGCCATGCCCACTTTAATCCCATTACCAGTCCCTCATGGTCATGGCAAGTAGCCAGATTGGCTGGGACATGGCATTTGGCCATGGCCGGGATAATCTGACCGCTTCCCATGGCCACAGGCTATGCCTCAGTCACCAAAGGTATATCACAATTTTATGTGGACCAAATAAGTATAAGGAAAGAATACTGTAATTTCAGGAAAATTAAGAAGGTGCCCACTCATAATACATTTCACTAATTTAAACAGGCCCCAGGCCTGCTAACATGCCGAAGCCCTATAATAAATTCTGTAGGTGTATTAATCAACACAAAGCTCTTAAGCAGCCTTACCTCTATCACATATCTTGTATAATTTTGGTAGATCTGCTGCTAAAACTCACAACTGAATGTCATGTATGTTTTAAGTATACTGTTCTTAGCAACCTGTACTCTATCTTTAATGGGCTTCATCATATAATCTTCATTCAGTCTATGAGGTATACACCAATCTGATCCATATCTGGCAGGTGGGGGTGTTTTTCCTACATAATCCCTCTGTGATGTTCTTTGAATTTGATCTAAAGTCAAGGTGCTCCTCACCATACGCTTACAACATGACTGGGAACTTGAGATCCATATTTTAGGCCACCCAAATACAGCCGACCATATACAGCCAGTTATAGAATTAATGCCCTTCTGAGAAGTGGTATTTACCGTTCCCCTAATAGCCTCTTTAAAAGATTGTGTTTTGAACTATCAAGCTCCTTTATGCCTGAACTCCCTCAGAGCTCTGGCCTGTGGCTACCAGCAGATAAGAATTTTTCACATTATATATGTTTGTCTCTGAATCTTGCCCATAAAAAATGTGTTAAAATACAAGGGAGCACAATTAATCTGTTAAATAAATGTTTTCAATGCTTTAATCTCTCATTGCAAAAAAAACAAATTATTGTATTGCATCTATCGCACCTACCTCCAAATTCCACTGTTTTCTCCAATCCATTCTCTGTTATGCATTATGTAGGTATGTATGTAGGTATGTATGTACTGTGAATTATAGAGCACAAACCAAGCTGGGAAGCAACAGAGCATTGTGCACAGGGACTAGATCCACAGAGTTACAAGGTGTGTGTAGTGTAGGAGTAGCAGAGAATCTGGGATGGTATGTCTAGGGGAAACATAGGATGAGGGGCACTGAGTGGCAGAGAAATAGGGTTTAGTGGAATGATCAGCAATTGGTAAGTTGCCCTTTGAAAAGTAGGGTCTCCAGGTCCTTCTTGAAGTGTAGTATGGATGGGGACTGTCTTATCGTTGGTAACTTTTCCCAGATCCAGAGTGGGAAGCAGGAGAAGACCAGTTTCCTACTGTTCCCCTCTTGCAGTTCTTTGTTTCCAGTCTGGCGATGTTGCGACATCAGGTGGTGTTTTGGCCTCCAAAATGTCTCCTGTTTTCCTGTACTCTGTGTACTCTATTTTTTCCATATACAAGTAGAGGTATTTCAAACACCTGCAATTTTGGGGTTATCTTTTGTGTATCTCTTGCAATATTCTGTTTTCTGCATTAATAAAAAACTAAAAAAGGAACCATGCAGCCTTGTCTTAGGTACTCACCTCTTTGGTAGGGAGTAAAAACACTGATTTTATAAACCATTTTTTAAATCACATCTTTTACAGCAAACATGTAGATGGGGGTTGGGATTAGGTACAAAGAAAAGGGGGTTAAGGAGTATGCAAAGGTTGGGCATGGTGGGTTAATTAATCTTAACCACTGGCATTGCTCTGGGTAATTTTCCACACAATTATTTTTTATCTGTCTGCAACTCTTTAGAAGTTGAGCAGCCATATGAAAATATATGTTGGTCATCCCTTCAAGTGGACTATTGCAACCTGAACCCGCAAAGCTGTGTCTCCTCTACGTAGAAACACAAGTAACCCCAACCATGTTACAGCCTTGTTGGGCTTCATGGGTACGGTGCAGCTTGTGTCCAAATGGCACCACATCATGCATATACTCTGTCACATAGGGGGATGAATTAGAGCAGAATATGTAATGGTTATTTGATAGGTGGATCGTTATGAATTAATTAGGTATCCAGTGATATTATCGCTGGTGAAACAATCCAGGTTTTAAAGGCACTCGCTGACACTTTTCCCAAATATTCGAGGACTGGAGTTTGTTTATATAATTGCACCAGTCCTAAGATATGTTGGGGAGGGTGTTAAGTGCCTTTAAAAAAAAAAAAGATGTTTTCACCAGCGATAATATCACTGGTAACCATTAATCTTAACCAATCACATTCAACCTTGTACACCATTACTTTCTATCCTGACTGCTCCATTGCAGAAGAGGATCAGTCATATGCAAATCAGTTTGGTTATGCCATAAATCCCCTCTGTACAGAAACACAAGCAACCCAGACATGTTTGGCCTTATTGGGCCTCATCAGAAAGGTGTAGCTTGGTTCCCTATGGTAGAGCGAGCAAGGAACATGTCACCAAATATCATGGCGAGTACTCTGGGCAACTTTCCAGACCAATGATTTTAGCCACCTGCACCGTTGGGGATCGGCCAGTCCTAAAATGCATATGGTCTCTGTGCTTCTGTGATGGCAAGGCAGTCTGAAGAACAGTGGTCTGCAGTGTTGCCCAAAGCAATGCAGGTGGTTTAGATTAATTCAAAACCTTACAGCCATCACTTTTCTGTTTTGTAGATGTCGCCCCAAGTGGGAAGGATATGCCCAGATATACGTCAAAGCCTTTTGTCTGTTTTGAGACCTAAGCTATACCTCACTGATGATGCTCAATGAGTCTGAAACGTTGTCTGGGGTTGTTTGTGGCATAACGGATGTGACGTAGCCGTTTTGGGCAGGTCCACTGCTGATTTGCATATGTACTGTCCCAATCTATCATGGCATGTCAAACTGAAAAAATAGTGGTCTGGAGGGTTGCCCAGACCAATGCCAATGGTTTAGAGTAATTCAAAACGTTCCATTCATCACATTTTTTCTGCGCAGCACATCTCATGCACAGATAAGTGGAGTGTGGGTGACGCGTGGTGGTAGTGTGTCTGAGAATGATAGCATTAACAATGCATGAGTCAACAACAAGCATCATGCCATTGACTATTGGGTGGGCTCACCCATCAGTGCTATCATTTCCAGACATACTGCCACCACCCATCAACCTCACGTCACCGATCTGTGCATGGCATGCACTGGGCAGCCTATCATCATCTTCAGCCTGTTCAGTGTTCTGATTCTGGGGGTTGTAACTGGGGATTCTTGTCATAGTTTTTCCAGGATGTGGGATTGGTTAATTTTGATATATTTCAGAAGGTTGATATGGAACTCAAAGAGCCTCCTGCTCTCAGATGCCAGAGCCCCAACAATGTGAAACACTTCTTAGCACTGGCTATTGTCCAGGGGCACATGTAGGCTTTCCATCTCGAATGAGACCCTGAAATACTGACAGACTGCTTCATTATCATCTCTCCCCAAGCTGCCAACAGGATATCAATTGGCCATCTGTGTTGGCATAGACCCACTGTACTGTATTATGTTGGTCCTTGTTGCAAACGGTGTCTTCAGTGTGAGTAACAGTAGTGTTATTTGAACCAGTCAGCTACAGTGACACGTGGCACATATTGCTTGTTGTTTTTCATAGCTCATATAGAGTGTGGCGCTCCGGAGGTGGGACATGCCCATGATTCTGATGATCTTGATTTCATTTCTCTTCCAAACACCTGACAAGTGCCTACCTGCATAGTGAGCACATCTCACTTTGAATGGTGAACACCCTCCTCACTCTCATTCTGATGGAAATGGCCACCTTCCCTTGAAAGGGTGGATCCAGGAATGATGCCAAAGGATGCATGTGTCCCTTCTTTCCAATAATCTATGATTCCCCATACAACGTCAAGTGCTGCTACCTTGCCATCTTCCACTGTATGAGCCTCACGCACCAACTGTGCTGGACAGGTCAAATTAAAGCTAGCATTCCAGTGTCATCACCTCACCTGGTGACAACATAATCATGCTAACACACTGCATGGTCTCCTCAAAAAGGGTAGCAGAGGGTAGACATCACCAGCTGCCACAGACTTGGTGTTAGTGATGCTCTTACCAATGCCTGGCTGTAGTTGTTACCGTAGTCCTTCACTGCATTCCATTTCCAATATTGATATTCCAGAATTAGAATGATTTAATTGAAGCAGGTTGGCCCTGCTGTTTTGTATTTGTGGCTTGGTTAGAGGTGGTGTCCATGCCATTTTTGGGACGCACTCCTGGGCAGGCAGGAGCCACTGGAATGGGAGTAGATATGTTTGCCACAACAATCATTGTATCTAGTGTCTGGCATTGGCTGATGAAATGAGTGACAACCAGGAAGAGAATAGGGAAAAGCATGGTCTTCCCAATCTGCAGTGCAGGAAGAATGTCTCACTGTTTGTCAGGTGATAACAAGTTCTAATTATCAAGGAGTACGACATGCCTCAACATCTTCACCATTCAAACCATTGTATGGAGTATTCCTGGTTGGGGAATGGTATATCGTGTCTACAGTCTTGGGACGTTCTGTTAAGTGGTAGGAGGGAAGGAGACCAGTTGTCCTTTCATGGCCACGTGTACATTCTCTACCCACTCAAGAAATCGGAATCTCCCCGCTGCAATTGTTTAATTTAATTGTAACTGTGTCAAGAACCTAATTGTACCACTGTTGTGCAGTGGTTTTGAAAAATATAGTGCTGACCTAGAGTTCCTCGGCTGGGAACTGTAATGATCTTCTATTGCCTAAATCCTGCTATTTCTACTAACGAGTATGGCAAAAATTCCACATGCAACATACATGCAAGGCTAACATTCAGTGGGCATACTCGGTTATGTGAATTGTGATATTCTTCGTGATGGTCTAACGCACAGTTGCTGGTAAGTCTGTGTGGCAAAGCATGAAGCATTGGGATAGAGTTAGGCCGTGTCACCCACTGCAGCGCAGAATTATTGCCTGGTGTGATGATACGGAATGGTGGCAGTATTCTGGACAGTGCTGGGGCTGCTGTTGATGCCCTGGGACTTCTCCTAACACATATGTGCCCTGCCATCTGGTAGAGGCACACAGAGACTCAAATCTGGGCCAGCCTTCTCTATGCACAGAATGTGTTTACGCATAATTCGGATGACAACATAGGGCGGTGGCTTGTCCACTGTATAGTCTATTCTGTATTAGTGGTGGTGCCAGGCTTGGACTAGTATCATCAGCAGATTGGCAATGCCATTACTGAAAGAAACTGTACACGGGCACTTGCAACCTGCCCAGTTTGTTTGTCTCTGTCTTTTCTATAGTTGAATGTATCTCCAATTGCTCTTGGCCTGTATAACTGGTGACCTCCCCAAATATGTCTTGCAGTCTTTAAACTCTGGCGACAGAGCATAATGACTGTCTTGGTCTGCTCTGTTTGACTTCCTGGAACTGGGAGGCAACATGCAATTTCTGACATCCTGCTCCTAACCATTGTGTATTTATTGCCACCCTAGTTCATTACTTGATTTAATCCAGTCCTCTTCACATTTCTCTTCTCGTTGCCCCTGAAACAATGGCCCGAACCACCTTCATCATGGCCCTCTTCTTCTGATTCACCTCCTCCACTTGAAGCCCCTCATCAATTTATTCATCCATCTTCAAAACCAGTTCCTGTCGTGTATTCTTGTAGGTATGGGATTTATAAAGTTCAAAACTAGCAGGGAAGCAACATGAGCACTGTCCAGATGGGACACAACCCAACCAGGGGTTACACGTAGGGTGCAGGGGTAGAAGAGAGGCTTGGATGGGCAGTGGAAGCAGCAGAACAAGGGAACTCTGGAGAGGAAGGAAGACTTGCCAGGTGAGCTGTTCTTTGAAGAGCAGGTTCTTCAGGCCCTTTCTGAAGTGTTGAATTAAGAATCATGTCACTCTTTGTGATTTTGTGTCCCCTCCTGCAATAGTCATGTCATCCCCCAAATTCCCCATGTAAAGATTTCTTTCTGCGTTGAAGATGTCGCTTGAGTTTTCCTACTATACAGTTCAAAAATTGTAAAGGATTGTGGGGGCATTTTACATTTGTTACCTCCAACTTTGGAGTAGAGATAAAAAATAAGCAGCTTTTCAGCTGAAAATCCAAATTGCACTACCTCCAGCAGTATTGCTTTGGTATTCTACCATAAGTATTTCCTCTAAACCTGAATCCATCAGACAATGATACCAGTGGAATTTTGCAAATACTGCCAGAGGTACCATTGCTGCCAAATTCGCAATGAGCTCTTGAATACGTGTGATGCTTAATATAAAGAACAATATTCCTTGACAGGAATAAGCAGTTTACTGGCTTTGTTCTGGACAGTTTCTTTGTTAGATCTTGTCCAATGCAGTTTTCAGTGATTTGATTAAAAAGGTACAAGATCAGGGTATGGCACAGGCGGGTGCAAGTGTTGAAGTGAAGAACAGAGAAGGTACATATGAGGTATGTAGAGAGTAGGGGGACCAGAGGTGGTGTTTAGGATAGAAGGATCTCAAAAGGTACTGTATAGTGCTTGTAGCTGGACTATAAACATTGATTAAAATGAAAAAAGGATGACTCCACACCTGCATGGACCCCATAGTCATACCGCACTAGGTTATTGAGGAAAAGTGCTATTCAGACATAGCGCCCGATTCATGGAGTTTTTTGCATGGTTCAAAGTGACTACACTGCTGAAAAGTGACTTTCCACTGCCAACACAAACCCTGATTCATGGAACTGTGCAGAGTGTGTCTGATCGAACTTTGCACTGACTAATCGCGGGGTATATCTGCATTGTGTTGTTTTTGTTGGTGCAGAGGGAAGAGTTAGCATATTGTTGTGTTTGAGTGTTTGTGTGAATCATATCATTATTAAAGAGTTGGGGTGAAGTAGGTTTAAGAGGGTGATAGAAGGGAGCATGCTTGTAATGTCTTTTGCATAAAGTAACACTCAATTTTGAAGGAGCGGGTTTATCAGTTTGGGTAAGAGTGTGGACTAAGTGTCATCCAAAGCAAAGGACAAAGCAAAGAGGGTGGCCTTATTCCTACGGGGAAGGTCAGGAGTTAAGGGGATCCGTCTTTGCACATTGTCAGAGAGGCATTTTGATTTTGAGGTGGCAAATCTTTGAGGAGATGTTGCAGACAGGGCTTACGCATTAAAGGTGTGCAGAAGATAACGATGCTCCAAGTGGAAAATGACAGTCAATTGAAGTCCTGGTTAGATCACTCAGTGAAGGAGGCTACGAAAGAAAACATGACAGTGGCAAAGAATGGAGCCATAGTGTCAGTGTGAATATGCAACTAGATAGTGTGGCAATGGGGGAGAAAGAGGGTGGAGTGGGTTTTCAACATTGAGCTGTATGGGGGAGTGGTCAGGTGCAGAGGGTTAATAGAGATGATGCATGATGTGATGGAAGAAGTCCTGACTGACTGACTTATTCATCAATGCCCAGCTCAAACCGTTTAACCTAGGAACTTGAAACGTGGAACATACATTGTTTTCAAGACGTGGGCACCCACTAAGGAAGGATTTTGGGAAATTCCATCCTTAAGGGGGTAAAAAGTGAGGGTGAATTTTTGAATGACTCATCAACACCCAACTCAAACTGTTTAACCTAAGAACGTGAAATTTTGAAAGTACATCAGGCCTCATTCTGAGTTGCCCTGGCCGGTAAAGAAGTGCTGGGATTCATGGATACCAGCACTTTACCAGATCGGCCGACTCTGGATTTGCCGGTGGGACACCTGGGTTACCTCAGTCCTACTTGCAAAAACCGCTGCAATTACTAGCTCCGGCATGGCAAATAATTTATTTTGAAGGATACCTATATCCCTCAAACAGAAGATGTTAGAAAAGTAAAAATTCACATTTTAATCTTCATTATAAAATAAGTTTCTTAAAGTTGGTCACGGAGAGTATTGCGTATTTGAGAGTAAAAATTGTCATCCCTTCCGACCTAACAACAGTTGTCCAATCGCTAGCAGACCTCACATCCAAAATCCACCCTGACATAAAAAGAAAAAATGGAGACATCTATGGAATGGTTATGTGAGCGTGCTACTTTAACACTAAAGAACAGCATGGCTGCTTTAATCAATAAGATACTTATTCATTCTTTCGGAGGAGTCCAAATAGAGTACACATTTGTAAACTCAGTGGTTCAAAGTTGTGACACAGTCCACAACCCTGTTGAGCTCTTGAACATTTTAAATCCTCCTGGTCTTCCCAAACACAAACATTTTCACAAAGTGGGAGCACTATTGCAGAACCTCAACCCACCTAAGCTCTGTAATGGCACCAGATTGCGAGTGAAAGCTCTCCACAGAAATATGATTGAGGTTACGTTGCTAACCGGTGCTGGCCAGGGGAGTCTGTGTTCATACCACAAATACCTTATATACTTCCAGCATATCTGTTTGTATTCAAAAGACTTCAGTTCCCCTTAAAGGTTTGTTTTGCCATGACCATCAACAAATCTCAGGGGCAGACTTTTAAGGTAGCAGGGATTAACCTAAGGGAAGAGTGCTTCTCACATGGGCAGTTTTACAATGCCTGTTCCAGAGTGAGCTCAACTAACTCTCTGGTAATCCTAGCACCTGAAGGGAGAAACACTATTGTACCAAATCCCCAAATCTTTGCGAGTGAAGCTGCGGGCAACAGCTAGTAGGAAGATAAGGTGAAGGAAAATGCCATGCAATGTAAGGGCACGTAAGTGGGTAGAGGAGAGTTTTGAATGGTTCAAGTTTCCTAGCAGGGCTAAAGGGACGACAGTAGGCACTGAGTTGGCAAGAGAGAAAGGTTCTTAATGGGAGTCATGAATGTGGATTAGGCTCGAGTGGAAGAGGTGGGCAGGGTGCCTTTTGTGTGTAGTGCATATTTCTGGGATGGGATAGCAGAGGGCAGCATATGTACCTATGTTTATAGGGGCAGAAGGGAGATCATGTTGGGCTGTGCCTGGAATGCCAACCAGAATGTTAGGTGGAGGGCCAGATGTTAGAAAGGTAGGGTCAGCAAGCTTAAGGCAATGCAGAGATTCAGTGGACGCTGATGAAGAATGATGACAATGTTCAAAGCGTAGTTGGAAAGAAGTACAGAGGAACACATGACAAATCATATCCATATTGGGCAAAGGTGGATCTAAACAGGGCCTGTAGCAAGTAGAATTCCGTTACATTGAGCTACTAGTGACATAAATACAGATGTGCAGCACTGCTAACCATCCAGAATGTGATAACAGAAGGCTTTTAATGAACGTACTGCATTTTGAAGTTACATTGGACCACTAACAACCAGAATACAACTTTGTGGTCCTCAACAGACTTGATTCCAGTTACACTGGGCCACTAATTAGCATATAGGACATGCAGAGGAGTGGAGAAGAAGATAAGATAGGAATTCAAATGGTGGACAAGCGTAGAAAGCCAGGTTGACATTTCACAAGCACATGGAAATGTATTAGTTGTCTGCACGTTTTAAAATTAACCCTGATTTGGATTTAGGATGCACTTTAAAATGCACAGAAATGCCCCAATGCCAGGATTTCGTTGGTTGTGGCCAATGTAGTTTGACACTTGTTGCAGCTAGATGAACTTGTGTGGATGTTGCAGACTTTGCAGGTCATGTCACGGGCACAGCAACAGACTTGTGCAAGTGTTTCCGAAAGGCAAAGAGAGTGCCATGCTCGCCCATGCCTGAAATTGGGCCACAAGACATACTTTGTGCTCCAGAACCATCTTTGAAGGTCCCAGGGGACTTACGGTCTGTCTCCTCTCTTGAGAGGGAGGCATGTGGAGGGGAGCTAGAGTCTGTGCGGTTGGCTAGCCACAAGCCATAGGGTGGTGGTAAGGCTGCAGGCTGTAGTAGTAAGGTGTGTGAGTGACAAGTGACAGCGGCATCAGTCCACATCTCACACAGCACAGAAAAGAGTGTATCTACCCCCACATCATTTGCATGACTCCCCCACCATTCCTGCAATACTTTGTTTGTGTTTGTTTAATAAGAGAGCTCTGAGTGACTGTCGGCTTCTCCCTATATAAGGGCCCTTTGAACTGAGCGCCTTTTTTGTTTGCTGTTTTAGGAGAAGCTAATCCTACAAATTACTTGCGTGGGGTTGTTGTGCCCGGCAGGTCTGACCACCTGGGTACAATGGCCCCAGTAGGCAGAGTGGTCATGGAAGCACCGTTAGGAACGGTGCTGGTGCTTCCATGTCCCATGTCCATGTCCCCATTCAATTGGACTCCATGGGAATAGGGACTTACACTTTCCAACGCCTGATATACCAGGCCACTGGGACTTGTAATGTCTCAGTGGCACTGGGATCTCAAGAAGCCGAAGCAGTGTTATCGGTTCGGCAACAATCCGCCAGTAGCACCACTTGGTTACCGATGAACTCGTAATGAGACCCCAAGTCTGCCTTCCTGTGCCGTTGCACCCGGCAGGTCTAGCCTATCGGGTAAAAGAGCCCCAGTCAGCAGAGTTGTTATAGAAGAACCAGCAAAACTGGTGGGTTACTGCCGAATTCATCAAGAGTCCCCAAGTCTGCCGTCTGGGCCCGTTGCACCCGGCAGGTCTGACCTGCTGGGCGCACTGTCCCCGGTAGACAGAGTTGTCATGGAAGCACCGGGACTGTTAGAAACAGATCAAGATCACAGAATATTTAACGGCCACCTAGCCCATCAAAGATACTGAAAAGCAACCTGAAAAAAGCACGTTATGCAGCAGTAACTGCTCTAAATCAACTTGTATCGATACCAATCTGTTACTTAATATATGTTACACGCTGCAACATGAGATTAATGGGCTGGAAGAAGGCACTGTGGCCTCTCTCTGTGTGCCAGAAACAGATTTAAAAAAACAAGGCAATTGAGGCAATGATAACAATTGCATGCCTATACCACCAAAGTTATTAAAAAGCAGCCCACAGGAATTAAATGTTAGTTCTTCCACTTTTGCTACATCCATCTCTGTTGAGCTTCTCGCATATGCTGTTCCCTTGAGGATGATACGCCAAACAAAACTTGTGCTCTATACCAAGCAACAAGCTAATCTGTTCAAATACTGCATTAACAAAATGAGAACCATTGTCTGATCTCATGACTTCACCCACTACCCACCTGGGAAACACCTCCCTCACCAAGAATTTGGCCTCACAGGTTGAGTCTGGGTTTGTACATGGACCTGCTTCTATCCATATAGTGAATGGACACAGTGAACAATGAACTGACGACATTTACCTTGACTATTTTGCTCAAAGTAAGCAGCAAAATATACAAAGATGTGGCGTTGCACTCCCCTATCTTGGCCAGGCGGGAAGATTGTGTGAGTAGCGGGCGCTGTAACTATGAATGTGCCGTGGAGCATGTGTTGCATAAGGAGAATGAAGTGACAAGGAAATATTTTGCTAATCAATTGAACTGGATGGACCCCAGCCGGCCCATAAAACTGGGGGTCTCCAAACAGCCCTTTAAGGTGAGTAGCAGCACCCTCGAGATAATTGGGGATGCAGATTCGTACTCTTGCATCAAATAATAATGACAACTCAATAGTTTGGCAAAGGGAGTCCGTTCAATGACAAGTAGAGAAAGGGGGAGTTCAATGAACATCAGCAACCGCTCGATCTTCCTTCTCGCTTAAACTCCAATTAATTTCAGAAAAACAACAACATTTATACCAAAAACTCGTCATCATTGAGGTGTACTCTTTAAAAACCTAACATGCAACTTGATTGGTTATAGGGAGGTAAGTTTAACATTGGTACTATATCTGTATATGGCAACAGGGATAGGGGATTGGATAATAATATCGGATGGGGCAACTAAGCCCTTCCTTCAAACTGGCCCCTGTAAACATCACAATAAGTACGACGTCCCATTGGTTCTACTCTCTGTAGAACCCTAGATTACATGGTCTACTATGATTGGGTTGGCATAGAGCCACGCATACTTTTCCACTTGTGCTAGCAGCATGCAGAATAATTAGGCAGGTGCAGGGAGTAAGTCTGTACCCCAGCTTCCCTCCAATTTATGTTACAACCATTCATCACCCCGGTGGCTGTGTGTCAATTACTGCCTTGTAGTTTGGCCTTGAGTCTGCTCTTTGGTCTGAGAAAGTTAAGGAGTATGGGTACTGCAAGGCTCCATGCGTAGGTGTGAAAGTCTCATCCCTTTCAGCCTGCCTTGCCAAGTGACTAAGACACTGTGAAACAGGCCTCTTCTTCATGCAATTTCATGTATTTGATTTACTTCTGTGAGTTGTTTACCATCCGCGGCTTATCTCGACCTTGCTGAACAGGAGACTCTTGTTATTCTTCTCTTTAACTGTAGGCATTGCTAGCCTATTCCAGCCTGACACGACCTTGGCTTCTTTGCATGTTTACCTTCAGCAGGGTTTCTCTCCGTCTTGAATTCTTGAATTGTCTGCTGAGGCCCTCTCCTCTTGAGACCTTTAGTAACCTCGATTCGATTCTGCTCATGTGCGCAGTGGATTTTCACTCATCTATAAAGTGCTTTTGAGGTAGATATGTATAGCTGGCGCTTGCCACAATCTATTTTACTATTAAGCATAAGCAAGCGCCACAATTTCTTTGCTTCTTGCGGTTTCCTGCATATGTACACGTTTAAACTGGCTTAATGTCTTCATTGAGCCTATGGCATACGTTTTTTCATCTTGAAATCACCTGTTTTACCTTAGGCCCAAACTATCACTTATCCATGGCATTAGTCTCTTTATCAGCATTCTTGGGTCATTATATACTCTATATGTGTGTCAGTCAGATCTCTCATGACGTCACCAGTCATTTTCTTTTAGTATCTTCTTGGCTTCTTCGGGTATTCCATTCTGATAAACATCCTTTTGTCTTGTCTGTAGATAGGATTTCTCAGTGGGTACCTTACTGTCCAGGTTTGCTTAGGTGTCGGTACTTCAATAGGTGCTGTTACTCCGATAGGCACTGGGCAGAGCCCGACTGTGGCTCTCTGCTGGTTTATTTGTTCTCTACACGTCACATATCTTGGTGTGAACGTTCCTGGCACTTCGAAGGGGGTGGCTGGAATGCGGATGATGTCTGGCACTTCCTCTTCACAGTGATCAGCTTGCAGCGGTGCCTGTTAATGTTAATGCAATGGAATCAACAAAGATAGAAGTAGAGGCTCAATACCTGCTGACTGCAGATATTAGGACAGACAGCGGTTCAGACATATATTTAACCCACAGGGAACAGCGTAGACTCAATCGCCTTAATAATGCGAAAACGAAAAAGGAAAGTCATGTTAAAAAGACTAAACCTCTGTAATAATGGCTGCTGAGCTGGGTGAACCAGAGCCTTCTACAGCTATGACAAAGAAAATTAAGAAAAGAGCTCAAAGACATTGCAAAAGACAGGCGCAATGTGGCGTTCTTAACAATTGGCTTGTGAAGCCTGGCTCTAATAAGAAGAAGGAGATGAAGACCAACTTTATCAACAATGACACCATAATTAGCAAAACTGACAACTATGAAGAGTATAAGATTAGTGAGATGGGTGTACACACAGAGTATGGGCACACATATCTGTAGAAAAGGAAAGATGGTTGATGGAGAGCATTTTGATGACGTGCCTATGCTTCAGACCACCAGTGGTAAATTAATCACTATAACTGAGTTGTTTCCTGATAATTCAAAAGAGGTCTTAAATCGGGGCAATATTCTACCGATTATTTCCCGTATCCCCCCTTTTGACCTCTAAAGACTTTGAGGACATTTAAATCATTGAGGAGGCAAACACTCCTACTTCTAGAGTACATTGTGTATCGGCTGTAAAAGTGAACATGCTTCAAGCTCACCTGTCCTGATTTTTAAAGTTATGTTATAATTTTGACAATGTCTCCTTAAAACAGCCTACTACTTCTGCTCTGAAACTAGATCAAAGACTCTGAGACTGACAAATAGTACTTCGGCCAACCGTGGATAAAGGATCGGAGATGGTAACCTAAAGGTTACCTTGACTAAGAATGGGCAGAGAGTAGAAGGACAATTTCAGGATGATAATATGCAGAAATGGGAGTGGGTGAGGCCAGAGAGTTGACTATAGCTGTCCTCTTTTCTCCCAACTAAACCATCACTAAGACTATGAACTTTTAAGATACTTAGGGCCTGTTTTATGGAAGTGTTTTATAATGGCGCAATCCCATAGGAAAACGTTACATGAATCAGGCCCTTAGTTGGAACACTCGTGGGCACAGTCATTAGACCTGCAGGAGGAGGGACATTGTATATTGTTGGATGCTGATATTGTTTTATACAGGAAAACTGGTTAATGACCCCTCTGTATATTGATGGATACACTGTCTTCCATAAATTGGCAAGCAAAAGGGAAAAGTGCAGGTCCTATAGTGATGATGGGGATTTGAGGTATTATTGCAGCAGAAGAAGTAGGAACTCTGACCAGTTATTGTGTGCAGGGAGCACTAATTCTCCTAAATGTTGCCCCCTACCACCTAAAGCTTTTGCGTATTTATATTTACAATCCTCCAGCAAGGAAAGCCACAGAGGATATTATGGTGGAGTTCTATGGCATACTGGAGCGGCAGGTGAGGTGCTCTGGTGATGTTGGTATAACAATCGGTGGTCATTTTAATGCTCATTGTATAGGTGATATATGGCACAAGAAATCAGGGGTCAATGAACTTAACACTGTGTGGAAGGGGGGGCGTGGCTAAGCAGCCGATGTAGTGAGACGTGCCGCTGAGGAGCTCTGGAGCGATCCTGACAAAATCCGTTAAAAAGTAGCATAAATTGGTTCCAGAAGACCTCCAAAGTCTCTCCACAGAGACCAGAATACTTGCTGCCCACCCGGCGAAGCCCCCGGAGTAAACCGGGTGGTGGAAAAGAAGATAGACCGCCGGAGAGGAATCGTCCCGCGAAATCAAAATGGCAGATGCGCGAGCTGTGGGAGGACCCCGGCCGCGTAATACAGAATGAGCTGGAGTATCTACACGATCTATACGATCGGCGAGAGGGACACATCCCTCGCATAACGCAGAAACCAGTGCGGGGCAGACCCGAGCCTGACTCAACCCCACGGCGATAAGATTGGCATGACCGGTGGAAGTGGGACGCATGGAGGCCCCTGACATGGCGAGCGACACCCGACAGGAGACATCCGACGGCAAAAAGTGCCGGGAGCAACGAGGGCCTAACGTATATACCTGCCGGAAGAGTGTAATAATCCTATTACAAGGTAGAAGGTGCCTGAGAAACATACGCCGGAGAGACCCGTAAACACCGAGGAGCAGGGCGGGGGAAGAAGCAGGGGTTACCGCACGTGGGGCACAGCCAAGACTGGTACTGACAACACAGGCAGAGGACTGTTCCCCGCGATGCCGAACAAGAAAGCAGAAGGGAAAACCAAGCAAGTAAGCATGGAGACTTTTACAAAGGCATCCGGACACAAACTGTCGCCGTCAGCGGACAAGGCAGCAGCCGCGGATGACACCTCACGCCCAGCGGGAGCCGCTAACGAAGGCACGATACTGGAGGCAATCGCCTCCATGAAAGCATCGCTCGAAAACAAAATGGACACAGCAATTGGGGCCCTGAAAGCATCTCTAGAAAATAAACTGGATACAGTAATGGAGGATGTGGGCCTCCTCCGCCAGGACGCAAGGAACCTAACAGAGAGAGTGACAGCGATGGAACAGCAGGTGCAGCAGAATACGGCAGGGGTTGCTGTAACACAGACACAGATGTCGGAGGCATTACAGAGAATTAAGGTTCTGGAAAGGAGAGCGGAAGACGCAGAGGGGAGAGCGCAGAGGACCAACATCCGCATAATTGGAATTCCGGAAGGTGAGGAGGGTAAAGACCCCACTGAGTACGTTGAAAACGTGCTCCTCCAGGAGGTCAGAGTAGGTGTACTATCCCAGGGCTTTGTGGTAGAAAGGGCACACAGAGCCCTGACCGGAAGACCCCAGCCGGGTGCCCCCCCGAGAGCGATGATTGCTAGGATTATGAACTACAAAGACTGGGAGAAAATACTTGCGTTTTCAAGGAGGGTGGGAAATCATCAGGAACTCTTCCAAGATCACAATGTATCCGGACTATACGGCCATGGTATAGAGGCACATTTCGGCCCAACAAAAGAATGCCTCAGGTCGCGGGGGCGAGATACATGCTCCTGTTTCCCACTAAACTTAAGGTGATACACCAAGGCAAAACATTTTTTTTTCGACTCCACCAAAGAGACCCACAGTTGGATGGACTCACAAGGCATTCCTCAGCTGAGGCAGAGAAACGCTAGCAATCCTGGAAATAGACCCCGATGTGGAGTAACAAAGGCAACCTGGAACAAAGGAAATAAGCATTACGTAAGTTAAAAGAAGCTAGAAGTAAGCATAGAGGAGCAATCAGCCACACTTTAGCTGTGTTGGCTGAGAGAAGCGGCGCCCCCGGGAAGAATGAACTACTAGTTTGGATGTCAGTTTTAAGGCATCATGCTGCGGCAAGTCTGCCCCCCTCACAGGAGCATGACGAGAGAAGCGGCAGAGCCCAAGCAGGGGGAGGGTGGCTGGGCGTTAGTTTTCCAGTTTCTGTTGAAGTTAAGGACGTTGAATGGAGTGAATGGGCAGCACTACGGAAGGACTATTGTAAAGGACATTGAAATAACACAGACAATAAGCGACCGGAGTAACATGGGACAGGAACCATGTGACAGCAGCAGTGGCTGCATCAAGAGGCATGGATCCAGGACCAGGACACCGAGGGAGATGGGTACGAGGAGACTAAAGGGCAGAGTGCAAGGACACGGCAGTGGGATAATGAAGCCAGGCAAACAAAGAAGATCATGGGACCAGACAAACTGACTATAGCCACCTGGAATGTGAGAGGACTCAATGCGTATGTCAAGAGACTTAGGGTTTATGCCTGGCTAAACCGGATGAAAATTAAGATAGCGATGTTACAGGAGACGCACCTCATAAGAGACAGACAGGCCAAGGTAGATAAGAAATGGGGAGGACAGATATACAGCGCCACATATTAAAATTACGCACAAGGTGTACTAATATGGATTGCCACGGGGGTCCCGTTGCAGCTACTCAAGCAGGAGATCGACACAGAGGGTCGGCTGGTATTGGTGCATGGCATGCTAGAAAACAAAGAGGTATGCCTGGTCAACACCTACACACCGAATACTGATGCAACGGACTTCTTCAAAAAGCTAGCGCCCAAGTTAGCGCAATATAGGGAGGCTGCGTTCATCTGGGCCGGCGACTTCAACTGCACCTTGAATCCCCTCCTCGACAGGTCTGATAATAAATACAAGAAACCGGCGCCCCCAGCCAAAGAACTGCATAGGATCCTGGAGCAGCTACAGCTAGCAGAAGTATGGAGGCAGGTACATGGGGAGGGGAGGGGTTATACACACTATAGCGCACCACATGGAACATTCACACGTATAGACTATATATTCGCGGGCAGGGAATCACTACAAGATATCACGGGAATCACCATTAAAGCACGCACACTTTCTGATCATGCCCCAATAGTGGCGACATGGGTACACACTAATAGAAAAGCCCCTATCCCAACATGGCGACTTCGATCAGAGGCCCTGAGAGAGGGTGAGTTTGAGGAACACCTCCAGGAGGTGATCGATGATTATTTCGAGCAAAACGAGGGCAGTGTTGAGAGTGGCGCCGTATTATGGGACGCATTCAAGGTGGTAATAAGGGGAGCGGCAATAGGCAAAACAGGAGGATTGACGGGAGCGGCCATGAGGGAGTTGAATGAACTCGAGAGGGTGATCGAATTAAAAGAACAACGAGCGGGGCTAGAGGGGGAGGAACCAGGAAAGCTGATAGAGCTGGGGACTAAAAGTATGTTGCTTTGGGAAAAACTAGGGAGGCTAAACTATGTGAGGTACCTGCAGCGGTTACACGCGGAAGGGGATAAACCTAGTGGCTCCTGGCCTGGCTTACCAGACAGCAGAATAAAAAGGATCCCATAACGTTGCTAGAAGACCACACCTGGACAGAGATCAGGGAGCAAGGGCACATTAAAGCAATGTTTGCGTGTTTCTATGAGCAACTGTATGCCCCGAATCTGGAAATAGACCCGGAGGACATAACAGATGCACTGGTAGAAATAGGGTTGCCGAGGCTAGAGGAAGAACAGGCTCAGCTACTGGATGCACCCCTCACGGTGGAAGAAATAGAGATGGTGATCACAGAACTTCCCACCGGCAAAACCCCGGGGCCGGATGGGCTTCCGGGATAGTTCTACAAGACGTACAAGAGCGCCATTGCACCGAAACTGCTAGAGACATTCCAAGACGCATATGAGACCATGCGTCTCCCGACAAGCCTGTCGGAATCAATAATTGTCCCGATTCTCAAACCAGGGAAGCCCCCTAGGAAATGCGCCTCCTATAGGCCGATATCCCTTATTAATCAGGACGCTAAAATGCTAACGGCAGTCCTAGCCAACCGCTTAAAACAGGTAATACCCGCACTGATCCACCCGGACCAAACGGGCTACGTTCCGGGAAGGAACACGGCCTGGAACCTCCGCAGACTTCACCACGTGATAGATGAGACAAATCGACTGCAAGACGAGAGCGTAATAGTGTCTTTGGACGCTGTCAAAGCTTTCGACTCTGTGCGTTGGGAATCGGTGATGGGTGTACTCACCCACTTTGGTATCGGGGAGGGGTACCTCCGATGGATCAGGTTACTATACAGAGCAAGGGTGAAAACTGGGCGATTCATTTCCAAGGAGTGGAAGATACATAGGGGAACCAAGCAGGGGTGCCCGCTATAGCCAATGTTATATATTCTGGCCCTAGAGCCATTTGCGGTATTCCTTAGAGCCGAATATAGAGACACCGGACTGGACATAGATGGGGTACTCCACCAACTCTCGCTATACGCGGATGATATGCTCATATTCGTAAGCAAGCCAACCACAAACCTACCCTGCCTCCTAGAAGCGATCGGGGCGTACACCAGGCTTTCGGGCATAGCGATTAATAAAGAGAAGTCCCTCCTCTTCCTCTTGGCAGGTCTGAAACACGTCCCCCCACATTGTCTGCCGGACCTGGTTCTGACATGGGCGCCCCGCACCTTCAAATATTTGGGTATAGGGATACATCATGACACCGCTGATACCCATGCATCCAACACGCTTGTCGCTCTAGAAAGAACACAGTGGTCAATGACCTTCTGGGGGACACTCCCACTGTGAATGATGGGAAGAGCAGCCCTCCTGAAAATGGTGGTGCTGCCCCGCCTATTATACTTCCTCACGAACATCCCATACAGCATACCCAGGGCCTTTTTCACTAAACTAAACACAATAACGCATTCATTTCTACAGGGGGAGGGAGAAATAGGATCGCAATAAGGACCCTGCAGAAGGACTACGAAGAAGGGGGTATCAGACTACCGGACTACCAGACTTCGAGAAGTACTACTTAGCGGGGCAGCTGCAATTTGCAGTAAAATGGCTGGGGGAAGACAAAACAATAGACACACGCATTTTCCAGCCAGCACTGAAACAGTATTACCTAAGGGAAATACTATGGCTCGACAGACCCCGGCTCAGAACCCTGCCGAACATGCTTAACATTGCAGTGGACTTATGGAAAAGAGTGTGGAAACTCCAAGGGGTAAAAGATCCGCAGTCAACGCAAATCCCTCCTGCGAGGGAATGCAAATACACTAGCAACATATCGAGCACACTGGGAGGCCAAAGGTGTAGCACAAATCGGAGACCTGAGAAGGGAGGGAAGGTGGGCGGACTTCCACAAAATGGTAGATGAATATGAAATACATATGGGTCAATTCATCCTATATACCGGCATGCTGAGAAACATCACGAGAAGATGGCCAGATTGGGAAGACCAGGATGAGGAAACGGCATTAGACGTATGGTATGACATTGCAGAGGGAATGCACACAACCTCCAGGTTGTATGAACAGCTACTGAAGGCCAAAAACCCACAGGAACAACACACGAGGCAGCGTTGGGAGGAGGAGTTGGGGAGACCCCTCAGCGATCAAGAATGGACCAGGGCCCTACGATACCCAAAAAAAGGTATCCAGAAATGCAAGATTTAGGCAGGCACAGCTATATATAACGCACAGAGCGTATCTCACACCCAAAAAGATGAATAAAGTCCAGACAGGAGCCCAGAGCGGGTGCCCCCGCTGCTCGTCAGAAAGAGCGGACATGGTACACAAGTTCTGGTCCTGCCCAGTAATACAAGAGTTCTGGGACGGGATCAGACTTAAGATAGCAGGAAGCGGACTTCAAATCCAGGCGGAACACCCCGAAAAGTACCTACTGGGCCTCTTCTCGAGAGGGGGTAAGCATGAATCGCATCTGGTGAAAATGAAAGATTTAATAAGTATATTGGCCAAGAGAAGGATAGCAATGAAATGGAAGTCAAAGGAGGGCCCGCGTGTGGAGGTATGGTGGTCAGACCTTCAGAAGTGGACGCAGGCAGAGACAGTGGTGTGGACAAGAGCAGTGATAAGAGGGGAAGGTGAAACTGCGCACAGGTTGACTGCATGGAACACACTAATACAAGACCTCTTTGGCCACCCGGAGGAGGGAAACTCCGAAGATCCCTCGGAAACAGAGGGTCCATAGATGAAATAGTAAGGCCAAGCACGAAGCTCAAGAATAGAATATTATGAGTACCAGACCTGGTGCTCGGCCCAACTGGAGGTCCGGACTGAACTAACAAGGTCGCTGGGGAAACTATGTAACTACAATGGAAGGGCAAGATCCGTACGAAGTGCCAATAAGCCATTTATGTTAAGGTTGTTTGTATGTTATGTGTTTTGTTGTTGTTAAAAGAAAACAATAAAGAAATTAAAAAAAAACACTGTGTGGAAGTCACTCAAGCAAAATAGGCAGGTAAAAGATGGCTTCAGTTTATGGAAGACTGGGCAATGGTCAGGTTAAATGGTAGATTTAAAGGAGACGCAGTGGGAATCCATACATGTAAAAAAAAAAGGGTTACACTTGATTACATATTTGCCAATGACATTGCTTTGACTTTAGCGCAGGACTTGAGCATTCGGTTCAATTACTTTAGTGATCACTCACCAGTAATAATTACATTAGTTGTTGACACTAACATCCAGCCGCAGATACGGGTGGATGATATTAATGCAAACCAAGGTGGTAACAGGTTGGGTTGGACAGAGCGTAACCTGATTGCCATCTGTAGATATACACAGGGCCATTATGGGGGTGCTCTTGAAGCATCTGCACTCATGACCCCTGACATGATAGTGACGTGGATAAATGGTTTGACAGCAATGTTTCTCCCTATAGGTGGTACGTACCAATACCTTGATCGCCAAAACCAATCTACTTAAGATACTACGATGCAAGAGGCAAACAGTTGTCGTGCCAGACCATAAGGAGATTTACACAAATGGCAAACAAGGGTGTGGACGTTGGTTGATTAATGAGGAAAGAGAAAATTCATATCATAACTGGCTTAGCAGGTATAAGCAATCTGTTTATTGTAAACAATGGCAACAAATGTTTTGTATATTAAAACATAATGACCTTGACTAGTTCTGGAGATATTTCAGTGATATCAGAGAGGCGAAAGCCCATGTTGTTATTAATGTGGTCGCCACAAGTGAATAAGGGGGATTCCTTAGGATGAAATATAGCTCAGTTCTACATAGTTGATCTGTGAATCAAAGTACCGACTTTATTATAATGGATAGAGACCATGATAGTATACAGGAGATCGTTGAAAGTCTTAAGCCCTCGATAGTTCCGGTCCTGATGGCCTGGCAAGTTTAGTTATGCACAAAGATCCTAAATGTTGGGCTATTGTCCTACATGAATTATTTTAAGCCATTTTCACACACAGCGCAATACCCGACTCTTGAAGGAGGGCTATTCTGATATACTCGTTTAGAAAAAGGGGTACAAACTGACCCTCCTAATTATACATTTCTTGCCGTTTTGGATACACCTAGTAAAGCCTTCTAAAGTTACATTTTGATGGAACTTAACATGTGGTTAAGCATAATCATGTGTGATGTGACTTTCAAATGGGATGTCCTGCAGGTTCTATGACTACGCACATAATTCTTTTGAAAAGCCAAGTACATAATGCAAGGCGTGTGCCCACACCCCCTCTATAAATTCTGTTAATTGATTTTCTATCTGCTTTTGACACCATTAGTCTGCCAAAGCTTTGCAATAAGTTGAGGAATATGAGATTCTCGGAGAGTCTGCTATCTATGATTATCCAACTTCACACAAACACTCGAGTGCAGGTGAGAGTAAACAGCATGGGGAAGGTGACCAGGGAAATCCCGACTGAAAGAGGTGTCAAGCAAGGATGCGTCTTGGCCCCCATGCTCTTTAATTTTTACCTGGCTGACCTGGAAGGAGATTTGTCAAAGGTAAACAACTTCCCTCCCAAACTGGGCAATCATCATTGAATACCTTAGATGGCCCGCTGACGATGTGGTGGCATTTGATCACACTCTTGTAGGACTGAAGCAAAGAGTAGGGTAGTTATGTGACTATGCTAATGAGAACAAGCTATTGGGAAAATATATGTGTATAGATTCCAGAAAAGGAAAACCTGATATTGGACCAGGGAAGGTGAAGTTAGTCTTGTCATATCACCCAGGGTTAAAAGTAACTGACAAAGCTGGAAGCGAAGCATTGCGTGATATTAAAGCCAGGAAAGCCATTGCATTCATGTCATCATTGAAATGCTTTGCTAGACACACTGCTTGATTTAGTTTACAGGGGGGTTATTCTAGCATCTAAGCAGTTCCTTGTGACCGCTATTATATATGGCTTGGAGACATTTTATGGTACACATAAAAAATGGCTTGATAATCTGGAGGGCAAAGTATGGAAACAAGTACTGGGTGTATCTACAAGTATACCAACATAAACTATTATATTATAGGTTGGGCTCATCCCTCTTCTTGCAAACTGTAGCATACGAAGAGATGTTTGTTTGTAAACATAATGACTGACCCAGAACGCCCACTGTTGAAGCTGGTTGCTAGTGCAATGAATAAGGAAGAGGGATTGCTATTTTGAGAATTTCGAACTTGGAATGAAAGATATTTTGAGGAAACTGAGTGGGTACCTGAGTGGAGTATAGCCTACCATATACTAAGGAACGTATTTCTCAAAATAGGACGAGTGAATAATTGGATTGCCTCATCTTCTCATCAGGGCAAACTAACATATTTTCAAGCATTTGGAAATCTGGAACATAGTCTTGGATCCCCGAAAAGATATCTCTTTTAGTTTCCGTTGCCCAAGCATAGGATTTTTTTTGTTGATGAATACTTTGCCTACTCTGATGGTTAATGGTGCATGGAAGGGCATACCCAAAGAAAAGAGAATGTGACGCATGTATAAAAGCATGATTGTTTTGGAAACCAACAGACCTGTATCTGCGGCGCCCAGCTACCTGAGGGTTCGGTGCGCATTACCAAATAAACAAACAAACCTCCTGTCCAGTGCTTGTAAGAATAGCCTGGGTGAGTTTGCCTATTGTCCTGAACGTATTATGACCAATGCTTTAGGCAATGGTGCTTGGCTGGTGCCAATAGGTCTCTGACCTTGACCATTATCAATCTGTGGTACAGAGTTGAAAAGCTTTTTAGTGTAAAATAAGTATGAACACCTTAGTAATAAGACACATCGGTGTACTATTCTGATGATATCTAAATGTTTATTTTAATTAGCATTTTAGGAGACGTAATTTGCATTTATTAACCTAGAGAACCGCAGTCGGCTATAATGTTTTAGCATGTGTATGTTTTAGGTCGAATCCTATTGAAATTGTTTGTGTATTGTATGTAATATTTAAAGAGTATTCATCGGGTTCCAACTGGTTTCCGTTTTTTAAACTAATGTTGATTGATTTTATGTAATGTGTGAAAAGTTTGCATAAACTATGAACACACTTAAGTAAAAAAAATAAACAAATAAAAGTCATGCCCCATTATTTGCGCAGTCGTGCAGAGTTCGGTAAACCTCACCTGAATGCGTGCATCTATGATTAGCAGATTGCGGTGACTTTTGGGAATTGTGTGCAACTTATTTCGGGCATAGCTGAAGGGGACGCGCTGTGCCCAAAGATTGTTTGATAGCCGAGCCCACAAAGTCTAAAATCGAGTGATGGCGATGACTGGATCATTGCGGTGATGGGATTGCAATGATTTTGTCAAAGGGACATTCATGTCGTGGGCATTGACATTGTCCGGCACATTTGGTCATTTTGCAGTTGATACCGTTCTTATTTCCTCGACATGTTTTTGACTTTGCTTACAATCAGCCTCGCTGGCCAGAGCACTTATTAGATATAAAAAATGATTAATTCATGATTTAGGGATTCAAATATTGAGGGGCGTTTAAAAGGTTACTGGTGAAATTGGGAAGGAAATGCGAATTTTAACTGTGTGTGTTTTTTCATATGACAATATGTAAAATTGACGACATTTCTTTTATGGATCAGTTAGATTTTAACTGTTTGTATTTTCTACTTTTTTTATCATGTGTTTGAATATTTTTTGTGTGTGTGTGTGTGTGCAGGATGAATATAAACATTGAGCAAGATAAAAGTAAAACAAAGTTATGCTCTTCTGACAAGTTTAGCACAATTGTCACAACTGTGACACAAGGTCCATTTGTCCAAGTCACCGGAAACATCAATAACTCTTTCAAAAAAAATTAATTAAGCACGCCTTTGTGTTGTTGCTTGGAAGACAAATGACAGGGCGAGAGAGTAGCGTGTGTTAATAAAAAATGGCAACCTGCCAGCTCACTCGTGAATGCTGTTTTGTCCAAGAGAACAGGTTTGCATGTGTCACATCAAGGAAATGCACTGGTTACAAGGGAGGAAGGGGTTAGTCAGGGAGGAGACAGGAAAGAGGCCGGGAGTGTTGAGAAGAAAGGAGCTGGCACGTGCAGCCGAAGCCGTGGGTGGGTGGCGGGTGCTGTCAAGCGCCCTGCCTGGGGCAAAGAGCACTTTGCCGCTGGCCAATGAAGCCTTCTGATCTCTGTGAATCACAGGTTTCTCCTGTATTGGCTCAGGCAACTCTACCAGAGACACTGCACTCAGTCTTAAAGCAGCAGTGCAAACACAAAGGTTTCTGAACAAGCAATTCTAATAGTTATTTAAATTACACGAATAGAAAGGGCCACAAATATCTCAGAACATAAACATACACAGTAAAGGGAAACACATTGTGCAATTGAAGCTGACCTGTGAATACATTCAATTGTAGGTGGTCTACAAAGATATTTCTTATATGACTGAGCAACACTCTCCACGATCATCATCCCCTCCTTATGTTTAATGCTATATTAGACCGGATGAGGGCCGTAACGGTTTATCCGTACATTAAAATAATGACAGGCCCACACTATCTTCATAGGCGCACGTGTTTCTGAAACTGTCCCTCTTCAGGCCCGATTCATGCATTCAGTTAAATAATTCATTTATTCTATTTCATTTGATTCGTTTTTTTCATAATTGTATATTGTGGCCTATGTCTCGTTTGATTCTTAGTTGTGTTTGTCTTTTGTTCATCCGAATGTTATTTTATACTATGCCTATGCAGAAAGCCTACTGGCATAATTTCAGATTTCAGATTTTTCTGAGTGTCACTTTTCTTGAAACTAGTTTTCCTTTTCTTTTTGGTGGTAAGTAAAAAACTGAAAAAAGCACAACATTTCTACAATCATGTTTTCACTGCAAAGTACTGGGCTTCACCTTGTCAGATCAAAAAACAACAAATGCACTCCTGTTGAGGATAAACAAGCAGCAGCAAAGCCAACAGTTGGGACTTTGATAGAGAGCTGCTTTGGTTGTTCAAGCCAACCTCCGGTCCCGCCAGAGAGATCAGGAAGGGAGCCTGCATGTCAATCATGAATGATGGGTCTCCGTGTTTGGTGAAGGTTGGCAAGTTTTTTAAATGGTTGGCAGTGGTTGACACTGGTCAGCAGTGCCTGGCTATAACTGGCAATGTTTGACAGTGGTTCCCATGTTTGGGTATGGTAAACTACGCTGGCTATGGGTGACCATGTTTGCTGACTGGTGATTGATGATGGTCATCATGGTTAGCAAGGGTCTTCTATAGCTGGTGATGGGGATGTTGATGGTCAACCGTGGTTGGCAAAGGTACATTCTCCCCGACCGACAATCAGGTCCCGAGAGAAATCCTTACCTTTGAAAAATGCATTTTGAAATATCTATATTAACTGAAACACAGAAAAACAAGTTTACAACATAATATATCGAAGTAAGAGTGGGAAGCCTTGAACAAACTGGCAGGAGATACAAATGTGGTCATAAGACCGACCAGCTGACAAAGAGGGGGGGCATAGTGCTTATGATGACCAACCAATACCAATACATTATCTACGCACTTTTGAACGATACTGAAAGGTATATACCCCTTAGAAAGGATTCCACGAAAAAACTAGGCCTCAGTATCCCAGAGACATTTGCATACGGCCCAATGAAGAGGTAGGGTGACAGAGAATGAATCCCCCACATTCTATGCCCTCCCAAAGATTTACAAAGACCCTTTAGACCCCCCCAGTAGACCCATAATATCATATCGAGGTGCAGTTGTATTCTGGAACCCATGTGTACATTCATTGACACTTTCTTGAAACCCATGAGTGCGTGCACAGAAACCTACCTTAACGATACTATACGTAGTATCCAAATCTTTTAAAATTTAACTTTGACCCTGACAACCAACTACTAGTCACCATGGATATCAAATCCTTATACACATTTATACCGCAAAATCAAGCTATTGAATGTGTCAGCCAAAATCTACTTAAACATCATTTACAGACTAGGGTCCATCATAACTTCATAATAGAAATGATGACTCTGGCTTGATGCAAAAACCTTTTCTCGTTTAACCAGCAGTTTTATCTGCAGACCAAAGGGACTGCCATGGTGGCAGCTTTCGCACCCAGTATGGCAATCCTATGTATGGCCAACTACAAATCACAACATGATCTCAACCATTAGAACATCTTTTTTGGAAAAATTAAAAATTGGAACAGGTACATAGACGACGTAGTGTTGATGTGGCAAGATTCAGAAGAAGAACTTAAAACTTTTCTAATATGGCTCAATGATTTTGATCAAAATATTCAGTTGACTATGGAGTATAGCCGTTTCGAAATCCACTTTCTAGACCTCACGATCTGGCACAACAATGGAAAGTTGGAATGTAGTTTATATCGCAAGATCATCGACAGGAACACCTTGATACATTTTGAAAGCAACCATCCACCCCACACTGAGGAGAATCTACCATACGGACAATACCTGAGGATCAGAAGGAACTGTACTTCTTTGGAGGAATTTTACGAACATGCCGAACAACTGGATGAAAGGCTGAAAGCATGAGGATATCCCAGGAAATTATTATCAAGGTCTGAAAAATGTACTAGATACACAGAGAGGCTCTACTAGAACCCAAAAACCTTGCAGATGAAGAACATAAACAAATGATATGTGTAATCACTTATGGGTCACATACTTTTCAAGTTAAAAAATGTATCAATAAATATTTGTCACTTGTACAGCTTAATCTTCCAGAAGAACCACATCTATGCTTTGCTCTGAAAAGAGCAAAACATTTGCGTGATCAATTGGTACATTCACAATTTAGAGTCGTGAAAGGCCATTTTCCAATGCATAAATTGTGTTACTTGTGGGTTTTCCCAAAAAGTAAAGACTTTTAAAATTGGAGCAAGAATCTGGACATGAACAACATGACAAATTGTAAAACCAGTTAGGAGGTATACTGCATAGAGTGCCCCTGCGGGCTACATTATGTAGGGCAAACAATTAGATGGATTGGCACTAGGATCGCCGAACACAGGTCAAAATTCTGTGTAAAAAGGTGGCAGCACAACAAGTGAGTCACTACATGGAATACCAACCCCCTGCAAATGATCTACTGTGGTGGATCCTGGAAGTAGTGAGAGATGTACCCAATGTACAGAGAAGTGTATTAGAAAGGGAAATCATATGGAGCCATAGGCTGGATATATACACAATCAGGGTATGAATGAGGAATATTCACCCACTATATAGATTTAGGGCACAACGTTATAGGTCTAGTACACCCCACTGCATGATGGGATCACAGGTATTTGTTTTGAATTTCAGTTCAATTACACCTTAGAACTTGGTAATTACCAGCAACCCCTTATCTGGACACGGCTCCAGGGCTCGACGTCACACCATATGTACCAATTACAGAACTACATCCTTCAAAGGAGATACCAGAATACAATCCGACCTGTCAACTAAGGCTTAAGCACTTTACATTATCCTTTTACTTACAGAAAGAGAGTATTTGCACCTCCTTCTGCATAGACACTACACAGATAGACTCTGCTAGGTACACAGAAGACTGGATGTTCCGGTGTGAGCCTGAGACACCGAACTGGGGACCTTAGCAACAACATGACTATGCACTCACACCGGCCCCATATGACCCTATCAGCTGAGCCCCCCTCCCCTATGTGCAGACGAGCCCTCGCATGTAGGAATACACAATCAGGGTCGCTATGATCACTACTTGCTGACATATGCACGTTCCTACAGCTGTGTTCTCGGATACAAAGGTGCGTCCTTAACAACAACCTGCACTGTTGGCACACTCGAGAAGCCGACCTGGACACGCCCGACACCACGGCTAACAAAGGTAAGTCCTCTCTGAGCTGCAGATAACAAGATAATGTATATCATACAGTATTTTCTGATACATTGCCACCTGGTTTTCACAGCTGGATAAACACCAGTTAGGAACAAACTGCTACATAGACAGGGAACCGCCTGAACGCCGGACTACCAACAGGACGCCTTGCTCCTAGATATGGAAACTGCGACACGGCTGTAATGAGCTGTGTACAGACACTGATTTTTTCTTCCCCCTATGAGTAGTGCCTCCTTATGTGCACCTACCTGCACCCCCGCATGCATCCCTGCATGCGCCCCATCTCCACACCAACATTGGGATTGCCTTGACAACAATCTAGGGCTAACTTAGGGGCCATCTCCTTACATGCTAGACAGCTGAGAAAACCCCTATATAATAAGGTGAACAAGGTATCTTGCAATGCACGTAGTGTATCCTTCCATTATAGACAGGACACTGGATAGACAGCACAGTCCTGACACTGACTTCAAAAAACAATGCATGACCTTGAGGTGTCGGAGTGCTTGCATTACGCATGTAAGCAGGAGTCCAACATTATATCAAGCATCCACTTCCCGATATTTGTCTCTGCTCTAGGTTATAGAATCCCTAAATGGCCCAGAGGGTAGCTGGGCCGCCACCACAACGGGACTATTTGACACCCCCACACAATAAACTTTGAAATAACCTTGCTGAAACTACAGGATTAACCAGTATAATAGGGATCGAGTCAACCTCTCACTCACCACTGCTTATCCCAGGAAGGTTGGAGCCAGCTGGAACACCCAACTTCCTACACATTATAGGCAAGTTCTGGAGGGTGTAACCCCATGGGATCTCTAAAATGATGATAAATAGTGTACTGGCATGAAACAAAAAAAACATATGCATGTTTCCAAAGGGGCCACGTAGATGCCCTGACGAAGGTGACATGATTCACACTCCTTGATTGATGAAATACACCACTCCAGCGACGAGGAAATCCTCTGGACATTTTGAAACCAACATGATGCTAATAACACGTTTAACTCGTTGACAGACCTTAGTGTAGGAAAAACTATTCTAGACATTTTAAGAAAGAAGGTTTGGACACATTAGTGGCAAACAGAACTAATAAGATGAATTCTAGATACATTCGCCTGCACAACTGAGATACATTGAAAGAATGACAGTTCTTGTCATTTTACGTACTTATCTCTTCACCTTTATTTACCTATTCTCTTGTTCTCTCACTTTTAAAAATTACACTTTTTGCATAAGCTACCTTGGTCTTCATTGAATACTCACCAAGATCAAGTTCACTCATATTGTATTTACATTCTATCTGCCTCATGTTCATTATGATCAGATCCAATGTATTGCCTCCTGTGATAAATGTCTACTTTTTGTTACTATGTTGTTATGTGGATATACGTTATTTTTTCGAAAATGTTTTACCTAATGGAGTGACCGAATTTATTTAACCCAAAAACAAAAATCATTTTTGACTTTTTCCACTTTCTGTTTTATAGTGCGGGCCAGACCACCCGCAGCCCCCCCCCCCCCTTCCCACTCCCTACACTAAATGATACCCTTACGCCACACCTATTATGCACTATACATATACCACATTACCTACCATTTTTGGTCAAATAAATTCAGTCACTTCTCAGGTCAAATTGTATTCGGTGAAATCTACGGCAACGATGTTATGTATGCGTCAATTCTAGAATGATGTTACTAATAATAAATACAATCCTGAATTTTTACGGATTCCTTCAACTTGTCATTATCCAGATGGTATGTGTTCTTTAGAGACAGTCATGCCAGGTGCACACATCGGGATATCTGACATAGACACCCGCACCCATGGAATCAAAATGATGAAAAAGGAATTTAACAAATCCCAACGGTGGAATTTAATTTGCTTTCCTAATTGTGGTGGGTGGTCATGGAGTATGGCTGGGGATAATAGGATATGGCTAGTGATTCAGCTGGCAAGAGGGCATACCCACTGCCTGACTGCTACATACAGAATGATGTTGCTTTTCCTCTAGCTTCTCGCTTTACCAATCCCATGCATTCATGTATACGTACATACATAGCAAATCTACTTCGATGCAAATAATACCGAATGTCTGACCTTAAAATGGTTGCTAACTGATACACAAGCCAGTGCATCGAAACAAGCCCCAGGATTTATATATGTCTCCGATATGCAACCCTGATCTCTAGACGTATATAACATTCATGTTGGCTTACATTTAGTTTGCGCCAACACATGACTTTGGTCAGCCAATTTAAAAGCATCATAACACACACTAAGAAGTGGATTATTTTACTGACGCTTGTCTAGAATGATCCTTGACTAGATTCTAAGGAGCAAAGTGGGGAGTGCAGATACTCTTAGGAAGCACAAACACCCTGCGTTTTACTGCTGCTTTGCTTCACGTATCTTTAGGTTAACTCCTACGACAGCATCTCGCGAGATTTAGGTGCATCTATCCCTTTTTTTCTTTTCTACTATAATCAGTTTCGTTTGACACCTATAACGTACTCACGCACCTTTCTAGTGTTGTTTTTTATACATAACTATGTTTTTTACTAACTCCATAAATTCGAGGCAAATCACACAGACCGGAGGGATCATGTTTTCTACCTCAGAGAGACCATTTTTATGCTTTTTCACCTATCAGTCACTGAAGAAACCATGAGTAGACTTCTCCCTTACACCCTACTACGTTTTCGTTCATACATTTTTCACCGTACCTCCACCCCCAAAACGTTAGGTTAAATTCTGCAGGCAGGGCTGACGAAAAGCACTGACAAAAAGACGGGACCGGGAGGGGTCCTACCCAGGGTACAAGGTGCTGTATAAAGGCCCAGAAAACCCCTTCCATAATGAGTGACTTTGTTAGGAGGGTCTGTGAACCAGGATGGGCTGTGTAGCTTGCTTTCCCGGAACCAATAGCATTTGATGCACCTTCCTGCAGAGTATTTTTAGCAAATAAAGCTGTTATAGAAAAAAAAGTATTTGTGTGGGCCCAAAATAGGACTTGGTACTTTTGCCAGTGTGCAAAATGACTGTAGCATTGTTGTAGTGTGGACGAGTAAAGCTGCTACAAAATAACTTCATAGATCGACTGGCTTCCGATTTCAATGTAAATGCCTTGACTGTCAGAATCCCCAGACGAAGTTTTAACAGGTACGTACGATCCTTTGGATCCCATCGATCAAGATACGGCTCAAAATCGCAATCGCGTTTGATTTGCATATCAACAGTGACGATACTGCCCAACGCATGCGAGCAGGCAATCTCTGAGCTAACCCAAATGTCATAGGGCTACATTTACAGAAGCCTTTCATAATGTTGCAATCCCATTGAAAAATGCTCTTTGAATGAAGCCCATAGACTTTAATTAAAGAGGTGTTTACTTGTATGCCCATACAGTGCAGATTGGACCAATGTTTGGGGAGTCGTATTCTGGACAGCATGACTTTTATATTTTGAAGCCTGGGTAAATTGCCTGCTCCAAGACCCTGTAGGAGATTAATTAGATTAACCCGATAGTCACCGAGGCACTTGTTCTTCTACATTTTCATCAAATACATGAGTGGTTTTAGTTTCAGTTTATAGATGTTTCCTCTCTTGCCCAGCTCCAGCAATTGATGGTGCACTATGCACTTTTGCAGTCCAAAAATGACTTTGCACTGCAGAAATGCACTTTGCACAGTTAGAAGAATCAGGGTTTGTGTCGGCAGAGCATTCACTTTTCAGCGGTGAAAAGTCACTTTGAACTGTGCAAAATAATTCCATGAATCAGTCCCAGTGTGGAACAAGTTACCAATGAAGATCAAAATGGCCCCCCTCCGTGGCTACACTTTTGGAATAAGCTGAAGAATTCTACTCTTCAAAGACCATCTACCCAAGGGCTCTACTCAGCTTTCTCTTTTCACACATCAGAGCCCACACCGCTGGGCTGCTCCGCTGACCCATACCAGCAACCTCTGCGTCCATACAAAATTTTGTTTTCCCATAGGGAGCGTTCACTTTCTACAGCCCTGAGTTGCTTCCTAGGTTTGTACTTTAAAAATCCCAAAGAAAGATCCCAACATACATAGGCACCGATCTAGGACGCAAAGCAGAAAAAGTCATCATCAAAGCAAGCTTTTTACTTCTTACAAAACCAAATATAACTAATATACTTCTTGTAATTTTTGTTGCAATATCCATTGGGAGAGAACAGCATGCCCCCCCCCACCCTCTCTCATTTTTGCATTTGCTATTTAAGTGGTTAACACAGTGAATGGGCAGATCATGCATTAGTGGTAGATAAATGCCACCCAAAAACACATATTTCAATCAGGGGTGGACTGGGAAACAAAAGAGGCCCTGGAAATAATGTTCAAAGTCACCCCATGTTACACATTTTCAGCAAGCCTAATCCTTTTCCTATGGGAAAATGTGTTAGTATGACATACAAGAGGCCCAGGGTGCAGAGGCCTACTGGGACATCTCCAGAGCTCCCTATATGCCAGTCCACCCCTGATTTCAATACAACTAAGCAATATGCCATCGCAAGTGAGAAATAACACCTTTGTGTCTGTCCAGTCAGTTGTGAAATGTACTGGCCACTTCGGCCAGGAAACTCTGAATACCAGGGAGGATGTGAGTCTGTGATGTGTCATATACCGACCTCTGGTATGCAGGGGGAGGTCGAGGAAATCATTCATTCGCCTGCTCGGACCTCACACACCTGGAGCAAAACATATGCGTGACTCACTTGATGGTTGCTCACGCCCACCTCACATTACTCGGGTCTTCACTCGTCCACGTGCTTGGGCTCAGCGTGGTTACACCACATTCCTCCCAAACTTAGAATGCAGCACAAACATAACCTTGTATATAAATGTCTCTTACGGGTCTTCAGCTGTATTGGCACTTTGACGGTAGACCCCGTGGGGTACATACCCATGGAGTAGGGATGATGGCCGTGATTTTTCACGAAGCTGGTATCGTGAGTGTGTTCTCCGGTGCAGCCTCAGGATTTTGGTGGCTGCTGGATCATGTTCCTGCGTTGCGTCAGGGACAAAGTCATCTTGCAGGGATGTGTTCTCATCTGCTCTTGTTGGTGCATTTCGATCTGCCGGGGGATCTCCGCACACTGTCTATGTTCCTGGTTGTTCCTTCCACATAGTTGCGGCAACCTTCCGGAAGTGAGACACATTCAGCGTTACCACTTCTGCCCCTCGGGTGGCTATCACCATGCTGTGGTTTGTGCCCTGTACTGTCCAGGGGCGGGATTCACACCTTAGTGTCATTTTCTTTTGGGGTGCTCTGTTCTTTACTAACACTGTGTCTCCCGGTTGCAATTCCCTGTGTTGCGCGTGGCGTGCTTGGCTTTCCTTTTCATTCCATCTGGCTCGTCTCTCCTCGATGAGGGGTATGTCCGGGTCGTGGTTCTCCCAGCTTGGGTGCAGTGGTAGTTCAGCTTGTATCTGCATCCCGAACATTAGTGCTGCTGGGCTCACGCCAGTTGATGTATGCAGGGTTTGTCGATGTGCTCGCAGAAACCTGTACACTGGCATCAGCCATGGTTGTTTGTGGTCTTTCTCAATTCGTATGGTCTTGTTCAGGGACCCGGTGAAACGTTCAGAAGTCCCGTTGGCTTGCGGCGAGCAAGGGGTAATCTTCCTGTGCTTGACACTTAGTTTGGTGAGAAATTGTTTAAGTTCTTGGCTGGTAAACAATGGGCCATTGTCGCTCTTCAGTTTCTTGGGTATCCTGTGTATCGCAAATATCTTCTTGAGGGCCATGATGACTGATTCTGTGCTTGTGGACTTGACCTGCTCCACTTTGGGGTATCTACTGAACTCATCGACTAGGATGAGGATGTACCCCTCTCCGGCGACAGTACAAAAATCCATGCTCATGGACACCCTCCTTGTTTGACTCCTGGGCGCGCTGGTGATGGGTCCAGGCATCGTTAGTCGCCTCTAACCCTGACATGCTGCACAGGTTTCCACCAATTCTGTCTCACATTGTTGCATCCGTGGCATCCACATACTCGACTTTAAGCATTCCTGGGTCTCTACTATGCCTTGGTGCCCTCCGTGTGCTAGTTTCAGGGCTTGTGCTTCCAACGACTCTGCTTGGACGATTCTGTGTCCCTTCAGCACAATGCCTTCTTCTGACATTGTGAGTTCAAGGCAGATGCCAAACAGTGCTTGCAGCTTTTCTTGGGCCATTGTGGTGCATTGTGTGACAGTGGCTAGGTAGTTCTTCCATTCGCCAGATTTTTTGGCCTGGATGGTGCGCTGTAGGCAGATGTCTGTCTTTGTTTTGTCTGCTATTTCTTGCAGTGTGAGGGCTCTTGGGGGTGCGCAGGCGACCAGGTGGCAAACTTGCTCCTCTGTCTCGACTGCGTGTTGTTCCTCGCTTCTGTTAGCAGGTCACGGGTGATGGGATAAGTAATCTGCTGGATTGTCCACTCCAGCTCTGTATGCAACATCAATGTTGAACAGTTGTAATTGGAGCATCCACTTCTCTAGCCATGCCGGGGGGTGCAATGCTGACCCCCTGAAGATCGGTATCAGCAGTTTGTGATCCGTGAACACTTCTGCCAGTTGCCCTAGTAGATATACTCTAAAGTGGCGGAAGCCACATAGGATCGGCAACGCTTCCTTCTCAATATGTGCATAGTTTTGTTCTGTCTTCATTAACGATTGGCTGGCGAATGCAATTGGGTAAACACTGCCATCTCTGTCTACTTTCGTGAGGACAGCCCTTAGTCCTACCGGGCTGGCATCTACCAGGAGTTCTGTGGATCGGTCTCTGTTGAAAAATGCCATTCTTGTAAAACTGTATAGTGAGTCTTTAATGCTTTGAAATGCTTGATGATGCTGTTCTGTCCATTCCCATGATTGTTCTTTTTTGAAAGGCTCCCTCAGCAGAGCTGCCAGGGTGGCCAAGTCGGGTATAAATCTTGCACAGTAAGTAGCCATGCCCATGAAACTTCTTACTTCGGATGCTGACGTGGGGGGCTTTGGCACCTTTTATGTCACTCACTTTGGCTGCGTCTGGCAATACTCTGTCAGAGTTGAATACATATCCAAAAATGTTCAATTCACTTTTGTTGAATTCACATTTTTCTGCATGTAAGGTGAGGCCGGCTTCCTCTAGTCATTAGAGGACAGCCACTAGTCGCGCGTGGTGTTCGCTTGTGGAGGTCCCGCACACCAGGATGTCATCGCTGATGTTGGTGGTTCCGGCAAGACCATGGAGCACTCTGCTGATCTCATTTTGGAAGACCTCCGCTGCGGAAGATATACCAAAATGTAGTCGTTTGTATCTCCAGAGGCCCAAATGGGAGGAAAACATTGTATATACCATGACTCTTTAGCGAGGTGTAGACCACCATCAGCGATACCCATGGGGTAGGGCCAGACTTTTCTCAATCATCCCCTGTCTTTCCAACTTCTCCAGTTCCTGTTCCACTGCTTCTCTCATGTGGAAGGGGACTCAGCGTTGTCGTACGGCCTTGGGCTCTATCGTCGGATCGATGTGTAGTTTGATTGTTCTTCCACATAGAAACCCTATTCCTTGGAATACTTTTTGGTGTTTGGCCGGCAGGTTGTCTAGTTCTGTCGAGTTGACACTGAATGCAAACTGTATTAGGTGTATTTTCTCTGCGGTGCGACAACATAGCAGCGTTTCTAGTCCTGCATCCACTACGTAGATCCTTGCTCTGCATGTGGCTCCATTGCAGGCCAGGTTTGACGGGAATGATCTGTTCACTGGTAGGGGCTTTTTGCACCATATGCAAACAGCTTCATCCGCTTGTTTTTGAGTGCCGGCTTCAGCTCTAGGTTGTTGTACGTGTGTATGGGCATGACGTTCACCATCGCTTCTTTGTCAATGACCACTTTGGTGGGGTTTCCGTCTGACAGGATGGTGCATGATGGGCGATTGTGCTGCTTCTTCTTCCGTCTGTTTTCGTTCTGTTTGGCTTTATGCCGGAGATCATGTGCACTCGTTGTTCCTTGCCTCTTGTTTTCTTCTGCCTTTCTTTCCCCCGTCTCCCGGCTGATGCACTTTTGTTGGAGGACTCTTCTATCCTGCTGCTGCTGGGTGATCTCTGGTTAGTAGCGACTGCTCTGGCTTTTCCTCTCCCTGTCTGTTGCCGGTTAGAGGTAAGTTGTTGGCTGGAGTCCTTCGGACGGTGGGGTTTAAACGTACGGCTGCAAAATGGTTCAGTTGTTTGCATTTCCGAAATGTTACTACCCATGCCGGACACGGCTTGCCTCTGTGCCAGGTTCCAGGTTCCACCAGACCACTTGCAGGCGTAGTTCCGCCTTTGTGGGCATCCAAGTCTCATATTGTTAGGCCGCTTTTCCTCCTGTTGCTGCATGTCTTGTCAGGCTTGTATCGCTGATATTTCTTCCTCTTTATGTGTGCTATCTACAGGCAGGCGTTGTATAGCGATTTCCAATTTCTGCAACTTGGTCATCTGTTGGTTCCCTGAGTCTCCCTGTTGCCAGTATGCGATCCAGCGGGATGTTCTTTTCCGACAGTATAGCTTGTCGAAGTTTCTCAGAGGACAGTCCATTTATGATTTGATATCCTTATTAGGGAATTAAATCCCGATCGTGAATTCTCTTGGGCCGTTGTGTGCTTTATAAATGCAAATAAATAAATTAGCCCGCCGTGGAAGTCATTGATTGTCTCTTTCTCCCTCTGGCGGCTCATGCAGAAATGAAACCTTTCGTAGGTTTAATTCGGGCTAGAATTTGTTGGTGAGCACAGCTTTGGCTAGGTTGTACTAGTCTGTTGTCCCTCTGTTAGGAAGTGTGTTGAATAGGCGTAGCGCTGCCGCGCCAATGTGCAGTATTAGGAGTGGGCGTTTCTTCTTTTCTTATGTAATGTCTTTGGCTTCTAGGTGCAGCTCAAACTGTTGAAGCCATAAGCCCCATTTGAGGGCTGCTCCTGTGACGAAGGGGCCAAATGGCTGCATAAGGTTGTCTGTGTGTTTTCCTGGCTCTCTGGCCTGAATACACTGTCTCTCCTTGCAGCACTGCCGCTGCTTGCTCTGGACGGGCTGGCATGTGGGCTTGACATGGCGGCTCACAACACAGTGTTGGCGTAGACCTAGCACCTCGGTGTGCTCATGGTGGCACGTGTGCCCACGTGGCTTCTTGGGTGGCTCCCTTGTAGCAGCTTAGGAGTCGTGGTGGAGGTGTTAGCTGAGCCTCCTTTGGTCCTTTTTTCAGTGCATTGAAATGGAATGCTGGTGGGGACTACGGCAGTCTGAGGTGTTAACAGGCCGATCTAAGCCTTCCTGGCACATGCGTTGTTGAGTGCAGAGCCCAACGGCTGGGCGGCGCTTGAAACAACGTGTCCAGCAGACAGCGGAGCGGTGTGCAGCTGGTCAGTTTGTTCTTTTTTTCTGTTCAGAATCGGGTCTCCGCTCCGCTGTGTTGGGCAGGTAGCAGAGTGGCGCGCAATGTGTTTGCGGCGTTCTGTGTTTGTTCGCCTTTTGCTGTTTTTTTTTTCGGCACGTGCGCTGTGCAAACAAAACGACGAGCAAACAAAATGCTATAGTCAGTCTCAGAGGATAACTCAGGGGCAACGCACGCTCACCTTGGAAGCAAGACGACTCAGTGTACCATAGGTTCAATCCCCGGGTCTGTGCTTAGGTATTAAACATGTTATAAATAACCAATCACAAAGTTACTTCTCATTCATTCCCCTCCCATCAGTCCCCTTTCTGTTGTAAAGGAGCTTAGTCACATTGAAAATCAGTCTCTTTAGAAATATCCATTCGACCCACGGCCGGAAGGCAAGTGCGTATGGCCTCACTGTTTCCGCTAGCTCCTCACTGTTTGAAAGAATGTCGGCGGATATGCATGTTTTGGCAAATTATTGTCACTTTTGAAGAAAAAAAAACTTCTTTGGCTTCCTGCTACAAAGGTGGGAGCCTCCCTCACACACCTCTCTGCCCAGCCATCCATTGCTCTGATGCCAGGGACGCTTGCACCCCACACACATCGCCTGCACCTCTTTTGTTTATTTTTGTGACTCTCACAGCACAGAGAGCTGCGGCACCCCGTCAAATGAGTGCCAGGCAGCTCAGGACATGCCACTCCACGGGGTAGAAGAGAGAGTCTCTCCTCAACTGAGTAATTAGGCTGAGTGGCTTGAAAACAAACGCTCGCTGGCTGCGTGCCTACTACTCAGCCCAGGTGTCATTACAGTTAATGAACACCTTCAGCATTGCCTAGAGTATTGCCAGACTATGCTGGTGGATGCCGCCGCCTCTCCACCTCCGGTCATTCCTCCTTCAATCACCATGCTCTGCTTCCTTTACATCTGACTGGAAATGAAGATAATGAGGGAAATGTTCTGGGTACTTGGAGAACACCTGAAAGTAGATACCAGAATTTCCCAATCTACATTCAATTTCCCAAATCTGCCAAAAGTCCGAAATCTGTGCTTAGTTTGGAAAATCAGGCCAGCTGATTGGGGTGGTCTCTAGTTATAGCCACTCCCGGCTGTTAACCTTTGGCTATGGGGCATGTAGATTAGCAGTATTTCACGTTGAAATGAATAATGGGTAAACTTGCTGGATACTTTGCATAAGAAACTCAACATATCTAGCAATTCGCGATACAAGTTCTCTCTGTTGTAGGATGCTTGAAACACTTGTGTATAGGCACGTTATAAATGTCATATCATGATATGATATGCTAGGTTATTTATAACAGGAGGTTTCTAAGCGCGGACCCAGGGATCGAACCTGTGTTGCTCCGTGTCGTCTTGCTTCCAAAGCGAGCACGTTGCCACTGAGCTATCCTCCCAAGACAATGTCAATCTCAGCCCAGTGAACGACTCAGCTAAAATGTCATTACAGTTAATGAGCACTTTCGACAATGCCGAGAGTATTGCCAGACTATGCTGGTGGGTGACGCTGTCTCTCCACCCCCCTGGGAGAGGCTCCTTCACCTGGGAGACCAACATTCATTCTGAGTGGGTGAAATGAGGAAAATCATCACATCACCACCGGGAGTAGTACACCCGATCCTCACGACAACAGTTCAACAACAAACGTTTTGAGCATGAGATGAAATGTAACCTGTAAAGCGAAAGATGATTTATCTGATAAAGTTACACACAGTTTCTCTCTGACTTGGATGATACTGAAAGGGAATCGAACAATCCCTCATCTCCCCTCAGTTCCCCTCCACACCCACAAATGCCCTCACTGTCCCGTTGCTGGGTGCATTGGCACACCTACTGTAATTGGAGTGGTCAATCACTTGGAATGATGTTGGGTAATTGACAGTGATGTGCAGGTCGTGTTTACTGACTTTAACCCTTTTTAAAATTAATTTATTTATAATGTATTCTAGATCATACGAACCTTTCACATATATTAATTTATCAACAGACAACCATTACCACATGTCCTATACTTCCACTCACTCCTATTCATAAAATTCACGTTCATCATATATATATATATATATATATATACATATATATATATATATATATATATATATTCAATGAAAAAACTTTGTTAAGGGGACGTTATGGTTAAGTTGCACTAATAAAAACCTATGAAATTCAATGAAACAACTTTGTTAAGACATTTGTGATGTCATCTTTGATGTCCTGGGTGTCAGTCTTAGCAGTGCACCGTGGTGGCGTGAGTTATGGTTGCTTAGCTTACCATAACTGGCGAATTTCAGGTTTTTTTTGGTTTTACTTGAAACCATAACGTCCCTTTAACAAAGTTTTTTCACTGAATTTCATAGGTTTTTAGTAGCGCAACTTAACCATAACGTCCCTTACCATAACGTCCCCTTAACAAAGTGTTTTCATTAAATTTCATAGGTTGTTATTAGTGCAACTTAACCATAACGTCCCTTTAACTAAGTTTTTTCAGTGAATTTCATGGGTTTTTACCAGTGCATGCTATTTTCCTGCAACTTAGTAAAATCATACTTACCCAATATAGCAATATTTGTGTCCCATTTACAAAGTGTCACCTTAAAACTCTGCCATTTCCCACCTTCCGGAATCATTTTTAACACCTATATACACTTTTTGCAACTAATTCCACTAGTTTTGCATCCGTAAACGTCTACGAACATCTGACTTCATAGTGGACCTTCCGGACAGTGCCACATGACCATACGCTGGCGCGCGGCATGATGACGTGTCCGAGTACCTGTCCGCACTTCACGATAAGATCTCTGCTTCGCGGACAGTTCTGAACTGCATTTTCTACTGATCTAGGAACTTTCAACTTCACCTTTCGTTCTCAGCTCTCCTGCCAAAAAAAATACATCCAAAAATAACAAAAGACATATTCCTTTAGGAACCACCTTTCACAGTTAAAAAATAGAACTAAAAAAAAAATATATAGACTCCATCTACTTTATATTTCTCAGTAAAGTACATAGATTCAATAAGATTTTCCAACATTTCCATTTGCATTTTGTGTTATGCTAATGGGAATATTGTGGCGTTCATCCTCCGTTCCAGGGCCTGGATTGGTGGATACCGGCCCAACAGCCCAAGTTATCACCCCAAACAAAGCGAGGATGGATAACAAGGTCTCTGGAACATTATCCCCCCATTCCAGCCCCTGAAATGGGGGATGAAGGCCATTAGCACCCCAGGTTCCCAAAGCGGGAACCCGGGGTGCTAAAAAAGAGGATTTTTCTTCCTACACCGGGATGCCTGCGGCGTCCCGGTGTAGGAAGGAAAATCCTTTTCCAAGATGTCCACCATAGAAAGGGAAGGCGAGGGTTCCATACAGGCCCCTCTTCGCTTTCCATTGCAGCCTGCAGAAGGCAAAACGAGAACCCTATGACCATATTACCACAAGCACATTTTTCTTCCATTTAAGATCTATCCACATTTTGAATAACTTCACCACAAAGCCAGTCCCAGGTGGACATGGCCACTTGAATCCTATGTTCTGTCCCTTGTAGTCATGGCCAGTAGCCAGATTGTCTGGATCATGACCTTATTCCATGACCCGGACAATCTAGCCACTGCCCACGGCCACAGGCTACCCCTCAGTCACTAAAGGTATACCGCTATTTTTTGTAGCTACATTATGACACTTGGCAAATAATACAACACTGGCACATTTGCAAAACCATGCTTGTAGGTCCTTGCCAATGCTCCTTACAAAAGTTTGCTGGAAATCCACCCATGGTTTATTTTTCAAAAGTGTCAAATATATGGACATACAATCGTCATATAACCTAGCCCCCAATTGACAAAATCCATTCAGACTTTACGAAAACATCTATATCTAGATCTATAATCGTTTTGCAAACCTTTGTCTAGATTTGTCAAATGACACCACATTTATAAACCTTTACATTATTTTGGGACCCCCCTCTAATTTTGCCCCCTCTTCACAAAATCCCACCAAACTTTGCAAAAACAATCATATCTAAATATATGATCAATTTCCCAAATTAATTGTAGATTTGTCAAATGGCACCTCATTTATAAGACTTTACATTATTTTGGGACCACCCCTCTAATTTTGCCCCCTCATGACAGAATCCCACCAATCTTTGCTCACTCAGAATCAGGTCAGGAATATACATGCAAAATTTCATGCCGTTCCATTAAGTGGTGCCAAAGTTATAAGACATCCAAGAACTGCATTTCACCAACCCTGTATTGCTGAGGTGTCTGCAAACTTTCAAAGGACTGTTCGCGAACATCCGAACTGTTTGCGGACTTTCGCGGCAAAAAACACCCGTTTTTTTGGTTCTTGCAGCCATATCCCATCCCATCCTCATCACCACTCACCTCCCCAGAGATTATTTCATAAATATGACAACTGCAATATTGGGTTATTTAACATGTTTTTACCACGATGTCCGCAGACATCGGCGAAGTCCGCAAATCCAAGATGGAGGACGTTTCCAAAAATCGAACGCACTTCACGCTCTTCACCATCCAATCAGCGAACATTTTGCATGTCCGCGGACATGACGTAAGCCGATTAGCCAATCAGGATACTGTCCGCGGACCGAACAGGGAAGTGCGTCCGCGGACCGAACATAGATATCACACATTTTTTGTGGCCTACTTTTTGGTCATTTAAACAAAAAAAACTACTGGACGGATTTTCACCAAATGCATGCTTTTGGGACCAAGCCGCTGCTCCTGGTCCAAATTTGGTGATAATCCGTCCAGCGGTTTGGGCTGTAGGCGTGAGCAAAGTTTTTTCCCCATTCAGTCTATGGGTTAAAAAGACATTTTGGGACCCCCCCTATAACTTTGCCCCTCCTGGACCAAACCTCAAAAAGCTTTGCAAAAAAATTCAGAGTGGCTATATTCTGTTTTTGCAAAGTTTGGTGAGTATTCGTCCAGGGAGAGCAGAGTTATAAGCCGCCCAAAAAGTGCTCTTCCTATGGAAACAGCAACTTAACCATAACTACATGGCTGCTACCGCAGGCCATGTAATATATATATATATATATATACATATATATAAACACACAACATACCCATTGTAATACAGAAACGTACAAAGGACCTTGGTTATTCACAATACATATCCACACTACATTTACTAATAATAGCAAATACACTTAAAAAAAAAGTTGACCATCAATATATAATTAAATGCATCCTGTGTCCTTATTTAAAATGGTTACTACCTTTAGCCAGTGAAGTGCTATGTGCAAATCAGTGTTATCTGAGATAAACAAATTTTTTAAAAATCACAGCTTTTGATCATATCATAGTCATATATGCAAATGTATCCAAATTGCACATATGTAAGCTGCCCAAGGCCTTACATTCACTTAATACATGTTTGTTTGTTTCTAAAATATGTGCAAATGTAGACATCCTGCCGGTTCTTTTCTCCCTAGAGACACCTAGTTGAGGGCCACAGATCTTTAAGGTGGGTAACTGATTTATCCTTATGAGTAGTAGAAATCGTCTCAAAATGGGGGACGGGCTCTCCCACTAGGTATCTTTGCATTTTCATAATCAATCTTGGCTCCAGTCAATAGAGTTAAACATTGTTCCATTAGGTTTTTGGGAGCATGAGTGAGAACCTGGACACCCTGGACCAAGTCTCCGACCCATCTGGCAGCTGGAGTCTTCCAGCCACATAGCTCCACGGCTGCCCAGCGAAGGAGCAGGTCTCCCCCCAGACTCTGCTCGAGTGGAAGAAATTGGGTTCTTTATGGAGGGGAGCAGTGATGGAAGCGCGCAGTGAATAGTCCTGTGGGGCAACCTCAACTCTGTGAACGGCAGGGAATCTGAAATAGGGGTTGGCAACCAACACGCCCTGTTGAATCCAATTTCTTAGCAAAAGGGGTACTGTTAAAAAAAAGACCAGATGGGCATACAGGGGATATTGAATGGACTTGGCGTGAACCATACAGTGTCCCTTTGATGTCCTTCGATCACCACTCAGCTTTTTCTGCAGTGGTAGCACAAGACCCACCTCTCTAATTTCAATTTATAGAGATTGGAAATGGGAGTGGAGGCGTACTATAGAAAAGGGGTTGTGCAATTCTTGGTGATACTTCAGTGCAACTCGACACAGTTCTGTACTAGACAAAGCCTTGCTCTGTAGGCAATGCAGTCAAGATTGTAGAATGCGCGTGGCTACTGCCTTACTCTTGGAGTAATGGCTGTAGAGCACAAAGCTCATATTATGAGAGTGCTCGCATGCAGCTCTCGCAGCGCCTCCAACTTCTGTATAGGAGGAGTGAAGGCAGGTCTTAAGTCTGCCAGAGAGAGGAGAATACAAGCAGAACCCTTACAGTGGCTCTCCCCTCAATGATGCTGCCAACTATCTTTGAACTTCTTTCAGTAGCAGAAGGTCAGGTAATCCCCTTCACCTGATGACTGGTAGGAATTTCAGAGCATCAGCCAGCGGGGAAAGTCTCCCATGCAGTTTACACTAGATCACTCCTACAGTGCTTCCTGGTGACCACACATTGGTGCAAAGTGTCTGGTATGAATGACCAATCAAGTGTTATCTAATCTCCTTTCTAGGTCTACAAATTCCCTGATGGCATCACTGGATTTATGTCCATGATTCCCATACTATGGCACCAGCGACGAAATAAATAAGCAATGCCCAACCAGGTTCAGGAGGTGTTCCCATTGCCCCAATTTATTCGGCGTGTTGTGAGATTGAAAAATATGTGCCTTCACTGTGCATCCTACCGAAATTCAAGATGAATACTTCTGTGTCCAAGTGCCCCCTTGCCATGCTCCGATGCTTGGCAGGCTCCTGTTTACTTTTGTAAAACCCCTTATCACCTAATATAGCCCTTTAACCTTTTCTGGAATGGAGATAAGTGGTCTTATGCAGCCCTCATAATCCTGGTCTTGGTGATCTCGCCCACGTTCTGACGGCGACACGACTGCAGCATCCTCAAAGCATTCTCTGGGAGCGCACTGAAATGCCAAAGATCAGGGTACACACTCTATGCAGGTTGGGGAGTCAGACTGTGAGAGGTGCCTCCTGCCACAGCTCCACCGCAACGCCTTGGACCTATCCAGGCTGCCCAGTAAAACCCAATTCTGTGCAGGTGCCTAGAGATTGGGTGGCCCGGTGTGGTCATACTAACTATGTTTGGACCCCATTGGATTGCCAGAGGATTGCTGCAGTGGTGTCTTCCCCAACCCTTCTGGCTTCCCCACCGCTCACGGCAGGATGGGAACAGCACAGGGAGAGCCAGTGACTATGATACCTCCATGGAGCCAGGCAGAAGGCTCCTTATTCCCAACTCCTGCCTGGTTTACATGGAAGGCTGGAGCAGCATGCTTCTCTCCTCCCCCATCAGTTGTCAATGGAGGGGAGCTAATCTGATCCAGACTACTGTGATGACATGTGCGGCTGGCAGAGGTTACTTGGGGATTCCGCCTCCATTGGAGGTAAGCAACCTCCATTAGAAGAAAGTTCTATTAGGGGCAATCCTCACCCACCTTCACAGATTCCCAAATCCCATTGTCAATTTCTTTTGTTAGATCAGATTTTAAAACATAGCATATTTTTTAGCCATGTGAATTCTCAGAGAAAGCCCAACATTCGCACTTTCAGAGGATGCGAGGTTGTAGTTTAGCATTAGAAGGATGCTGTTAGGGAACACTGTGCTGATATAAGGAATGAAGCACACAGCAATGGGGAGGTTTAGAAGTAGCGCTTCCTTGTGTTATGCCCCCATGGTAGTAACTGCTCAAAGTACTGAGCCTCAAGTCTAATGTCGACCGCTAGTCATGGGCTGCCTGGACAGCACGTGTCTGGAAGCCATTCACCAAATGATTCACACAGCCAGCTAATTTCAATGTTAGACATTCGGTGTTGGGAGTTCCCATGAGTGAAATCATGTCTCCACTCAAGCGATTCCACAGGAAATCCTAAACAGTAGCAGGTGACCTTGCTTAACCACAAGCCTGATGACTTTATTAATTCAGCTGTGGCAGCACGCACTCACATATGTGTGTGTAATGGCAGCCCTGTTACAGATTCGGACTCCAGCACTCTTTTTTGGAAGGGATACTTACACTCCCTTCACTTATGCTCCTGCGTCGGGGCCTCTGTGGAACTTTCCCCCGCGACTTAAATTGGGGGGGCATGCCAAGCATCAAACAGCAGACGGTGTAGCAACAGCCATAACATCTATATGGCTGCACTCTTATGGGCCAAGTCTTCCTGCCCACCTCCGAATCTTGTGATACCTCGACTGACAGGTTTGGAGGCTGGAGCAGAGGAAGGGGTGTCACCACAGGGGAGCTAGCTAATCACCGCCACCCACCTATGGACTGCCTCCATACTGACCAAAAGGGCAGACATTGTTTCAACAAGCACCTTTATTTTTCTGAAGGACATGTTACCACAAAGTAATTTTTTGTGTGAAAATGACATGGGGTCTTCTATTGTTTCCACCAAATAAATTACTTTGCAGTAATTTACTCCGTTGCCAATCACTTAAAATATATATATGTTTGTGGGTTAAGGGGCAAAAGTGGGAGGGGTTCGGGGTAGGGTTGGTAGTGAAGAGGGGGAGGCTGGCGGGGGAAGCCCTATTTAAAACAATACATTGAAGTAAAAAGTCAAAGTAATGTCCAGGAAGTAAGCTACTACGAAGTAATTTATTTTGTGGAAATGACATGAAACCATGTACAGTCCATTTGGAATCTGAAATCCAGGAATACAAGGAAGTGAAGAAAAAATAAACAACACTGGACCACAGCTCCGGAATGGAACGGTTTATTGGTAAACGTTTTAAAGCCATCATATTAAGCTGCAATGTTTACCTATCGCCAATCACAGGACTCCGTCATAAATCAGTGTCATGCCATTCTCAGCCAATCACAAAATCCAACATTGTGTTCCACAACAAGATTTACATGATTGAAACAGTGAACTTCCCCAAAATATCTACCAGGCAGTCTTTCAATAAATGTCCTCCATTTTCTAGGATATCATTATGTTTCCTGTGCATTCTATTACAAAAAAAAGCTGATGACTTCACCAAGCCAAGCAGTTTATTATTACTCGTTCTTGTCTTTATAATACTAACTTCTAACACAAGGGAAACACATCTACCCACAGCAAAGGCCCAACACACTGTTTCTGTTATTTGTGAATTGATATTCAAGTGCAGAGTCGTCCTGTGGGCTGTGGGGCATTCCGAATCTTGAACCCAACACACGTTTAAGAGTTTGTTGTCCTTAAGATTCACTAAAGGAGGGTTGTGTAACCAGGTGCAACACACTCGAATGGAGAACACGCCTTGACAGTCCCGTTCAACCTGTAGCACTGGCTCCCCTAATTAGCAGCGTGCTTGAGTGCTGTGTACAGTCAGAGGCGGCCACCTCTGCTTAACCTCTTCACTTCCGCCACAATGGTCCACTCAAAGAAGGCGCTTGTGAAATAAAAAATAAGGTTTTATTAGAAGCATGGCAACAGGGAGCTTGAGGTTTCAGCTACCATTGTCTTTTGTTCATAGAATTGTTTTGGTCCCAATTAATGCTCGGATGACTTTAAGGTAGGTTAAAAAAAACAAAAAAAAAACATTGCTTATCACTGACTCAGATTGAGTCTGATAAAAAGCAGAGGGCACCACGCCTTTCTGTGAATCAGCAGTGAAGAGAAAGAACAAACAAGTTCTGCTCAGGACAAGGTTGTTCGCGAAGGAGGCGTAGGCGAGGACAGCTCACTTTGAATGCCACGACCAAGTCCACTTGAGAAAAACAAATGAGTATAAAAATAAAACAGCCCTGCCGTGGTTGAGGAGTAATCAATGGAAGGAATTGCACCTGAGGCACCCATTCATTCTATGTTCATGATCTCTGGATAGGAACAGGGCAGCAGAGAGGGCGGCATTCAAGTGCTCCTTAAATGTTTGTTCAGTGATATGATATGATAGGTTATTTATAACACGCTTAATACCCAGGGGTTTCTAAGCGCTGGCCCCGGGATCGAACCTGTGTGGCTCCTCGTCGTCCTGCTTCCAAGGAGAGCATGTTGCCCCTGAGCTATCCTCCCAAGACATGATAGGTTATTTATGACGCGCTTAATATCCAGAGGTTTCTAAGTGCGGACCCGGGGATCGAACCTGTGTTGCTCCTCGTCGTCTTGCTTCCAAGGAGAGCACGTTGCCCCTGAGCTATCCTCCCAAGACATGATAGGTTATTTATAACGTGCTTAATATCCAGAGGTTTCTAAGTGTGGACCCGGGGATCGAACCTGTGTTGCTCCTCGTCGTCTTGCTTCCAAGGAGAGCACGTTGCCCCTGAGCTATCCTCCCAAGACATGATAGGTTATTTATAACGTGCTTAATATCCAGAGGTTTCTAAGTGCGGACCCGGGGATCGAACCTGTGTTGCTCCTCGTCGTCTTGCTTCCAAGGAGAGCACGTTGCCCGTGAGCTATCCTCCCGAGACAGTGTTGCGTCCTTCTACTAGATGGGCAGGGGCCAATTATGAAAGATATGTCGGTGCAGAGAAAGAGGTGCGAGGTCGCTTTGCCTTCCCAATCCTGCTGCACCCGCAAGTCACACCAAGATCTCACCTTACAAGTTCCAGAGTCACAAAACGGTCATGCCATCTGAAGGCTGGGTGGCCCACCAGCACGAGAAACCCTCAGCCAGCCTCTAGTCTCCATGCATATTTGTGTGTCGGACGCGTTCCCACAAATTGTGTATCCATTGGCTCAGTAACTGTCTGGTCAGCTCTCCTCCACCCCTCTGGCGGTGACTGCTAGGAAATGGGGTGTTCCTTCCTCTTCCCATCCTGGAAAGACCTGTGCAGGAACAGAACTACTTCCGGTGTCCTGCGGGCCATCATGACAGGTGCTAATCTGAGTGGTCGCCAATTACTATTTGCACTTTATTTGATCACATTTTTGTTTTCTTTGGGCTGTCACTTATTGAAGCCTGCAGCGGAAACAGCGGGACCAGTTTGGGTCTTTTCAAAATGAGGTGTCCATCTCATGGCAAACATGCATACAGCTCTTAGCACCCTTTATTTTACTCATTTTCAGTCTGTTGAAAAAAGTATACAAATAAATGAATTACTTAGTAAAACCCTGCTCTTTAACTTAAAGCCTCTCGTTGATTTTCATAACCCCATTAGTATTTTTGTTGTTGTGGGAATGCAACTTGTGTTGTGTTGACACCTTGAGCAATAACAGGCTACATATTTGTATGGAGAAAAGACCAATAGCACTTGACATTATTACACAGTGAGGTGATTTAACAGACATCTCAACTTGATCCTTTTCAGGTGTCAGATCCTCAGCCGGTCCGGGGATGTGTCCCTCTTCACGAGGAATTCTGGTACATGTAGCCCTCTGTATGTATTTGTGCAAAAGAAAGAGAGAGAGGGAGAGAGAAAGAGAGTGGGAGAGAGAAAGGGAAAGGAAGGGAGAGAGAGAGAGCTAAGCTATGATAGTAGCCAAGTGACAGCATGAGGCGGGTTTTAGGTTGTTTTGCCTTTGTATGCCTTGTTCATGCATTGTTACGGCTTCTAATGTTGTGTTATTCTGTCCATTTCTTTTCCATGTATTGCTGTGCCGTGTTATAATCTTCCACGTGTGTCTTTAAGTTTGCCTACGCCCCTCACCAATCTGGCCTTCGAGGTCTCTGACTGGTCCCTGCAGTAACCTCTCAAAGTGTACATTCCAAAACACAACATGTATACCAACTAATCCACTCAGACAAGGCAGTCTAACACGCCAGCCAACAGGCATCAAACATTAGAGCACTGCACATCGACTCTCAACTTACATACCACGGCTCCGGGCAGCACATCCTAGCACCACCGACACCTGGGGCTTCCCCTCAGACACAAATACTGCAAAGTTCTCATCGCAGAACCCGGAGGCATTCAAGCATCAAGCATCAACACAACCGCGAACAAATCTTGCCTTTTCCCTCTCCCCCATTAGCCTACTATCCCCACCTTTAGATCTGACAGAGTTCCAGGAGACCTTGCAAATGGCAGTAGAGCGCAGTAAAAATCACAATAACACATGTCGTTCGTAATACAACTACATATACTTTGCAAGAGTACAGATTTGAAAAGCTAGGCCTTGTACACTATCTCAATCCTTACCATAGGCAACGGTAGTGGACATAAGCAGCAGTTTTTGTGGGTTAGTCCTTAATCCCCCCCCCTTCCTTCCAGACTATTGAGATGTTGGGGGCCATCTGGATGGCGGACCATAGAGCATTTCTTTGTCAAGTCTAAAAAAGAGGTGATTTGAAGACAAGAACCTACAAACGTTCTTAGTACTGCCTTGTTTGAGACAGGGCGCCCCTTCCCTGCGACTTAATTTATAGCTGGTATACACGTTCAGACGTGGCACGTTAAGACTGGCCCCTTCAAGCCTCCAAACTCTGTCTGTAAAACTGGGAGCGTGCTCTACTTGGGCATGAAGGTTACTGGCCAAAGCCTCAGACTGGGGCTCTCCCCTTTAAGCATTGTGTTTTTTAGAAAATAGGTATGTTTTTAGTTAAGACTTAATGGACCTTCGCACTATAAAATCAAACTTTTAAAATAAGTATTTAAGAAGCAATTAATTACATGACAATTAGTGCCTACATTATTAAACGTGTTCATGTGTCACATTATCTTATTACACATAAGCATTGTGCTTTGGTTGTGCTCCCCATTCAGGGCACAATCCAATCACATAATGAACACTCTTTTGTGAATCTGCCCTACATATACTGATGAAAGATAAGGGCTTAATCTGCTGCTCTCTTGTTGCCCTTATGTTATGGGGATATTAGGAGCTTTCTGGCAGAGGCAAAAACAAGCAGCATGTGTTTTGCCATCCAGCCTAAACATGGATATGTGTCTTACAATGTATTTACTACACGTGGCAATTTACACAACATACTGCGCACATCCAACACCTATGTACAGGGGACCATTTCCTGTATTAACCCGCTGTTTATCTGCACCTGCATGTTATTTGTTTCACACATGTAAAGGGATGCACAAGAAAATGTATTTTTATGTATTTGTTTTTTCTTGTGACATCATTACAAGTTGGGCGGTAAGGGATACCGGGCACAGGTAAGGAGACCGGTGCCGGTAATCCCTTACCGCCCTACTACGAGGTCCCTTAGCCGGTCCCTCCTTTAACGCCAGGTCTGACCTGGCATTATGGACGGGACCCATTAAGGGACCAGGGCGCAAATAACGGGCTTGACATACGCGGGCCCGTTATTTGCACCCTCCCCATTCCCATTGAGCCCTATGGGGTCTCAAATGGGAATGGGGAATGGCTTTTTCAATGGGGACTTACCGGTCCCACAAAGGTCGGACTACACCGGTAAGTCCCCATTGAACCATACCAGTGCCAGACCCGTTATTGGTGGCAGTCATGGCGCAAATAGCGCCATGACTGCCACCAATCTCGCAATGAGGCCCATTGTGCATGAAACTGACGGACGCATAACCGGTTGTCACTCCCAGTTCAGGTAAGTTAAACAATCCTGTAACGCAGGACATCATAATATGTGCATCAGATATTTGCACATTTTGTTGCTTTTGTACCATTCTTGAGACAAATTGATTAGACTCATAGGGTGTGGGGTGTTCCACGAATTTCGATGCACATCCTGTGTTCACAAATGGGACACAAATTACAATATTTGGAAAAGCAAAGCATTCTACTGTGACAGCTTGGAACAGGTTCAAGGGAAACACCCTATGCCGAAGGGTCAACAATGACCTTTCTGTCCATATCTTTTCCATAGTGCAGTAAACGTTTGAGCCACTGCTGGATCACATGCATGTCCATCTTTTTCACCGGGATGGGGTTCATTTTTGTTAATTTTCACAAACGTGCACAGGAGGTAAATAAATGCATGCTGTAATATATCAAATATTGCATGTCTGTTTCAATTATACCCAATGTTCTGGTTTTGGAATGCCTTAGCTGTGGTGCTGTTGTCATACATTATAGACCCTATAAAGACTGCACATGGTAACAACACTACCATGGACACTATTCCTAAATAAAAATACCACCATTAGTCTAATTAATATTGCACATGTGGCAGTGATCAATATCAGGCAACTCTACTTGTCAGAGTACTGGATTTCTAAATAAGCTGAACAGCATGTCTGAGTGAATCAAGCAAGGAAGGACTCTCATGCTAAGCCCAGCAGCAGTGCATCGCTGAAGAAACAAACTGCCTCACGTGGATTAGGCAACACAACTGTCTCACATGAAAACGACGATTACTGTCTTTCTTCTTCCTCTAGGGAGTCATGTTGTGAGGCCTCTCTGGAGTGAGCACTTCCTCCTTGAGCTGTGACAAAGAATATAGCTTCATTGGGGGAACAGCTACAGATCTATTGTCCCGGGAGTTGCCTTGGAAACAAGACGACACGAAGCAACACAGGTTCGATCCCCGGTCCGCGCTAAGCGTTATAAATATGCAACTAAGGCATATTCCTGTAACTACGCTTTCCCTCCGTAACCCGTGATCCCAGCATGCAACACCCTGGATCCACCTTCTGGATCCACCTTCCATGTGTCCTTTATAGACTATTCTTGTAAATGTACATGTTCTATTGCACTCTAACCCTGTGCTGTACGCACCTAGGGTTGCCATATGTCAATACGAACTCTGAAAACTACTGTCTGGACAGGTATTCTTGCCATTTTAACACATGTTATATTGCTGTGGCCTGCAGCATACATTGGGCTCCCTCAGCACTTAATGGTCTGTATCTGTAACCCTATAGTCCCTCCTCTTTGCACTTAAGAGTCACCCTCTGGCAGCACTACTTGAGTCCCCTGCACTTCCCCTCACCCGCCACCCGCCCAGTGGCACTAGTAAGAACGTTGTTTGTCCTCCTTCTGTTTCCCCTCCTTGTCTTGTCACACCTAGAAACACTGGTGTACAGGCGCATTATAAATGACTTATATCATATACATATCTGAAACAACTTTGCTGTGTTGCTTTTGAAGAACAACATTAAAACTACAGGGTCTATGACATAATATTGTCAGGTATCAGTTTAGTTTGAGTTTATTTTCGGGCAGCAGAAAATTGACCATAAAACTAAATATATGATAAAACACAGCAATTAATGCAAATAAAACAAATGTGATCATATATACATACATAAAACAATGTTTCTCAAGCAAACCCGCAAATATCAGTACCCCTAGTAGTGATATTAAGTCCCATGAACCTGGTTCAGAAACCACCCCAGTATCAGAACCAGTGACAGCCACAAAGTACTGCCTTAATATAACAAAAATATAATACATAAACTCAATCAAGGTATCAGAAATAAATCTAAGCTTGCTAGAGGCATGTGCCCCAATCCTCAATACAAGAGACTGTGCTATAACCATGCCCGGAACCAATTTCAGGTGCAGAAATACAGGGCAACGCTGAATGAACCCTTCATTCTTCCGCATAGTGATAAGGTGTGGCAACAAATCTTCGAGTTTCTTGGGCAATGGAGGTGGAATCGCATCACTGTCTCCTTAAAATCAATACAGAAAGGACAAGGTGAGCAACTTCCAAACAAGGTATGAATGCAGAACAGACCCGTCATTTAGGGGAGTGATGTTTTTTTTTATTGGTTAATAGAATATAAACCTTAAACATATTGAACTTTACAGTTCAGCCAATTAATATCAATTGTGGCAATCTGTTCCTTTCCTTCAGTTCCTTGCTGATTTTAGATTTTTGCAGCAGTCTCATTCAACCATTGCTACCTAGAATGTCAATAATTGTATCCGTCATTTTCATGGCAGCAATTGTTATGCCACATTTTTCTGCAAATAGAATTCCTTCCCACCACATTTCATTATTCAGATGGGGGTATTGTTGATAGTAATCACTTAGGAATGTTTGGCGAATTTCTCTAAGACCTAAGCAGGATATCATGAGGTGTTTTAGTGTCGCTGTGTTTCCAAATGAGTCACAAAATCGGCAGCCCAATTCTTTTTGAGCAATCTGTTTCCTCATTAACTTGATTTCCCCCGTAGCCAGGATGTTCAATCAGCTTCTTATCAGCAAATACCGATAATAGGCTGATGGGAACCTTTTTTGGTAGCTTAAAGGGAGATTTAGGGGGTAATTCATGGATTATTTGCGCAAGAAAAAATGGGATTTGTGCGCCATTCTGCCCGCAAATTCCCATTTGTTAAACAGGGATTTGCGGGCAGAATGGTGCACAAATCCCGTTTTTTTTCGGCGCAAATAATCCATGAATTACCCCCTTAGTTTCTTGATTTCCCAACAGATGTTAATACACATCTTAGATCCACTTCTTAGGCCTAAAGTATCTTGCCAGTCCTGGTCTTGTAGTTTTTTCTTTACTGTACATTGTGTGATCTTTAACATCTCTTCATCTACATTTATTCCTTCCAAGAAAACTTGACAGGATCTTTTCCATATTGAATAGTAGGTATCTGAGTTTATGTCAACTCTGTTCAGAATGGCAAAAGGAGCTGGTGGAGATTCTGTTATGCACTTCCTATACAGGGAAATGGTTTTCCACACCACTATCGACTGCATAGATTGAAGTCGTAGTTCGAATCGGATCATATGGCCAGACAGAGAATTTGGGAGGATTCTCCTCCAAAAATAGTCTTCACATGTATCCCAGAACCTCTGTTGTAGGTTGATTAAGGCCTCCGCACCATATATAACGACTGCCACCACCTTTGGTTTGTAGAACGTTATGGTGGGCATTAGTGAGTACCTGCCATATCGATTATGGATTGCTCTACCTTGGTTTGTCAACTTGACCAACTTCTCTCGAATAAGCTGATAATGGCCTGAGTCATTGAAATTTTTGTTAATTCTAACTCCTAAGTATGTGATTGAATCAATTACTTCTAGTTGTTGATTGTTCAGGAACCACCTATTTAGATCTTTAGTTTTTTTCTACCACCAGCTTTTTGAGGATCAGGATTTTGGATTTCCCCACATTTGCCTTCATCTGATCCTCTTCAAGGAAACATTGGAAGGCATTTAGACGTCTTTGCAGAACGATGGGCGTTTGGTCAATAAACACCAGGTCGTCTGCGTACAGAACCCATGATATGTGACTTCCGTTTACTTTTGGGGGGAAAGTTTCCACTTCCTTTTGATTTTCATCCATGTCTATCATATATAGGACAAGCAATATAGGTGCCAGTGCAGAGCCTTGTTTTATTCCTTGGTAGGTACATATCTTATTGGATAGATGGCCTTCTTTAGACAGTCGGATTTGGTGTCTGAGTATAGGGCTTTTATTGCTTCTATTAGGTAATCGGGACAGCCCCATTTTTTCAAGTTCATCCATAGGCGCTCGCGGCTAACCGAGTCAAAAGTTTGTTCAAGGTCCATAAAACCAAGAAAAATGTTGGACTTTTTTTTAATTGCCTGTTTCTTCAATAGGTTCAATAAGAAGATGTTTAATTCAGTTCCCACTCCTGGCAGAAAGGCAGTTTGTCTTGGATCTAATATGCCTGTTGTAGTTGCCCACCTTGTCAGGTCTCTTAGTAACAGGGTGGCAAAGAGTTTGCCTATTGAATCCAGTAAGGATATGGGGCGGTAATTTTTGGGGTCCCCTCGATCGCCTTTCTTGTATATGGGGATAATTATTCCCTCTTTCCACGAGAGGGGAATTGATTTTGTGGTCATAACTTGTTTAAAGAGCAAGTAAATAATTTCACCACATTTTTCTTTGGTTGATTTCAGTTCCATATTAGAGATGCCGTCTCTTGATGTGCTTAATTTCTGGATCATCAGGTCAATGTCAAGGCGATCAAAGTTTATCTTCCAGGGATCCAGAGTAGGTTTCACGTCATTGGTAGATAGAACTGGCGTAGTCTTCCTCTGAACAGCTTTGCATAGTGCTCGGTCCAGGTGGTTTCTGAAACTTGGTTTGTTGTATGTGCCCCTTGAACATCGTCACCTTTATTAATTATCTCCCACAGATTTCGCGCATTGCTCGTGGACATTGCTGCTAGCATCTATTACGCATCCGCCTGCGCTCTAATTGCTTTTGTGGACCTAATCCAGTTTTTATATGTCTGTTTTAATTGCCTAATTTTTTCCCTTTTGGCATCATTGGGGTTCTTTTGGAGTGCTTGAATGTCTGATCTAAGCTTTTTCCTCTTGATGACTAGATTTTTCTCATAGGCATGCTTCCTGGTCACTTCCCTCATGCTGGTTGATTTCCTTTCCACCTCATAAGCTTTTAGCAGCCATCGATATTCGACTGCTGAGGGGTTAGACCTTACATAGGATTCATACTGTTTTGTTACCTTTGGTATTTCCTCCGGTTTGATTTGCAGACGATTTAGTCCCCAGGTCACAGCTACCAGTTCAATTTTTTTAGACACTTATTTCTGTTTGATAGCGGGATAGTTGGTTCAATTTTCAGGAGGTCATGATGACTTGCGTCACGGCACACTACTTCAAAGGTTTCAATTTGATTCAGCATATTTTTCGAGACATAGCAGTAGTCAATGCATGCCTGATTGTTTCCCCACCCCCAGGTGGGCGCGCCGTGGAGGTCGCCCTTTGTTTGGCTGTTTAGTCTCCTCATGTCTCTTATGGCCATTACTTTTAACCATTCTGATGCTCTACCCTTCAGCTGGGACGTCGTAATATCCTGGCCATCATTTCGTAAGAGCTTGATATTCAGGTCTCCGGAGAGTATAATCAGTTGGCTTAGGGCTTTCAACATTGATGTGTCAATTTCTTTAGCTATGTCATTCAAGTAAGATTCAGGAGAGAGGTCATTTCCATTCCAATATGTATTAATCACTAGTAGTTTGATATGTAGGCCATTTGAGACAATCATAATTTCCAAGATATGTAGGCCAGGGTTAGGATTTCGGCTGGTCATTACTTTTAGAGTGTTCTTTAATTTTACCAGCATCAGTAGGCCTCCATAGGGTCTGCCCTTAGGTCCTTTTGTAGCCGGATTTAGGAACACCTCATAGTTTTTACAGATCGGCTTTTTCCTTAACCAGGTTTCCTGCAGGCATAATATTTCAAACTGACTTAAGTAATCATCTTCTCCTGAGAACAGGTGCAGGAATCCACATGTGTTAGAGGAAGCACATCTTAGTCTCTTGTCCTCCTCCGTGCTCTCACTCTGTTGCTCTTTTTTCCTAGATAGAGCTTAAGCCATCCACGACCAATCTTGCGGGTTTGCTTTATCTCCTTGTTTTATGCCCCTGCTCTTTCGATGGTCCTTCGAGTTGTCAATAGTAAATCATAGCTTCTTTTTTTCATTTTGATGTAGTTCAGTTTCACTGCCCTTTACCTTAGCAGTTAGATTGCAGCCCTTTTCTTTCGGTGGATTTAACTCTTGGTTAAAGGTTTTTAAAGTCTTTTTTTTTTTTTTCGATTTCTTTTCGGTTGACTTGTTCTCATTGGGGTCGGTCGACGTGTTTTTCTGTTCATGTAAGCATCTGGTCATTTTTCTTGTTTTGTTTTGTCCATCATCATAGGGAGTTTGGAGGCCGGATCGTCTCTAACCTCATAGCCCATCAGTGCTATTTTATCTCGGGCATCCAGCAACGATTCTTTAATTACTTGCGATTTTAGATGTAATATCACCAGATCCATCCGACATTCATTTATGAACTCCACTATACAGATGTCATCAGACATTATGTATCTTGTGGCAGGGATTTGCTGAAAGAGATTCATCACCTGTTCCCTGTTCACGATAGGCCTCTTTTTGGTCCTTTCAAAATTTTCAAGGCTTATCCTAAAGCTTGTTCCACCCTGTCTTTTCCTATGGTCTTTCAGTGGTTTTCTCTTTGACTCAGTTGGATTGGTATCATAGTTCGTGGTTCGACCAACCTGATTTTTCTCATTGCCATTTCTCTTTCTTTTGTTGGTGTTAGGGCCAGGTTTATTTTCATGTCATTTCTGCCCAATCTTCCTGGGGGTCTATTTTGGTTTTTTACTGCTTTTCTTTTCTCGTCCATCGTTAGGAAACGAGCCATCTTCTTGGGACTTGGAGTAAATGCTTTGTCCATTGCCAACTCGATTTTGGCTCCACCAGAGACTCGCTCTTGTTTTTTCATTCTATTTGCTTTCTTTTCCTGCGATTTCACATCATTTTCCACCATATTTTGAACATTTTTTTCAATTTCTTCCCATTCGGAATTACTCACGTTTCTCCAGTCTTCATCCATTGCATTTTCCTCAATTGATTGTATTAGATCACTCAGATCAGCTCCTGAGTCTTGTTCACAGACATCCTCGTCCACCAAGTCGATCTGCTGGGATCTTCCATCACTGGCCCCACATATTTCTCTTTTATCTTTGGATAGAACCATTTCTCTGCAAGCTTTCTTTGCTTGTTGCTTGGGTTCGAAGGAAAGGGGCGACTTAATATTTCTTAAAAAGGATCTCGAGTCATTTAATCTTCTTTTTGCTGTTTGTTTCATATTTTTGCTCTTTTTGAATACCCAAGGTCATCGGCATTAATTCCTTATCCATTTGGTTGTCCCATACCTGTTTATCAACCCCATGGAAGATAGAGAATTTTGTAGAGATCTGCGACATTGTTGACTTTTGGGCAGGATGGTTGTCCTTTGTTTTCCCTTTTTTAGCAGCAGTGGAAATTTTCATCGGGCGGATCCAGTCTTCTGGGGGGGGATTTAAGTCATTTCCAACCCCTTTATTAATCTCGCATTGGATTGGGTCAGAGCCATTTCTTCATTTATGGTTTTCCATAGAGGTGGCAGCATCCTGTTTTTTAAAGTGGTGGCGCATCCACTTACAGTCTTCCAGGACTGCTTCCATTAAGGCAGTCTTATCCGTTGATTCCCTTCTTGCTAGATCACTAAGTCGGTTTTGCCATGAATGCGTTAATTCAGCCCCTTTGTCCCTACAGTGCTCAATTTCTTTCATGTAGGTTTCCACCTCCAATAGTTTTGATGTGGTCATTTGGTTGCCATTTTGTAGGTCTTCAAGAGACTAGTTGATACACTCGTAGAGTTTTAAGAAGGGTGCTACAGAGACAGTCAAAGCTGACATTGCCGTATTTTGAATGTGGGCCAGGGCGAGCCCATTTTCTTGAAAATCGTCTTGGTTACCATTTTGCCCCAGGCCCTTTTGCTTGTTAGTAGCCTCTGTTTGTGTATAAACAGTCTTTATCAAGCTCTCAGGCTGTGTTAGTTCATCCACCATAATTAGGCATAGGGTTCGAGGGGGAGTCTGCATTTGACCTCGTTTTAAGTTTACTCAATGGAGATGAGGCAAGGATTTGATCATCCATTTCAGCAATCTTTTCCGTGATAAAGGAAAGGCTCTTGCATTTTTCTCTGGCTATCTTCCCATTTAAAGCTGTAAGGTCTTGCATTAACTTCTCCACTAGGAATGGCTTTGTTTGTCATTCCTGCCAATTTCCGTTTTGTCGGAAGTTCCCTGAATTAGGGACCGAGTTCCATACTTTTTCATTTTGTTCCATGTTTCAATTAGGTAGATTCAGAAAATGGGAATCCTTGGAGCAACATGGTACTGGTCGTTCTAAAAGTGCAGTGAAACTTTGTAGAAGTTCCGAAAGGTGATTGGGTTGAGGCCAGGGCATCTTGGCCATGTTCATTTAGGGCAGGGGTGCACAACTGATTTTGACAGAGGGCCGAAAGTACCTTACATGAGGGCTATAGTGGGCCGAAAAGTAAAAGTGGGCGGGGCGGTAGGCGGGACATGTCAGGAGGCTTTTTCAACCCCCAATTTGTATTAAACACATGGAAAAAGATATGTTTTTGAGGGGTAACGATTTTTATTGCATTTCAAACTTACATTTTGTACTACACATTTTCCATTGCTATCATTTATTTCGATTTAGTTATTGTATATCGTCTGTTTAATTAAATTATATATATTTTATTGACCCTTGATTGGACATTCCGTTATTTTGGACTGCTACAGTTTGCTGTTTGGGTTACCCAAGAGGAGTATGGCCTTCGTTGAGTCAGGTTTCCTCAAAAAAGCAAAGGATGTACATGTCCTAACTGTGCCTGTTTTAGCTTTATTATTGAGTTCACTCTTGGAGTGCAACACTATGCCCCATGGCTCCCATCCCCAACCAAACACTATGCCCCATGGTCCCCTCACCCCCAACCAAACACTATGCCCCATGGCTCCCATCCCCAACCAAACCCTATGCCCCATGGCCCCCTCACCCCCAAGCAAACACTATGCCCCATGGCCCCCTCACCCCCAACCAAACACTATGCCCCATGTGCCCCTCACCCCCAACCAAACACTATGCCCCATGGCCTTCACCGCCAACCAAACACTATGCCCCATGGCCCCCTCACCCCCAACCAAACACTATGCCCCATGGCCCCCTCACCCCCAACCAAACACTATGCCCCATGGGCCCCTCAGCCCCAACCAAACACTATGCCCCATGGCTCCCACCCCAACCAAACACTATGTCCCATGGCCCCCACCCTCAACCAAACACTATGCCCCCTGTCCCTCACCCCCCAAGCAAACACTATGCCCCCTGTCCCTCAGCCCCAACCAAACACTATGCCCCATGGCCCCCTCACCCCCAACCAAACACTATGCCCCATGGCCCCCTCACCCCCAACCGAACACTATGCCCCATGGCCCCCTCACCCCCAACCAAACACTATGCCCCCTGTCCCTCACCACCAACCAAACACTATGCCCCATGGCCCCCTCACGCCCAACCAAACACTATGCCCCATGGCCCCCTCACCCCCCTAACCCCCAACCAAACACTATGCCCCATGGCTCCCAACCCCAAACAAACACTATGCCCCGTGGCCCCCTCACCCCCAACCAAACACTATGCCCCATGGCCCCCTCACCCCCAACCAAACATTATGCCCCCTGTCCCTCACCGCCAACCAAACACTATGCCCCATGGCCCCCTCACCCCCAAACACTATGCCCCATGGCTCCCAACCCCAAACAAACACTATGCCCCGTGGCCCCCTCACCCCCAACCAAACACTATGCCCCATGGCCCCCTCACCCCCAACCAAACACTATGCCCCATGGGCCCCTCACCCCCAACCAAACACTATGCCCCCTGTCCCTCACCCCCCAAGCAAACACTATGCCCCCTGTCCCTCACCCCCAACCAAACACTATGCCCCGTGGCCCCCTCACCCCCAACCAAACACTATGCCCCATGGCCCCCACACCCCCAACCAAACACTATGTCCCATGGGCCCCTCACCCCCAACCAAACACTATGCCCCCTGTCCCTCACCCCCAAGCAAACACTATGCCCCCTGTCCCTCACCCCCAACCAAACACTATGCCCCCTGTCCCTCACCGCCAACCAAACACTATGCCCCATGGCCCCCTCACCCCCAACCAAACACTATGCCCCATGGCCCCCTCACCCCCCTAACCCCCATCCAAACACTATGCCCCATGGCCCCCAAACCCCCAACCAAACACTATGCCCCAAACACACACAAACATGCACCCATACAGACCCGAACCCCCCACCCCCCAAATCAACACACACACAAACATGCACCCATACAGACCCGAACCCCCCACCCCCAACTCAGCACACACACACACTCAAGCATGCACCCATACAGACCCGAACCCCCCACCCCCCCAACTCAGCACACACACAAACATGCACCCATACAGACCCAAACCCCCCACCCCCCAAATCAGCAAACTCTCAAACAAGCACCCATACAGACCCTAACCCCCACCCCCCAACTCAGCACACACACAAACATGCACCCATACAGACCCGAACCCCCCACCCCCAACTCAGCACACACACACACTCAAGCATGCACCCATACAGACCCGAACCCCCACCCTCAACTCAGCACACAAAAAACATTCAAATCAAAACATTCATACACATCCGACACCCCCCGACCCCCGCATCTCAACATACACACAAAATACATTCAAATACAAACATTCACACCCCCCCACATCTCAACATACACACAAAATACATTCAAATACAAACATTCATACACATCCGACACACCCCCCTACCCCCGCATCTCAACATACACACAAAATACATTCAAACACAAATATTCATACACATCCGACACACCCCCGCATCTCAACATACACTCAAAATACATTCAAACACAAACATTCATACACATCCGACACCCCCCCACCCCGCATCTCAACATACACTCAAAATACATTCAAACACAAACATTCATACACATCCGACACACCCCCTCACCCCCGCATCTCAACATATACACAAAATACATTCAAACACAAACATTCATACACATCCGACACACCCCCTCACCCCGCATCTCAACATATACACAAAATACATTCAAACACAAACATTCATACACATCCGACACACCCCCTCACCCCCGCATCTCAACATATACACAAAATACATTCAAACACAAACATTCATACACATCCGACACACCCCCTCACCTCAACATATACACAAAATACATTCAAACACAAACATTCATACACATCCGACACACCCCCCACCCGCGCATCTCAACATACACTCAAAATACATTCAAACACAAACATTCATACACATCCGACACACCCCCTCACCTCCGCATCTCAACATACACTCAAAATACATTCAAACACAAACATTCATACACATCCGACACACCCCCTCACCCCCGCATCTCAACATATACACAAAATACATTCAAACACAAACATTCATACACATCCGACACACCCCCTCACCTCAACATATACACAAAATACATTCAAACACAAACATTCATACACATCCGACACACCACCCACCCCCGCATCTCAACATACACTCAAAATACATTCAAACACAAACATTCATACACACAAACATAAAGCAAAACAAACCCGACACACAAACACAAACAGACCACTTACCGGAGACGTGCTGGAAGGCAGGCAGGCAGGTAAGCTGGAAGTCGCTGGAATCGCACTACGGCTGGCATGGTCCAAGGCTGAAATGCCTTCCGGCATCAAGCCTTATGGGCCACTCCAGCCGTAGTGCTGGCCCTCCATTGGTGCAGCACACACGCATTACGTGGCTCGTAGGAGCGACGTGATGCGTGTGTGTGCTGAGCCAATGAGGGCCAGTGTTTTCACCGGCCCGGAAGACAACAAAGACTTTCCTAATGGAGGGCGGCCGCGGGCCGCCCTCCATTAGGAAAGTGTTTGTGCCTCGCGGGCCGGTCAAAAGGGCATGGCGGGCCGCAACTGGCCCGCGGGCCGTATGTTGTGCACCCATGATTTAGGGTATCCCAAATCAAGTTTCCAGTATCATCCTAAATAGGTGTTGTAGCCCAAGGGTCAGATAGAGCATCCCTCTTCTCACACAGATGACTCTCATTTTCCTATTTGAGACCCTCTCTATTTGCCATTGACGAGGGAGACTGCACTGAGTGAAAATCTTCGGCCTCCACAGCCATACCAGACTCTGTTAGATCCACTGGGGGCACTAGGAGGGCTAGCAAGGAGGCATCAGACGATGAAGTAACAGGCTCGTCATTTGATGTTTCATCCGATCTAGTAGTTATTTGCGGGGCAGCGCCTAAAGTGGGTTTATTTTCCCCTTTTCTTTTCACATCACTTTGTCCATCGTGGCAAGGGTTTGCTTGAGGTGGGGGCCCACTATCCTGGGATGTCAAAGCAGCTGCAACAGATATTTCAGCCCCATGCAATTGCACTATATTTAGAAGAGTTGGTATAGTGCATTTGGCGGTCGCAGCCATCGATGCTGCCAGAGCCTGCACTGTAGTTAGCATGCACCGCCTAGCCTTGTTTTCCTGAGATGAAAGCCTCTTTCTTAGCGAGGGATGCATCGAATCAACAAAGTCCAATTGCCCAACTTTCGTGTAATTATTTTCAAGATCGGGGTCGTAATCCTTATTGCCTATAGAATGTTTCTTGGGCATTGTGGTAAGGGGGTGGGGTAAGGATTTCAGCCCCGATATCTCTCCATCGGGTAGGCTAGAGACGTCCAAGGGGGCACAGCTTTCCGGCCTTTGCTCCGCCCTTGAGGGAGTGTTTTGTTGCTTAAGAGCTTCCTGAAGACGTTTGCGGGATGCAAACAGTAATCGCGATTGCCTTAGCAATTTACTTCCACTCTGAGGGGCTGACGGGGCCGGCAAAGAGATAAGTCTTTCTCTTACCTGGTTTCTGGTGCGGGGTCCAGTCATCGCTTTAGAGAGGTCCTCCGCCAGCATCATTGAAGCATCAGTCTTCATGAGGCTTCGTCGGCGTGCAGCTCCTCCAGGACAAATTTACCGGTGAAAACCCGGGAACACCTGGCAACACCACTTACGCACCACTTCCGCTCCGCTACCGCGGAGGGAAGGTGCTTTAAGTGGATACAGAAGTCACACGGCTCACACGGCTCACGGGCTCCTCCTCCAGGTAAGGGGCCAGTAATTTCTTTGTAGCTCTTTGTAGCTCCACCAGTGGTCTGGACACGGTAGCAGTCTGTAGAAAAATGAGTTGGTGAGTCAACAGTGGCACCTGGCAACACCACTTCTGCACCTCTTCTGCTCTGCTAGCGTGGAGGGAAGGTGCTTTAAGTGAATATGGCAGTCACATGGCTCACACAGCTCAGGGGTTCCTCCTCCAGTTAAGGGGCCAGTCATTTCTTTGTAGCTCCACCAGCGGTCTGGACATGGCAGCAGTCAAGAGCTGAGATTAGTTCATGCTGATGCTGCTTGGAAACTGGACATGAGCGTTTTGTAAAGGGTAGTGTCTAGTTCCCATTCGAGAAACGGTCAATGGTAGTGACTAGTTCCCATCCAAGAAACGGACCATAGCAACGGCCTGCCCACTCTTCTTCATGTGACCTTTGATGTCATCCATGTGATTTCCGGAGTAATGAAGCGGTTCCGGAGCAATTATCAAGTGATGTGGAGTGATGGCAGAAGGCATGTCGATTTCAATCTGATTTCCACCCATTGCACCCTAACCTATATCACATAATTCTCCCAAAATTAAGAGAGCCCATCTCCTTAGAAAGGACATGGCTGAACAGTCTATGAATGGCACGATGCATACTCCAAGGGGATCTGTAAACACATTGTAGCTCACAGGGCACTTTGAAAGAGAATTGACTTACTGTATAAGTGCCTAACAAGTGAACAGTAAATAAATAAATAAATATTGAGCCATTCCAGAGGAGGTATATACATTGGTATATCAGCCTGCCAACAAGGACACTCCAGCACCGAAATGCTCGGCAATGTTCATGTGTACCAACAATGATCTCAGACATGCGTTTGCCATAATTAGCATCATTACTCAGTTAAGACTGTAGTACTGTGTTTCTCTAGACACAGAGAACAAAGGGTCCGGGTCTCGATTACCCTTATCATAGGGTAAAAACCCCAAGAGTTTTGAAATGTTCTTAAAAATATGAGAGCCCTATTGCAGTACTCTGCCGTCCCCTTGCTGTTGGTACTCTTGTTCAGAGGAGAATTGCCCAGCATTTCCCTGCTGCTCTGTTCTTGTGAGCAGGACCAGACCAACGTGCACATGGTACAGTGAGCTAGAATGTGATTGTATAGTCCTTGTCATCCGTACCCGTCATCAATGTTCTTACTTTTTGCAACACCATTTGCTGCCATACAAGACTATTTGCCTTGACGAGCATCCTGCAACACATGCATTTTTTTTACATATACCATCACTGCTAGACCTAAAGGTAAACTAACTGCACCTTTGCACTCTCTGCATGATGTTGCATTAGAGAAAAACTGAACTGCTCATTCACGTGACGTTGGCCAAAATGAACATGTCACATTAGACACTGTCCGTCAGAGCAAGCACTAAATTCCATGCCCACGATTGGTGGAGTGTTCATGGTGACGAAAGGTGACATACAGGGCTGTGCTGAAGCTTATGTGAGCTTTTACTTTCTTCATGATCACAGCATTGGCAGTTTAGTGCTTTGATCACTCGACTCCGAAAAGGGAGCAGCTTGGTAGCTGAATTTGAATCAAACCTTAAATGCCTTTTTTTAATAGCCCAAAATGGTCTGCTACGGTCTACAGTTAAAACAAAATATTACAAAAGATGTGAGCAGCAGTGCAAAGTATACTTTTCTATTTTATATGAAGTTGCCTACTTGCACATTACTTGCTCAGTTGAACAGAAAAGATAACCATTGTATATGTGTGTGTGCGAGACAAGTGCCTCTGAAGTTATCTACTTCATAGTATCTATGTGTTGGAAATTGTCTTAGGAAGTTGCCTATTTGTCCATTATCTGTTCATTTATATTGATTTTATTTATGTTTACATGTATAGAGCACGCTAAGCCCTGAGGCATTGCCAAGAGGGTCCGTTTCCTTGCTTGGGAAGGATAGCTCAGGGGCAGCGCATTTGTCTTGGAAGCAAGAGAACGTAGTACAACACAGATTCGAATTCCAATCCCACGCCTAGAAACCATTCCCTGGCATAAAGCGAGTTATAAAAGAACAATTATAAAATATAAATATTTGTGTATGAATTGCAGTCCTATGAAGCTGCATAACATCGCCATAAGTGTTTATTAATGATTGCTTTGAATATTTGTTTTTGAGGAATGCAGTACAATAGTTGTTCCTTTGACTAATAAGGTGTGTTTTGTGCAGTATATCTAAGCTTCAATGCTTTCAATGTCTATAATTTTCTATTTTAAACAAAGGGATGCATGACTAGAGACTAGAAGCATTGAAAGCCACGTCACATAAGAACTGTGTCTGAACACATTACTGAACATGTGATGAACACATTACTGCCAAGTGGCCACTGGAGAGTAGCAATTATATTTTAATTATTTATTTATTTGCATTAAAATTGAAAGAACAATGTTTTATCATTACCAGGATAACTTATCCAAGGTCCCCTATAAGATAACAAGAAAAACACAGCAAAATAAAACTTAGGTAATATAACTCAGTGGTCTAAAAGAAAATAAACAATGCAGTTAAGCAGTTTTAGCAGATCTGACCTCTGGTTTTTCGACCTTCTATTAAGGACATCCACCAAACCTCAGAGTCAGAAATTGCAAAGTCCAAGAAAAGAGGTCTAAAATGTTTGGAACGTACGTCTCTTAAAGCCGGACACACTGTGATAATATGAAACAAAGATTCAACCTTGGAGACATCATTACAGTAGCGGCAATGATTTCCTGATGATTGACCCCGAATTGCTTGAATCTTGTTCGTTGGATGCAAGTTCAAATGAGCTCCCAAGAACTGCTCCCTCACCTTCTTGTCAGGGAACTGCTTCAAATATTCACACACTGTGTTTAACTTTCGGTCTTCTGGGGGTAAATGGGCTACAGATTGGTAACTACCAGCCGTCTCCAAAGTTTGAATCCAATCGTAATATTTTTTTTTAAAATTCTCTCGTACCTGATTGGTCATCAGGTGCTCTAAAGAGCTTCCGATCACTTCTAGATAGTTTTTCATTCTCAAACGCCAACCATTCAAGGTTGGATTGCAGTCTGACATTTCTTTGTGTACCATCTCATAAATCGCTGGACGTGAAGGAGCACAACATTTCCCGAACAAAGCAAGTCTATTAAAATCGACTATGCACTTCAAGGATGTAAGGCCCAATTATCTCCAAAATGATGGCAATAGGAGTAGACATTACCCTTTTCCAAAAGGCGCCTTCACGACGTGACCATAGAGGCTCTGGGATATTAAACATGGCTTCAGTCCCATAAGTCACAACAGGAATTACGTTGGCTCTGTAGTACCTTAGGACTGGTAAAATGGAAAAGTGGCCCAACTTTCTGTTCAGTGCACATGCTTGGCTGGTGAGAGCTTCCATCTTTCCAAGGAAATGAGTTGACATTGAAGCTTCAGATCTTGATTTACTCAGCCAGACACCCAGATACTTAAAAGATTGCACCTGTTCAACCTTCTTGCCACCTATATACCAGGAAAAGCAGCTTTTCCCCTTGATGGAATTATCAAGGCTCAAAGTTTTAGTTTTTCCGTTGTTAATTTCAAGGCCATTTTTTAGAATGTAACTTTGGAGAGCGTTAAGTTGCCTTTGTAGGCCCACAGGACTCAGGTCGATTAGTACAACGTCATCTGCGTACTATAATCGAGATAGCTGGGCTCCTCCGACCTTGGGGGGAAAAGATCTGATTGACAGAAAAGCTTTGGGCATATCCTCCAGAAAGAAACTGAAGAGTGTAGGGGCCATTGGGCACCCCTGCTTAACTCCTCCTGAAGTTTTGATTTTGTTGGAAAGAGTCCCTGCTTTGTTCAATCTAAGTATTAGAGTACATAGCCATAATCTTGTTTTACTTTTATGTACTGTTATTTCTTTTGTATGGCAACCAACCTCACAATTTGGTATCTAAGGACATCCGCTTGTACAGAAGGAAGCTTCAGGTTGTCTATCCTATCATCACATACGTCTTTCCCTAGTTGAGGATTCCTAGACAACTAACGCTATTTAGTGCAATATACTTTTCTCTTCCACAAATAGTACAACACCTATTGTTGGGGCAGCTTTAACTCTAATACATGATTTATTTAGTGCTGCATGCCCCATCCTGTAGAGAGCCAAGGCTGCTGCAGGGCCTATTGGGGGGATCACTAATGGCTAGTCTTGAACATGTCCGATTATCCAGCGAAAGTGACCACGAATCTGATTGATTGCATTTTGTGTTATTGCAAAAGAAAATATGAGCAAATAATATACAGGAAGGAGCAGGAGGGACCACTTATATAATGATCTACATTTAAGCGGTGTCCGCTCATTTGGTCGAAAAAAAAAAAGATCGAATGACCATTTGGTCGAAACCAAATGGTCGGAAAAAAAATGGTAAATGGTCGAAATTTTATTTTTATTTATTTATATATTTGTTTTCGTTTTGTTTGGTTAAAAAAATGAATATATAAAAAGGGGGTTAGGGGGAAAACCCCCCCAAAAAAAAAAATGTAAAAAAAATAAATAAAAAATTCGACCATTTGGATTTCGACCATTTGGTGTCGACCAAATGGTCATTCGACCATTTGGTTGTCGACCAAATGACTGGTAATCCATTTAAGCCATTTTGCCATGCCCCTCTTCATGTTTCATAAGCTCTGAGGGCCCGATTCTCATCATGGTGCAGTGAACGTGCTAAATAGCACGATTCACTGCGCCATTTCGTGACGCCCAGGCACCACTGCTATTCTGAAGTGGGCCTGGGCGTCATCGGAAAGCACAACAGTGCTTTCGTTAATATCCACCTGTGGAGGAAGATCTCAGCAGCAGTTTCGCTAAATAACGAGGGAATCGTTATTTAATGAAAATGCTGCCGATACACCAAAGTGAGCAGCTTCAACATTGCAGGATGTTATATGAACACTCATTTAAAGCGAGCAGCTTCAACGTTGCATGCTGCAACGTTGAAGCTGCTGGCTTTGGTGTAAATGAAAGTGTTCATATACACCGGACGGGTGTATATGAACATGTGTCGTCATTTGGATATTGTGAACAGCAGTTTTACTGGACCTGCAGCTCTCCAAACGTTTTAGCCTGCAACTCCCCTCTTCCCTCACCATAGAAAATACTGACTGGGGCTGTTGGAAGATCATTTCCACAATCTAGATAATTTCTCAAGCAGGATAAGGGGTGTTGAGTGAACGAGTGGCCTGTTGTCTCCACAGCCTTTGGGTGATTATTCTGTCCTTATTTTGCCTGATTTTTAGTAATATCAAGTGTCATGGCCTTGATTGATTTCCCAAAAGTATGACACCTGACAGTCTTTCTAACAGAGAGAAAGCACGCAGTTTACTGTTTGTTCTGTATTTTATTTACATATATTGACTCAACATGAATTTAATTGTAAATAAATAAATAAATAAGCATAACAATAAATCAATGAGTACAAATATATAAGGGGCTTTCAGTCGGGGGGGATACAATGTTGTCTTTCTGGGAGGGTACTTGAGTATTTGAGGCATGTTGTTTGTTGTTCAGACATGGATGGACAGAGCCTTGCCTCACTTGGAGGGTATGGAGTGCTGGCAAAGGCAATGATTAGTGACATTGTGGCCAGGAATGTGGTCGCTGAATCATTGATCGTATCCTTTCGATACAGGAGGTGACCCCCTATGATTCTCCCATAAACAAAGGAAAGGATCATGTTTTTCAGATTTAGAGACAGTGATGCTGAGCTGTCCAGTCCATGCAAGTTAACTTTTTGAAACCATTCCTGATACTGCTTGAAAACAAACAACATTTCTGAACAGGGTGAGGACCATCTCCTCCAACAATGTATTTGTAGATACTAACTGGTAATATATCTCAGTATGGTTCCATGTCTTTGGCTCGCCTAAATGAGCGTGCTGCAATGATTGTGCAGGTCTTTCCCGCAATTGCATTTGCCCTCTGTCTATGCTCATTTGAAGGAAGGTCCCCCCTCCTCCACCCCTTTGGCAGGTCCCTCCCTCTGCACCCTATTCTCCACCCCGTCTGCCATTTTGTGCACTCACTTCAATCGCAGTTCCGGTTCTGTCATTCCTGGCCATGCTGATCTCCTCGCCACTCCTTCCTGTCCCTTCTTCGTCCCTTCCAAGGCCCCTATCTGCCCCTTTCCCAACCAATTTTTTCAAACCAACAACAACCATCCACTCCAGACCAAAAACGAACTCCAAATCCCTGAGAATTCTATTCGAGCAACAAGAAAGATTATCAAAATCTGAATTATCTAGGTGGTGGGAAATAAGAACACTTGAACAGTACCTCAAAGTAGGACGGATACCAAGAGGGCTTAGAATATGCATATTCCCTCCATTTGACGAAGAGGATATTGACAGTCTGCAGGATTGGGAGGAATTACTCATAAATACTTCAAGACAAATGATTGAGAAATTGATTGCCAATGCCAAAAAACAACATGACAAAATAATCAAGGATATTGATACAATTAAGGAGAATATCCCGGAAAAAACCTTCAAAAATTATGAAATACTAGATAACATCGTTGAACAATTTGCACAAGAAATCAAAATCAAGAAAAAACATCAATTTCTACGAGACGAGTTAGACTACAAGTTCAAACGGGTATACACCTTTAATAAATCGACTGGGAGACAACCCAAACCTCAAACGCCACATAAAGCGAAGAAAAAACCTACTCCTATAGTAACTCCAGCATCCTCAGAAAGTGATTCTTTGAGTGGATCAGAACAAGCATCATTAGAATCCTTCCAAGAAGAAGGACAGGAAGCAGACGAACCACAGACATTTCAAGAAAGCACGTACAAATACAAAACAAAACCTAAAATGGGGTTTTACCACGACAGTCAACACTTCAAAAGAAAGAGGGGGTGTAGAGGACAAGGCAACAAGCAAAGAAAACGAACCACACAAAAACAATGGCGTTCAAACAAGATCAATGAACCAACCCAAGAGGAAAACTTAATATTCAATCTAACAGATCTAATTTTACCAAAAGATATAATTTCCACACTTAACAAAGGACTCACCTTTTGCCCTACCAACACCTATGATTATTTTGAAACCATTACAGATCTTTTTAGATTTTGCAGGAAACTTAAACTGAAAAAATATTTTCTACACAATATAGGAAAAAGGAAAGTGACCTCTACAGCTCTCTGTTCGGAATTTTCATTGCAACATGTGGAGAACACCATCAACCTTCTGAATTTATAGGAAGAAGAAGATTCTCCCACAGTGACAACATTTGCATCAGAACAGGATATTACTTTAGGCCTAGCAAAGCATACCAAACTCAAATCCAAATCATGCTTCACTCCAATTCTACCACCAGACAACGTCGTACGACAACTATATTTAAGTAACCACAAAAACAAAATAAATCACAACCTAAACCAACAACAAATGCAAGCTATCAAGAAATTGAAGGACAATCATGGTGTTATCGTGAGAACTGCCGACAAAGGCGGAAACATTGTTCTTTTGAAAACTGATGACTACATACAAATAGCAACAAATCACTTGAATGATACAGAATGTTACCAACCACTCACAACCAATCCCACCAAGAAATTAGTAGCAGATTGGAAACTAATGAGCTCACACTGGCACGAAAAATGCCTACTATAAGATGAGGAATATGAATATATGAACATCACACACCCAGTACTTTCAACGATCTACTTCATGCCAAAAATCCATAAACCATTTACCATTCTACCACAATGCAGACTTATCATCAACAGTATTCGATCAATTACAGAAAGAATTTCTGAATATATCGATCATTACCTACAACCTTTGGCCTCCAGTCTTAGTTCTTTCATCAAAGACACTACCCATGCATTAAACCAATTGGAGAATATTTATTGGGAAGATAATTACTGGTTTGTAACATTCGATGTGACAGCACTATACACCAGTATCATCCATGAAAAAGGAATCCTAACAGCTGAATACTTTTTGTAGACAAGATCTGTCTCATTTCAAGAACAGAACATGATGATCTTAGAAATGATTCACTTTACTTTAAATAACAACATATTCTGTTTTGGAGACAAAATCTTCAGACAAATACAGGGCACAGCAATGGGGACAAAATTTGCCCCATCCTATGCCAATCTCTACATGGGACATTTTGAAACCCAATTTGCCTGGCAACACCCAGATTTTACGGTCAATAACAGAATTGTCTTTTGGGGAAGATACATCGACGATGTTATCATTATTTGGAATGGATCAGAACAACAACTACTTGACTATCATGCTTTCCTTAACAATAATGATTACAATTAGAAATTTACTATCAATTATAACCAACATGCCATACATTTTTTGGATCTTCACTTGTATATACAAGAACAGACAATTCACAGCACGTTATACACCAAAGAGACAGCTGTCAACAGTGTTCTACATGCTTCGAGTAACCATCCTCGCCACATAATTCAGAATATTCCCTTTGGAGAATTTCTTCGTATTAAACGAAACTGTACTTCAAACCTAGAATGCATTAAACACCAATCAGCAACCATAAAAAAATTGAAAAACCGTGGTTACAGTCCAAAACACCTTAAAACAATGCTTCAAAAAGCCAAAGAGAGGCTAAGACCAACCTTATTACAAGAAAAAAACAAAAAGCTACCAAGCCAAGATGCACCGAGGTTCATCACCACCTACAGTTCAAATCACTATACCATCAAGAAAATCTTACAAAGAAATTGGAACATTCTGAAAACCGATAGTGATCTTCAAAATCTTTTGGATGAAAAGCCAAACGTTGTTTTCCGAAATTGCATTAATCTCAAGAAAATAATAAGTCCATCATACTTTGATAACAAAAAATATGAGAAGTCCAAAAAAGACTCTTCAACCCTTACACATTCTTGGCTACCAGCCCCCACTACAGGGAACTATAAATGTAACAACTGCCAGATTTGTCCACAAATGCTCAATGCCAAAAAGGAATTTTTCCAACCAAATGGGAAATTAACCAAAATCAAAGAGCACATAAACTGCAACAGTAACTTTGTTATATATACCATCATCTGCGTATGCAAGAAAGTATATATAGGCAGTACAATAAGGAAATTCAAGATCAGAGTGGGTGAACACCTAAGGGCAATAAAAAATAAGGACATGACATCCCCTCTAGCATTTCATTTTCATCAATATCATCAAAGTTCAGATCTAGAAAAAATTCAATGCTATGGGATTGAAAAACTTTTACCACCAAGAAGAGGAGGCAACCTGGAACTTTGCCTCCGCAAAAGAGAGGCATACTGGTTTTGGTCAATGGACTCGATCCACAGTGGACTCAATGTGGATCAAGAGCTACACCACTTTTTGCAATGATCTCGAACAGGCTCTGTCTACCAAACCTAATTGAGAGACCTAAAATGACTCGATACTACTCATGAGAATCAGACGATGTGTGTTATTGTAATATCTTGAATACGATTTTGTCTATCTGGCAGTTTTTTTAGATATGTACTCCGTAACACTTCCCTTAGTGGCACATGAGAGTGAAGTGTCCTCTGAGCAGGTCAGTTTAAAATATACCTAATTTGTTAAAGTCTACCTCCTTAAGAACATATTTCCATTTGAAACCCAAAAACTATTTTACTTAGCCCTATTCACAACATAAAACAGAATGTTAAATGGGTGCCTGCTAAGAATCTAGTAACTATTGTATATTAGGAGACACTTTTATATCGAATGGTTTCTTTGCAGACCATACTTATAGCATGCTACATCAATAAGGAATTGTGATGAACTACTTACGCTTCTCATATCATCTTCTGAATACCTTTCTTTCTATTTGTTATTCATATAAAACCAAATTGAATTATATTATGAGAAATTGCAAAAATAGCATCTGTTCAAAATTTAGATACTACAGTGACACCGCACCTTACTACAAAATGTACACTAAAGTAAAACAATCTCTTATAATGACTTTGGGGATAACACCTTTCTATTTCATCACCGTGCACTCCTAATATCTCTAAGTACTCCAAACTTGTTCAAGCACATTTACTTTTCCTGAAAACTGAGTATACTGCGCACCCCATTCCAATATGGCGTGCACACGCTTACATATTTTGAAACGTGTTGCTCACTTCTCACGCATGTTTCCCTCTTAACATTATCAGTATCGTGGCACCCCATTCCAACATGGCGTGCACACGATCATTCATTTCTGAATGCGCTCACGTGACTCCAACGACACAGCGTTCTTTTTATACTTCCGGGTTATACTTGGAAGCGCACACAACTCGGATACTCTGGCAATCGTACCGAAATGCGAGATAACTTTACATTTCCGAACAAACATCATGCTTCATTGTGAGGTAAGAAGCCTTGTTTTTTGAAGGCAGAACCGAACAGCTTCAACCCAAATAACATTTGAACTATTAAATGCGCTCCATTTTCTTTTGCAATTCACCAATGTATCATTGACACTGTATATCTATACTGCTTCCACCTAGGGAGAGCGTTGAAAGCACCCGCCAACAAATATTTAAAATAGACCGTTTGAACACAACATAGCTCCTGTGAGAAGTGAACTGTTTCAAGTAAGTTGCTTTTATATGCCTTTTCTATATATGTACTAAGTAAACAGTACTTTAAACACCAACTGCCCTACAGTCACCCATTTCAGTAGACTTAAAATGCAGTGTAAAATAACTAACAGGCCATATTTAGATTTGGGAAACCATCTTTATCTTTTTACTTAAAGCAATCTTTTCTTACTTATTTTTCTTTCGATTTTCTCTAGGCACTTTGTTTCATTTTCATTTGTTGAACCAATTTCTACCTTTCAAAAAAAACCCTGAAGAACCGTCAAATACGAGACGGGGAAAGACGTGTCGGGTTTAAAATAAAAGGACATTAATTCGAAACAACTATACCAGTGTAGAAAAAGCACTGAATTGGAAACATTTAAACTGTGAAGCAACAGTTTCTACCTGAATATAAACTTTTTCAAACCAAAACTGTGAAGTAACAGTGCCTATTTCAATGCAAAACCCATTGGATTAACACATTAGGAGGGTTTAAACTAAAAGGACATTAATTCGAAACAACTATACCAGTGTAGAAAAAGCACTGAATTGGAAAGATTTAAACTGTGAAGCAACAGTTTCTACTTGAATATAAACTTTTGCAAACCAAAACTGTGAAGTAACAGTGCCTATTTGAATGCAAAACCCATCAGATTGTATGACAACACATTAGGAAACGCAACCTTTTCTTTTAAGAATAAATGTATCACAACTGCATAACATTTTGAACATAATTGAGCACGAAATTTGGGAAAAGTCAAACACTGTGACGTAACAGTTTTTGTCTAGTGTGTATCTTCAATTGAATTAACTACTTCCTGTTAGGAATAAAAACAAAGGCTAAGACAACAGACAATCTATTTGGCTCAACGTATGATTGAAGAAATGTTTTTGAAAACCATTTTCTCCTTTACAGAGCGCAAATTATTCCAAGGTCTAAATTAGTTAACAGTACCGTTTTGTTTCCCTTTACAGTCTAAGGGTAATAGATCTTCTGTTTGCTGCTCTGTACTCAATTTACTTTCCAGTGAGGCGCGCCGGAATCAGCCAAAGACTGTTTCATCTGCAAATAACCTTTCCCAATAAACTTGGCCATGCTGCCATCGACAGGGCATAAACACCCTGTGTGGCAAAGCTGCTGCAGCAAATGCCTGCCCTGTAAATTACAGTATGGACAAGACAGGTCACCCCCAGGATTACTAGGCAATGTAGCACCTGTGCTCATCTTCCTTGAAACCAAAGGGCATGACCTTTTCCCACCTAGAAACACTTGTGTAAGGCATGTTATAAATGGCATATCATAGCATAACCAGGTGATATGTGATACAATGGCAGACTGTGGGGCAAACGATCAGGGAGTGATTGAGTTTATTTATTTTATTTTATTTTATTTATTTGCATTTGTAAAGGGCACAACTGCCCTCGGGCATTGCGGCGCTGTTAAGAAAGCTTGCTTGGTTACATAAGTGCATAAAGTCAGAATAGGTGGCATAAAACATGAGGGCCAACCCCATCTTGAAGGGCGGCATCAGCAGGCAATGCATAAAGTCAGTATAGGTGGCATAACATGAGAGTCAGCCCTGGTTGCACAATGCGGCAGCAACAAGCAGATGCAGGGGGACTGTTTCAGGCGGGCGGGGGAAAGGGGGACGGAAATGAGGGAAGAACGGGAGATGGGGGAGAGTGGCGCATACACACACAGGCGACCAAAGTGGGGGGAGAGTGGCATATACACACACAGGCGACCAAGGGGGGGTGCATACAAACACAGGCGATCAAGGGGGCAGGAGAGGGGCATGGACCCACAGGCTACCAAGGGGGGGAGGGGCATATACACACACAGGTGACCAGGGGGGCATATACACACACAGGAGACCAAGGGGGGTGGCATATATACACACAGGTGACCAAGGGGGGGGGGGAAGGGGCATATACACACACAGGTGACCGGGGGGTGGGAGAGGCGCATACACACACAGGCGATCAAGGGGGGGAGTGGCATATACACACACAGGCGACCAAGGGGGAGGGAAATATACACACACAGGCCACCAAGTGGGGGGAGAGAGGCGCATACATACACAGGCAACCAAGGGCGGCGGGGTAGAGGGGCGCATACATACACAAGTGACAAAGGGGGGGCATAGAGAAGCAGCGGAGCAGTGTACCGGGCTAGACAGGGCATTAGGAGTGGGGCCTTGGAAGGCGGGTCAGCCAAGCCAGCTGGCTTTCCCAAAGGCCAGGACATAGTAGACATAAGCCAATCAGGGCAAATTGGCAGGAGATAACAGCCCAGGCACTCTGGTTCCTGCGGGTCGGCCATCTTGGAATGGCGATGCGGGACCCCAGAACTATCAGGAAAAGCACAACGGTGCTTTAGGTCCAGCAGCAGATATTCCAGAAACAGCACGGATCTGCTTGCACAGCGCAGGCTTTAGTCATAGTTGAAATATTAGGGCATTAATATCAAAATCGCGCACAAGCACAGATTTTCCTTTCTGTAAGCCATGGGGCTTACCTTGCATCCAGGTGGTATTTGGTGCAGTGTTGCATCTCCTGATGCAAGTGGGAGTGAGGCAGGGGCTCCAGCGCCCTGCAGCTTCAGCTTGTGAGGGGAAGTGCCCTGGCCGTGGAAGGTGGCCAGGGCCAGGAGTGGGCCTTGGACCGAGGGCCGGCCAAGCCAGCCGGCTTTCCCATAGGCCAGGACATAGTAGACATAAGCCAATCAGGGCAAAGTGGCAGGAGATAATAGCCCAGGAACTCCGGTGCCTCCGGGTCGGCCATCTTGGAATGGCGGTGTGTGACCCCAAAACTATCAGGAAGATCAAGTTTATAATGCACTAGGTAGTTGTGGTGTGGGGGAAGTTGCCATCAGTGGAGTGGAGTGATTTCATGGGTCTCAAGAGTCAAATCGAGTGGGCAGTATGAGAAGGGGAAGGGGGGCACCCAAAACACAGCTAAAGGTGTGGAGGTGAAAAGAGTTTGAGGGGGCTGGCAGTGATATTTGAGCATGCTGTGGTGTAAGGCATGAAAGAACAGGGTATAAGATGAGGTAGAAGCTAATAGTTCTCCCTCCTTGGTGATACATTTTATATCAAAACAGATTAACACTGCCAGTATCACTCAATCAATTGGGGCCAGCTGCTGCCAGTTTGATCCTTGCTACCAACATTATATCGTGGGGTCTACAACAAATGTGTTTTTTTTCCACACATACTAATTTGATGAAGTCTATATGATCACTGCACCACCCGTAACTGTGCAGACAAAAATGTTGACGCCAATTATGGCACGGCGCAGTGATCAGATAGATCACTTTGCCTGCATCCCCCAGCCCGCATTACCCTACCCGCTCCCCCCACTTACCTTTACGATGGCACACTTCTTTGTCTGCCGTCGACTACCCGTTATCCCTGCTGTGTCAATTCCTCCCACTTACGTGGGTCAGAGCTGATGCTGCAGGGTGCATTTCTTTTTTTTAACTTTGCTGTCCCCGGCAACCCCTGACTCCTATTATTGCACCCAAGGAGAGCAGGGGACACCCCTGTCAACCTCCGCTCTGATTTGGCGCAGTAATGGGAGTTGGCAAAAGGAAATGTACCAAAGTCGCCGTTACTGCTTAGCCGCAGTTACATGGTTGACATTTTGGTACATTTCCATTTGATGGTGCACTTAACTGCTGCAACTTCACAGGATACAAAGAGAGGGCTCTATACGTTGAATGTATACGGTAAAGAGTGGGTATTTAAGAGCAGAACCACTGAGCAGCTGAGTTTTTTTTTCTAAATGTCAATAGTTGATGGGGTCTGGATGGGTAACTTATATATTTAGCAAGGCACCTGAGGGTCACCGTTACTTACTGTTGTTTCCGTGCCTGATGTCTAAATGATAGTTCATGATGTTGGCAATTTTTCAATTCTTCACTGTTCTGTGCCTTGTTCTCTCTATGCTTATTCCTGTTCAACATACACTGCATTAACATAGACGTAAACCTCATGCCACGAATCGCTCTAATCTTACAAGCTATTACCTGTCATAATCTTCCAATGCATGTCAACTTTCGCCACGGGAATTCTCATTCTCTTGTTTCTAGAATAGAATTTGTGCTAGAATAGCTTTTCTCATTTCCTTTTTATTTTTGTTGATTTCCCTATTTCTAAAACTGGGTTACATCCTTATGAATCTGCTACTCCGTCTGCTCTCACATCTCCTCAGTCTTCTTCATTCCACTGCCCTAGACTTTGCCGCCCAGGTGGAGGCATTGACGTATTTGTTCATCCTCGCTGGATTTCATCTCCTACTGTTCCTCAACTCCTCTCTTTTTCCTCATTCAAGTTTCTCTTTTTCTATCTGCTTCACCTGCCTCAATTGCTATTTTACCTATTTTTCGGCCACATGACCGCTATGGGTATTTTATGAGGACTTTGACACCTTGTAATCTATACTATCTTCTTATTTGTCTTCCTTGTTTATTGCTGGTGACTTTCATATTCATATTCTGCCATCTGGGTCCTCTTCTTGCCCTCTGGCATTCTCTTCTTCAGCTTACAATCGTTCTTTAGTTCCTTCCCCCCAGTCATGTTAAGAGAGGCACATTCAAGCTCATCTTTATCTCAGCTGACATTTCTATTCTATTATCTGCTCAGACCAATACAATCCCTTAGGCTGATCATCTTTTACTGTCTTCTTTTTCTTTAACTCTTTGGTCCCTTTTCTATCTTCTTTATCTTCTCCTACCTTTGTCCGGTGTGATCTTCAGAATCTAAACCCCTCTGTCCTGATTCTATTTCTTCTAAACTTCGACCTTTGGTCATGGTTCTTCAGCTATCTTCTGTTACCACTTACCCGTGAGGGCAGGCCTTTCCTCCCTCTCTGCCTACTTCCTTGAAACAACTAGGGATTTGTCTATTTAGGGGTGAAGCTGAGATGGTTGAAGCATTGCACTGATGTCAACCTCCATCTGTCCTTTTCTAATTCCCTAACCCAAGCCAAGTCAGGTTTTTTCCACTCCCTTATTCACTTCCAGACATCCAGTCGCAAATAACTCTTGGCTCCTCCTACGCCTGATCCTCCATTAAACTCCAGTCATGATTCTAATGGCTTTGCAAGGTTTTTCTTAACAAAGATTTCTAACATTCGTTCTTCTCTTGATCGTTTCGGTCACTCACCCTCATTTTATTCTCCTAGGGTAGTTAACCCAGGTGTTTCATTTTCTTTCTTTACATCTGTCCTCGACAGTGACTTTTTAGACATCATCTCTCGCTCTCATCCTACTTCTGCTCCCTCCGATTCACTTCCAATTTCCTTGGCTAAGGTTATTCGTCCTTCATTTGTTCCCTTTCTTACGTTTTTCTTTCGTTTGTACTTATTATCTGGCTCCTTCCCAGCTACTTTCAAAATGGCTGCTTATTATTTTACTGTAGCAACCCTCATTGGATGTCTCAGAGCTTGCTAATGTTCACCCTATTTCACTCTTGCCTTATCTGTCTAAAATTCTGCAGTTCATCGTTCATCTCCAACTTCTTATTTGCATTACCATGATTTTTTCCCTCACGTCAATGTGGCTTCTGTCCATGCTACTTCACGGAAACAGCTCTTTTGTCTGTTTGTAACTCTATTCTTCATGCCTGACTCCTCAAGCCTTCTTCCATTTGACCTTAATGAAGCAGTTGATACAATAGACAAGCTCATGCTGCTCTCTACCCTGTCTCCTCTGGGCGTTTCAGGTCGGTCTGTTCAGTGGTTTTATTCTTACCATTACGTTATTTCATGGTGTCCTGGAATAATTCTTCTTCCTGTTTGTAACCTCTTTCTTTCAGTGTTCTGCAAGGTTCTGTTCCTGGTACTTCACCTTTCGATTCTTGATTTTTTCTTATGTGTTTCAGGTGCATTTTTATGCCGATGGCACCCATATTTGTCTTTCTTTTCCTTCCTTTGACACTATTCACCAGCACTTTTCTGACTGCCTTTTTGCAGTGAAAAACTGGATGGCTTCTCGATTTTTATGTCTTTACCCAAATAAAAAGCAAGTTCTTTTCTTTCCTGCTTCTCCTCTTATTTCACCTTCTTCTATTTATTTTCCTACTCATTATCTCTCTATTGCTCCTCAGTCCTGAAATCTGGGATTTAGTTTGGATTCTGCATTTTCCCTTCAAAATCAAATCTCTACTATTTCTAAATCTTGCCAGTTCTATCTTCATAATATCTGAAAATCCTTCATTGTTTACATTTTCTTCTACTAAACCTCTTTTACAAACTTGTGTTCCCTCTCGTCTTAATTGTTGTTGCTTATTTGATGGATTGCCAGCGTACGCTCTCTTTCCACTTCATTCTGTTCTTCATTCAGCAGTCAGACTCTTGTTTGGACTTCAGCATTTCTAATTCAACTTTAATGGCTCTCTATTAAATTTAGATCAGAATTTAATTTTCTTTGCTTTGTTTTTAAATGTGTTCATGCTCTTGCTCCTGACTATTTGGCTTCCTTAATTCCCTCTATCACCTCCCTATTGTCATTCGTTCTCCATCTCAGTTTCTTTGCTTGGTCCCTTGTCCTACCTACTCCTCATCCTGCTTTTATTCCTTTCAATTACGTGTCCCTAAATTATGAAATTCCCTTCCACTCGACATGCTCTTAAAAAAAAAAAAAGCCTTAATTTACATCACTTGCATTCTGCCTTTTCTGGTTATGTGTTTTCCTGGTTTTTGTCTGTCTCGTGTTTTTTCAATCTTCTTTTTGTGTTAATTGTCATTTTTTCATATGTTTGTTGTACTGTTTTGCCTTCTACAGCACCTTGGATTAAGGCACTATATACATACTATTAATAACAAAACCCCTGATAGGCCCATTGGGCCTGGTATCCAGTTCTCATATAAGTGTCCAGGTGCACGTCATTCCCATCATGTTGGTGTGCCAGAGGTTAAGACACACACCTGAGAAGCGTTCAATCAAATGGGACCAGGCACTGTCAGCTCGATCCACCCCCTCCCCAAACATTAAACTATTACTATCTTTTGGGTGCCAATTAATGTCATGGTCAGTACAGTTTTTTTAATAGCTAAATGAGCCACTATATTTAATTAGTACCCGGTGAGGAACAATAAGCTTGTAACAATCGAGCTCATTGGCCCTCAACGAGTTGATACCAACCCACAATGACTTACCTGCTCCCGATGTGCATGCATCCAGCTAATGTCCTCTGTTTTCTCAGACTGGCCGCCATGAAAAGGGAGCAGTAATTACATATAGTCCCTTCTCTCCTTTCCATGGTGTGCATTTTCATTGTTTACTTTTTTTTCTATCTTTTTCATGGCCACCATGGAAAGGGAGAAGGGACTACATGATGTCCCTTCTACCCAATCCATGGTGGCCATTTATTATTCATTTTTTTTTTGGAGTTGCAAAACGGTTTCCATGCCATTTCCCAACTCGAGAAAAAATACTATTAGTACCCTGGTACAACATGCTGGGGTACTAACTGCAATATTACATGGGCAGGGGAACATTACCGGGCCAGGTAATGCACACGGACTTGTTACAGCCCTCGCTTCACTTGATGCTGTAACTGTGGCCCTCGGACCTTACCTGACCCGGTAATGCCCCGCCTGTGTGATAATGCTTAGCTAAAATAAGAATGAACAGAGTGCCTGCTCTCTCTCTGTTGGAGCCAGTGTTCAGACCTGTGAGAAATCAAAAGATGGTCACGACTAAACATCCTCTAGCCCAATCCCCCAGTCCTTCCCTGGTCACAGTGATCAAATGACTTCTTATGGAAAATGCGCATGCACCATCACCCGCCCCCTCAAAATGGAAGTTTACATGCCCAAAGCGACCTGGATGCCGGAAAGTGGCCCGATGCAAACTCAATTGCATTGTATTGTGTTGTAAGGTTTTATTGAATACACTCGGTGCCATGGTTCTCTGTGTGGAAGGCAGAGAGGATTTGATGGTTGACTGAAGACGCAATGTAATTTTTTATTTATTAACCCAGGAGGATAGCTCAGAGGCAACGTGCTTGCCTTGGAAGCAAGATGACATGGAGCAACACAGGTTCGATCCCTGGGACCACGCTAGAAACCTCTAGGTATTAGGCGCATTATAAATAACCTATCATATCATTATCTATTTTGTATTATCATAATTATTGTTTCACATGTTTTTCCGCACAGATTTATTTTATGGAGCACTCAATTCCTCCAACTTTGCAGAATATAAACATCTGGCACCATTCTGAGTATCCACATTACTACCCGGTGAGGGAGATTCAGCAGAACATGGGCTGAAATCTCTGATATCAGCCCATGTTCTACGGAACCCGCAGGCTCCCACCCTGCTGCGGACCGCCATTTTTAAAAAAATATACCCCAAACTCAACCCCCTCCCTCCACTTCCCTTTTGACGGCTGCAGCACTGTCCGCCACCCGCAGCTGCTCCCTGCCATCATGAGCACTCCGGTTGGCTTCCATGGCAAGGGAAGAGGGGCTCTGTATGGAGCACCACCTTCACTTTCCATGGCGACAATCTTGAGAAAGGATTTTACGTCCGTTCAACGGGACATGCACGGCGTCCCGTTGAACAAAGAAACATCTTCTTTTTTTAGCACCACTGTTTGCCGCTTTGGTAACCCGGGGTGCTAATGGCCTTAACACCCAATCCGGCCTGCTGGCTTTACCCCCCCTCTAGTTGAACAATGCCCCTTTTCTTTGCTGTTGTTGAACTCTGCCTCCATGCCCATATTAAATAATGTAGAGGAATCTCTCCCATGTTGCTCTTATCTCCTGACACACTGCCTATCTCATGTGGCTGTTGACTCCTGTATGACATCTCACTTCTTGGCAGCACCACACAGGACAACTTCCCCCAGTTGGTTGAGTAAAACATGAATGGCAATATCTCTGTTCTTCTGCATCTTCCCCATCAGCCCAAATGGCTGTCTGCACATCAAGAGTGAGCTGCGTGTAGCAGAGTGACTAATGGGACCATAGTAGTATTTTTCCATGTACACCCTGCATAAGGCATGTAACACAATGTGTATGCGAAAATGCACAGTCAATGAAGAGAATGTTTATATGGCGAACAGCACATCTCACTCCCATCAACTGCATGCACAACACACAGGAAGAGGAATTGATGTATGGACACCAGGTGTACACGTTGTAAGTAAACAGAAGAAAGGCCCCTTTCGAACACCTCCAAAAAAATACCAAAACTAACCTATTTACAAGCATAAACTATCATGTTAAAAATATGTTCATGGCTTCCTATCAACTGCAGTGAATATGAGGGTGGGGCAAAATGCTTGAGTAGGTTTACATGCGTCCACAACGTGCCACTGTAACATTTTGATTTATTTACTTAATTATAGAGCTTTGTAACGTGCCACTTGCAAGCAGGTGACATTCATGAGCCGGTATAATATAATCGAAGAGGAGAAATGTACACCACATACGCAGAAACAGATATTACCAGAGCTCATGCATGCTTCGGTTCACATGTGCTAGGTTAGCAGCTACCAGGCGCTGTCTTTCTTTGAAATGTGCTTAAAAGTTAGACCCTGACTTAATTACTGTTGTTGCACTTACTGAAAATTATTTCCAGCTACAAGCCCACCCTTAGACCTCAACCCATGTGCAGGTTGTACCTTTTCATCTTTTGACAGTGCTATATTTTTCCTATACGTATGTACCACATATGCCATTACAGTTATCACACATTTTGACCCATGCTGGCAGTCCCTGCAGCTAAGCAATGGACTGAGTGGGCATGGAATATGAATTATGCTGTGTGATGCAGATTGCTTGGACAGCGTGTACACATTGGCAAGGCTGTTTTTAGGGCTGGAGTGATGGCTGAAGGTGTTTGCAGTGTTTAAACACATTTCAGGTTATCCATTAATACATTTAACAGCAATGTGTGTTCTTATACAACGCTTCCTGCCATATTGCGCTCACTTCTAAACACTGTAAAACAGGATTTTATTATTACCCTATGTAATGGTACATGATGGATTAATACCGAAAGTGTTCCCTGCACTGAGATTAGAACTTGCAGAGTGCAGGCTGCCTGCATGTCAAAGACTGGCGCTTCACTAGTGAGTTGTCCACCACACCATAAATGCAAACACACAGAAAGTGGGACTAGTGCCGCAGTGGAATGCAATCAATGCGTACAGACGACAGACATTAGTCTAAGATAATACATGCTATGAGTACATGGAGATTGTTATTGACCTCCTTTTAGCCAATCAGAATGTTTTAAAGTGCAGTCATGTACTATTGCTATTGACTGCATTTTGAACATTCTGTCTTCCAAAGCAGACAGGGAAATAACAATGCAATTTCCAGGCAAGATTTCTTTCAAAAAGCTATTTCCTTTCTGAGAGCATACCTTGTTTTAATGTATTTTGTATTTTTGCCTCACCTTCCTATTTAAACACATGAAAAGATAAGCTAGAAGATGCAAAGATGCTTTTGGTTTCTAATAGAGAACCGGTTTACTTTTACACGACCCCAAATGAATGCTCAGGTGAAACCTGTTTCAGTGCAACCAGGTTTGCAATTAAAATGCTTATTTTGTGAGGACTACCACGTTATTTCAATACTATAAATCAAATCACATTTAATTTACGAGGTCACTTGCCTATCAAAGAAACAGTTTTTATTTCAACACGAAACACCAAAGCATGTATTGATATGACCCCTATGTGCTTATTACTTTCTAGACCTCAGAAGAGATCATTATCGCTTAAGATAATGGCGCTTCCCCAACGTACGGCCCTCAGTGAACATTATCACCTGATAATGACCCCTCCCTCAGTCTATAAGGCCATAATGTTTCCCTGGATGGGCAGAGACTTGGCACAGGAGAGCTGCCATCTTACTGAGTTAAGTGTTGAGGCCTATTTAAACAATGAACTCTTTTGTAGCATCCCACATTTCTTTTACTCCTATGCCATTCTAAGGGTGGTGGGAAGGGGCCGTTCCACAGTGTGGGTGCTTGGGCAGCAATGTTCTTCCCAATCTTTGTCAGGTCACTTGTTTGTGGTAGGCCGATGCTTCCTACTACCCCGTGATCTCTGGTTTCTTGAGTGGCAGTGTCTCAGTGGGAGCAGGTAGCCTGTGCCTTGCCCCCTCCGGATTGCTCAATAACGTATGCACAATACTTCATGCGTATGATATGGATTTATAAAGTGCTTGGAAGCAAACGAGTGCTATATGAGGGGATGCACCCAGGTGTTACAAGTATGGTGCAGGTGCAGGGTCGCACTAGGGCATACAATCCATCCAGGCACCAATGAAAATGTGGCCCACAATCGCACATTACAATGCATTACTATCCAGAAGAGACTGAGTACTATTCAAGGGGTGATTTGGGTAACACTTGTTGCAAATAATGCAAATGAAAACATTTTTGCTTAGTAACAATGGTGCAAAATAGTGTAGTAACTTATGAAACTGGCCCTCATAGGCCCAAAAAAGTGGGATATTCTGTAAAAAAAAAATAGGCCCATCCTAGACTCATAGGTTGGCACTTCGAGCATTGCCCTTTTGCCCTAGGCCAGTCCGAGAGTGTGTAGGGCTAGCAGCAGAGTTTGAATAGGTAGGGGGGTGCAAGAGAGGAGGGGGTGCCCCAGAGGGATGAGAAAGGGTTAAATGAATTGGCGAGATGTTCTTTGAAGAGTAGGGTCTCCGGGTCCTTCCCGAAGTGTAGGATGGAGGGACTTCTTAAGGTTTGTTTCTGATGTCAACACAAGCACACTTTGCAAACTCATCATGTACTGTGTCCATTGCCAATCCATTCAGGTCAGTCAGCAGTGGGAGTCATTCAGGAAAGCTCACTCGCCACTCTCAGCTTTCCATGCTGCCATGGCCAGCTGGTGTGACTGTACGCCCCACCCCGCCATGCTTTGCAAGACATCCAGACAGTGACAGGTTATTCCTGAATGAATGGAGACAGGGTTTGAAAGAATGGCGCCCCTTCTGGGAAAGAGCTCAGATGTAGCCTGTCACAAGGTCAGAAGGAGTTTTGGGACACTCCTGAATTATCGCAGACAGGCCTCTTTCGGCACAGGAGCTGAGTGATTTGCTAAATCTGGACCTTCTGCCAGTGACTCAGATAGCAGGACTCCTAATATTTATTTATGGGACAGGGAGGGTTTTGGTGCCTGAACGACTGAATTCTGAGATGTCTTTTGTTTATTCGAACAGGCATCTAAATCCAGCAGCGTTTATTTAACGTGTCGCATTTCCATAAACTGTTGTGTGCAGGTCGGGGCTGTGCGGGAGTTATTTTAGTGAGGCCTTTTTGCGAATCCTAGAGTATGTTTCAGAAGAGGGAGGGAGCAGGGAGACATGAAACCAACTTTTAAATACTTGATGGCAATAACTACAGTGTACAATGTCAGCGTACTCCTGAAGAGTTGTGGCGGTAGAGCAAGGCTGGATGAGGGCTGCTGGGTGGGGGAGGTGTGCTAGGCTGGATTAAATACAAAGGAATCGGAAATCAAGGAGTAGGAAAACAGAGATAAGGGCCTGATTCATGGAATGTGTACTGCCAACAAATACCTTGATTCACTGAGTGGTGCCAAGTGTATTTTTGCAGTGCAAAGTGACTTTGCACTGTCACTTTGCACTGCAAAAATACACGTTGCACCGCTCTGAGAATCAGGGTGTTTGTTGGCAGCGCAGAGTCACTTTGCACTGTGCTAGAAATTCCATGAATCAGCCTCTAAAAGGTCTCATAATGAGATTGTACTACCAAATGGAATTACAGGGGCCGCTTCAGGGAATTATTCACGTGTAAAATGGGGGAAATGCGCACCATTCTGCACGCAAATACCTGTTTGTCAATTCATGAAATGGACTGCGCTGGACTTGCTTGGAGTACCCGCCGGCTCGGCACGTCTCTGCAAGCTGTCAAGCGCCTTGCACGATAAACATGCAATAAAGTGGGTTTTCCGAGGGACGGCCCACAGGCAATCCACCGCTCACCTAAAATTGTGCCGAACAACACGTATTCATGGAACCAACCACGCAGCCTCTTGGCATAGTAATGGCCCGGCAAATCATTCGATCTCTACGCCACCCGAAGGCAGGTGTAAGTACACTTGTGCGCAGTGATCACAGCACGGAGATGGGTTTGCATGTCGGATATAGGGGTACGTGTACAGAACCAGGTTTCTGACCTAACTTAGAGGTGCCCATACGCAGTGCAGCTGGATGCAGGAACAGTTTATGGGGGTTTGCACGCAGATTTCTCGAGTAATTACAGAATTACGAGTTTTTATACGCTTGCTGTCGTGATGCCTGTAACCCCACACACTGTTTGAAGGGTGCGTTTATTCGCGCCGGGGGGAGCACTCAAAGGTAGCTGTTCTGGCTGTTTTTGCTTTGTGTGGGGGGAGTGTCAGGGGCGTACCAGGTGTGACTTGCAAATACAGTTACTTTGTGCTGTAGATTCCATAAATAAACGGGGCAGGCATTTTTTATTCTGTGCGCAAGCTCACAAAGTGGCCTTCTCAGCGCGCGGCCCTTGTGGGATTTCTGCCCACATTTCCATGATTCGGGCCCAGAGTTACTACATGCAGTAAGTCTGCGCCAACATAAAGGGTCTGCATGATTCTGGACCATGTAGGCCCATTCTTCATTCCCCCATTTTGGAGTTCCAGATGGCTTGCATATTACACATGCCACAATTGTAATCTGGCCTTAAATAGGTTGTATGGTTTTATTGCAGGTACTGTGATAAAACATAGTTAGAACAGATTCGAGTTTTCTTTAGAGTCATATTTCTTTTAGAACATATATGTAGCCGCCTTGTGTGGAAGGTTGCTGGGCTCAATGCTAGGCAGTGCAGATATTTTGTAAGAAGATACAGAAAGTGTTTTGATGGAACCTTGCTGCAATTGCACAAACCTCAGTCTCAGACTATCACAAGCAGCCCTGCCTTTGTGCATAGTATTTCATATCCAACCTGTGTAAAATGATGGCTCTAATCAGCACTGTTTTGTGGTAGACACAAGTTGTGTTAAGTTTCTTTTCAATTTATGTAGAAAGGATACTTTTTTGCAAGCTATGTCATTCAACGCGCAGGTGCTAAGCATCCCACAACCTGATGTTTTCACTGCTGCATCTTTGGGTTGTTCTGGGAACAGCAGGGCCAGTTTCCTTGTTTTCATATTAGACTTGATGTTAATATTATTATTATTATTATTAATATTATTATTATTTTTATTATTATCATTGTATTTATTGCACGCAGACCTAGCTTCGAGAAGCGACTGAGCGTTTTACAGAGATATACAACAATACAGATACATAACGGAGAACTTTACAGAGGTAAGAACAGATATACAGCAGGGGGTAGGATACAGAAGGGCACAGAGGAGGCGTACAGCTGTACCGGGTGGCAGGGAGGAAAGGGGCGGGCGGCCTAGGTGTTGAGGCAGAGAGATTCCTCACTTGGCGGTCTACATTATGCTCCTGAAAAGGTACTCCACTAGTTGGGTACAATCACCATTCATCCCATAGTCAGTGTTAAGCCCCTTACCATGGCTAGCTACTGGTTGCATGTATATGTTATACATTGGTGAAGGGGAGCAGGATACTGTAGCAAACCAAATCCCAAAGACCTGCCCACAGATACAAAAGAGTTTTTTTTTTCCTGTTTAGGAAAGTCAGAAAGAGAGCAGGGACCCATTTCCGAAGGATGCATGAGGCACCCCAGGAATTTCAGGGAACGTGCTTGTGTTTCCTTACTTTCACTGCCAATGGCATTCATACTTGTACATACACAGTAACTATACTAAGTTGAGATTCAAACCACTCTCCCAAAACTCCTTCTCCCATTCACAATTGTCACCTCCTTGAGCGAGATGGGGGTCGAGGGGGGGCATGATTTTGTGCATTTGTCAAGTCGTTAGTTGAGTTCCCATTGCCAAATGCCCCAGGAGCAGGGCTTGTGAAACAGGACCCTGTCAAATGCACTCATCCGATATCAACCCCTTTGCCATAGTCTGTTTTTGGTGTTCACAATTTCTATGGAAAAGGGTCTTCACAACCACCACATATTTGCCAACATCATCCCACAGCTGTTTCCCATCCAGCAACTCTGAAACTATCACAACTTCCAGAATATACTTTACATTCTTATGAGATATTCTTAACATTATTAACTTAGTACGGTCTCCTCACGAAAATTCTTTTTTAAAATAATGTGTTTCAAATTGTGCATTTCAATGCACAACTTTTGAGAAAACAAGGTAAAACTAAATATAACTTATTATTCTTTCTGCTAGGTAATATATTTAAAAAATCCAATAGATTCTATGTCACCACACAGGAACATTTTAGAGTGTGTGTTCATGATTCGTTTGCCCACAATAACAGCAAACATTACCACTTAAAACACATTTTCATTATAACTATGCCCACACTTGTTCACCATTCCAACTGTCAAATTGATGCACATTCTGACCCTGTAAAACATTTTCATACTCGATTGCAGGGGGAGGGGGCTCCGAATTTTAGCAGAGGCTCTGAATTTTAACTAGGGCTCCACATTTCAACAGAGATGAAAACTAACCCCATTTATGAGCCAGGGTGTAAGACCGAATTGTGAGACTCAGATTGAATCTAGTAGGGGTCTGCATTGTGTATGCATAAAGCACACGCCAGCTAAAAGGTGAATTCGACTTTGATACTGCACATTTTCTCCATATTCACAGTTATGGACTGAGTTGCACTTAAACTAACAACTATTCATCCCCATCTCCTAACCTCTAACATATCCCCTGTTAACATTCAGGGCATATCAGTCCATGACACTTCTGTGCAAACTTTGGTGCAGGTTGATAAACTGAATGTGGAGGCATTTGAGCTGTGTAAGGTTAATTTGAAATGCACGGAAATAAACGTGGAAGAATTCGATTTGTGGCAAATACGTGACAAGATTTGAGTTAAGCAAGGCGATCTGTCTAAAGTAGACCCATTTTTTGCAGAACAGGAAAGCAGCAATGGAGATATTTAATAATTTCATCCACTTGCTGGCTTTCTGAAAGCCAGAATAATCATGTGTTTATGTGCCCATTTTTAGAGAGTTGGCTGATTGTTAAAGGGATGTGATTTTTTTGATGAACACATGACATCACCTGTGGATGAGGTATTTCATCACATTTTATGTAGGCCAGATAAATATTATGGGAGGTCTTAGGTAGAGGGTTTAAATAGCACTGGAACCGGCAGACTGGCTCTCCCTCTCTTTCTCTCTCTCTCTCTCTCTCTCTCTCTCAAGCTCTCTTTGGCTGGTGCATTGTCTCACAAGGCTGTCTGTTGCTGGAAAACACACTGGCCCCTGTGTGTGTGTGGCAGTTGCAGGCAGGCAGGGGAAATACTTTGTGGACTCCTTCCAGGCTCAGAGGGGAGTGAAGCAGATAAGAGCTATATGCTAATGACACCCAGCTTTTGCTGTCTTTTTCCTCCTTCTCTTCTGATATTCACACTCAGCTCTATTCATTACCTTACACTTAATACCACAAAAAAAGAATTACTCTTTTTTTCTGTCTACTAATATTCCTCCTCCTTTTGTTTCATTTCCTCCTTTTCAACTTTTCTTTGCATCTACTGCTTATAATCTGGGACTCTATTTTCATTCTGCGTTATCATTTAAACATCATATTTCCATTTCCTCTCAAGGCTGCTGCTATCACCTATTTAACATTAAAGAAGTGTGTTCTTTCCTATCTTTTGACACAACTAAACTCCTCATATCTTCTCTAATCTGTTCACGTCTTTTCTATTGCTCTACTGCACTCTTTGGTCTTCCTGCATCTCAACTTGTTCCTTTAAAATCTGTTTTCAACGCTGCTATTTGGGAAATCTTTCATTTGACTCCGCATGAATCAGTATCATCTGCTCTCCATACTTTGGGCTGGCTTCCTTTTCACGCACAGCTTAAATTAAATTTTCTTCGGTATTCAAATCTGTTTATGGTCGTACTCCTGATTATCTTTCCTCACTGGTCTCATTCTACACTCCTTCTCGCTCTCTTCATTCTAATACAGAGTTTTGACTGGTAGTTCCGGCCCCTCCCTATGCACAATCATGTTTTCGCACACTTGGGCACCTTGCTCCTCTGCACTGGAATCTTCTTCCTCTTTCTCTATGTTTTATCACTTCTTACTCTTTATTTCGCAAAGCATTAAAATTACCTCTGATCCATCAGGGCTGATTCTGTGCATCTAATGTCAGTTTTCATTTGTTCATTTTTGTACTGTTTTATACATTTGCTATGAAAAAGGCTTTGGATTAAAGCGCTATATAAATACAAAATAAATACAAAATATAAATAGACAGAGGTCTTTTGCAGTCTGGGGGCTCACAAAATCAAACTTCATTCTTGGTGAGTGTCTGGTAAAGTGAGGTGCAAACTAAATGAATGATTGGTTACAAGGATGTGTTACCTGCAATTGTGGTGAGTTTTCTAATTCATGTTTAGGCACTGTAGAGAGCAATTGCTATATTTTAAAGGTCGTTGTAAAGTGTGATTGATAGACACAGCTTAGAAGGGTGTGTGTGCATTTTTAAAAGTAGAGAGTTTCTTTTAATTTTTTTTCCATTTATGCAACAAGCGTCAAACGCAACAGAAGCTTACACATTGTCAAGACTTGTGGTAAGTTCAAGGTCAGCATTAGCAGAACTCTGGGCCTTGATCGAAAAGAGAGGATTTGTATTTGGTTATGAGAAAAGCTATTTACCATGAGGGAATATTTCATTAGAAATCATAAGTTCATTTATCACAGGGAAAATAACTGCAGATGAATTTCTAAATGTGTCATTTTTGCTTTTGAGTCACAGATGTAAAATGCTATGAGGGAACACTCTGCTGTATTTGCTTTGTTTTTTGAATATTCTGCTTAATTCTAATCTTATATAAAGAACGGAAGTGAGAAAGTTGAATTTATCTCAGAGTGTTTATTATGTGTCCTGATATTTTGTGGTAACACAGACAACTGTGAAAGACTAATGGTGAACTTGTTTTACCACAGGCGGTGATTCACTTTATCACATGTGGTAAAATACAGGCAAAGTTGATCACTGTGAATGGGGTTCTTCTCTGGAGCTCTGTATGAATGACAGTACTTAGATGGTTAATGTATTCTGAGATACTGCCAAAAGGGCATAACGTGGTATTGTTAATAGAATACCACAAGGTCATGAAATTATGATCTAGAGTGAACTCGGTCCAGTCTTGGCTCATGGTTAACGATCCCGGTATAAGAACAATCATCAGGCAGTTCCCCATATTCAAACTCACCATTATACAACATAATACCCCAACAAGATAACAAAATTATTACCAAAATACCTCTGACAGGATGTACCCAATAAATGCCAGTGTTGCAACTAAAATCTATTTGCATGCTTGCTGTGCCCTATATATGCCAGTATTACCACAGTAAGAGCACTCTTTCATTTTGGTTGTGGCCAATGTGTGCGAGCATGCAACTGTATGAGCATTTCTATGCTGGTTGTGACCAATTTGTGCAAGCATTGTCATGTAAACACAGTTGGATGCTGCCTGTGCAGGCAATACATATATGCCACATGAAACTTTAATGCTGCCACTATGATTCTGCTCCCTCACTAAAAAGATTGTTCTGCATACAAAGGACACACATTATTTACACTAAACATTCACACAAGGATGTCATTTCTTCTTGGCTTGGTACCTCCGCATAAGCTGCTAGAAGAAGTGTGAGCCAAAGTGCTAAATTGTGGATGGAGGTGTTTGTGTTTTAATAAATATGATATTTTAACATTTTCTAAAAAGTTATAAAGAATCTGTAGCTGTGATGAAACTGTAAAGTTCCTGTGTTTCAAATGAAGGAATCTAAATATCTGTTTATCCTAGATTGGGATATAAAAAGAAATCTTCAATAAAAAGTGAGTTTAAATATAATACAATGCTAACTCTTCTCAATAATCAAGATAAAATCAATGCTATTCAGCCACCAAGTCATATTTGCAAAGAAGGACTTTGAGAGTAGATTAAAATAAATGAATGCAAAGCAAAAGATGTCTGCTCAGACACCGTCAAAGTGAAACACATGCAGTTGATGCATTTGCCTAAAGAACTGTGTTTGATTTCTATAAATGCAGCAGCAAGGCACAGAATGTGATGGTACTGTGGCCTCATCACGAGTTTGGCAGTAGTTTTGTGGTAAATCCACCAAACTACCTCTAAATTCTGTTAGTATTACTGTTACTTGGCCTGGCGTAATTACTGCTGGATTAAAAGTGGGGGCAAGGCAGTGTTAGTACCCATTGGGTTTTTTGGAGGAACTACTGCCAGCAGTCGTTTTGCTGTGGTAATTCTGTCCCCTGTATGTCCTAGGACGCATCCACTTTATATGAGCTCAAGGTCTTCCTGTAAAATGGCGGTGCCACTGTTCTTGTACCTGCTGCCTTATTAAAGCTTGCTCTCGTCAGTCTTAACAACCCTGCATTTCTAGGTATAAGAGGCTGTTTCGACCAGCCAGCAGTAAATGGAGCATCAGTTACGTTATCTCACACAATATTCAGTTATTTCAATTTTCATTCATTTTGACTCTCTTATATAATGTAGTCTGAAAACAAATCAACTATATACTACTGCTAACCACAGTGCAAATCGACACTAATGGTCGAAACTAATTTCCCTCGAAAGCAATGCACACATAACTGAACCCACTAACAACGTTCGGTTTCACCCACCTCCACTACCAACATGATCACCAACTCGCCGATACAAAAGGCTAAAAGAAATCTCAACCCACACCAAAACAGTCACAACTCCACACATCTGGAATCAACTTGAAAACTGTCCTTTGGCATAAAAAAAAGATCCGCCCTCAGATGCCTTCTGGAAACAAAGGCTGCTTATGCACAAGTCACTGTCCACCTAGAAAACACACCTGCACAGACACCAGTTGCTTCTGCTACTACACACACCAACAGTGAAGCACACAACCTTCCGATTTTTCCATACTCCCCTAACAACAACCCCCCTTTTTCCTTTTTGGATTCACATGCTTGGTGCAACCCCCAATAACCTAGCTATCATTATCCAGGGAAGGGTGCAGAGAAGCGATTGCAGCAGCCCTGTTTAAATGCTGCCAGTACGTCCCTCCCTCCGCAACAAAACCCACTCCTGCACGTGTTACACACATACATACACACTAAGACACTTTTTCTCTCTCACCATCAGGCACCATTCTCACTAATGCTCCTGCCTTCCCACTCAGCTCGCTCCCCTCCTTCCTTTCATGTCTCTAGCCTGGCATGCTTTTCTGTTGCACATCACAAGGCTTGCTTCCAGGCGAACAGGCTGCAGGCGTTCGGGTGTCAGAATGCCATTGTGCAGCTCTGCGATTCATGCTGCTTTTCACTTCTGCTGCCTACTCGTTCATGGAGGTGACATGCTGAGATCACAGGTTTTCATCAGAGGTACATGAAAGGGGCCATGACATGTAACAGGTGATGAGGCAGTGATGCTAGGTCCGTTGCTGTCATGGGAGCTAGACCAAATGAGATGCTGGCAAACAGGCAGCCCTCTTCCTTCCTACATTCCTTGAAATCCCTGACAAGAAGTCTTTGTGGGTGACCCCAGGACAGTTATGGTATATTTGTATAGCGCTGCCTGCCATATGTAATGGCATTAAAGTGCGGTAGGAAGCAAGGCCCATCAGTAGACCATGGTCAGAAAAGATAAGCGAGAGGAGCAGTGCAATGCATGCAAAAGATATGGTAGTTTAGGCACTTTAGAGGAAGCAGAAATATCTAGTGTGGAGACATTCAAAGCCGAAGAGATTAGAGGCAAAGACGTTATTGAATATGATGGAGACTACGTGACAGTCAGACCACTTTTTTGTTGTTTTGACTCGGCTTTAAGGCTATGGGGAGCGGTGCTAAAAGTAAAAAACTTCGGGAATGACAAGTGTATGAACCCCTAGGGCAACTGATTACAGTTGAGGACTCCTCTATATTTTATATGCAATGCGCACGCATACGGCAGAGACTATGGGCCTCCTCAAAAGTGGGCCGTATCCCGGCGATAAATCTGCAGGGATACCACCCAATGCAAATAGTGTTACCGGACCTCAGGCCAGCGCTATTAGCGCCGGCTCCGAGTTGCAGTGGGGCGGTAAGTCCCCATTCATATTGGGTCCATTGGGTCAGTGCTATTACCATGGTGCTAATAGCATCAACAATGGGCGGAAAGTGGCCAGATTTACCTCCAGCCTTTGCCGGAGGTAAATCTCCAACTTTCCGCCATACTCATAGTTGGGCGGAGCAGTAATGTGACGGTAATAGAGTTACCGCTGCATTTTTACTGCTCCGCTCTACTTGCAATGTGGCCATATGTGACAGTTATACCACATCTTTCGTGCAACTCAACTGTGTGCTATGGAGCACTGTGCTACATGTGGCATACATGCACATTGAATGATAGGAAGTCACATGCAATAGATATTCAGCAGATCCCTTACCTTGACTGACCACTGCTGTTGCAGCACACCTTACCTAAGAGGTCTTATGTGTCAAGCTCCCTTATCCATCTCCCATTGCTGGGCATCCCACACTCAGACACATGGAAGTCCTCCTGGCACACCAATCAGGTCAGTCCACTGATCTCATGGAAGCCGACATATGCACCAGCCAGAGCCGTCGGCCCTCGTAGTCCACCAATGTGAGGCTGGTGTACCACTGGGGTACCTTTCACACCATCCTTTTGAGCTCCTGCTGGTTGAAGCCCCCTTTCCTGACATCTTGGGCAGTGGCAGTGGTACCGGGCTCCTCTACACCACACACAGGTCTCAGGGGTGACTATGCGGCTCCGCTCCTCCTCCACCTCTATGCATAGGGAAGAGCCCAAGATCTTATAGACTGCAGTGCTTTGGATGTAGGTAGAGTGCAACAAGGATAAAGAGACAACTTACTCGTGGCTCGGTTGTGTTAATATACTAATGGCTAGACCTATGGAGGCCATTTTTGAGGGGTTTGTGTGTGTAGTGTAAAGTAGAAGGAGATCTGAGAAGGGATTCAGTTAGTTGGGGCAAAGGGAGAGTAGGCCTTACAAGGCAAAAATACCTGCTACCCTACAGTGGTGGGTCTGCAGGGGGGTTATGGCCCCTTTCCCAACTACAGCTCCACAACTGGATTAACTTGTTTACTGTACCACAAAATAAAGTGTTTTTATACTTTAGACGTTCAGGAAATGTGTGTGAATTGTTTGACATTAAGTTAAGGAGGCTTTCCGGTAAATGCTCGAGAGAAGCCACAAAGATGGATTCGACATGTGGGAAAATAATCCCTCATCAAGGGAAGTGGGGTGTGCATGGAGGGAAGATTTTAAGTCAATTTATTAGAGTAGTGGTTATTTGTAGTGAGGGCCAAGGAGAGAGAAAAAAAAATCATGGACTAGCAGTTGGGGTGGACTGCTACATTTGGTGGCAGGTTACAGAGAGATTTTTATACATCTGATCCCCTACTATAAAGGTTCTGATAGGCTAAGATGTTTAATGAACGTTAGCTGCACACGGTTATGTCGGTTGGCTATCATTAATTGACTGCTTTACGGGCAAATGCATTTTGGTGTTTGCAGTAAGTCTTTCCAACAGGGCAGGGTATACCCAGATGCCCAGATGTGTGTCTCGTGTTTGCTGTGTTAAGGGAATTGTGAGGAACATGCTTATTGGGCTTCACAAGGCGGGCAAGGACAGGACAACCCTGGCCCACAGGCACACATTGTTCCCTTACATGGAATAGACAACAAGGGCACACTTGTGGGCAGGGGCTACCAATAGAAACATTGGGGGCTAGAGTGAGTGGAGGATGCAGGATTTGAACTGGAATCCATGAGGCTAGGTATTCTGGGTCAGGGTAGCAATGAGTTACCGGGGTTGTGAAGACAAGAGAAAAATGATTCGTGGGGTCCCATGTAAGTCCCTTTCTCAGTTTCTCCCTCTGTGCTTCCCTGAAGATATGGGGCTCACCTAGAAAGGTGATCCAGCATGAAAACACCCTAACTGGGAGACCGTTATGTTGGTAAAGAATGGAACATGGACAAATAATTCTATCTCCTGGCTAATGATTCCTTGTCTGTCTCTGTCTTGTCTTCTTCTTGTGTGCCCCGAGGCCCATGGGCATGTGGCACGATATAAACATGCAAATAAATAAATAAATATGAGAGGCTGAAATGACAACAGCAAAGAGCCTATTGAGGGCACAGGTATGATGGGCCACTGGAGGTGACAGGAACAAAGATGCCATGAGGGGAAAGTGGTACAGGCTAGGGGAAATGGTGATGTAGATGATGCCAGTCGATCAGGCCCCCACTGGCAAAAAAATGAACTGAATCACTGGCCCCGGTAATGTCGGTGCCAGTGATTCAGTAGTTCCCATCCCATGAAGTCCTATGGGACACCATGGGAATGGGAACTTATCATCACTCCGCCACCCGTAATATCTCAATAACTTCAGGATATCGGGCGGCAGAGTTGGTAATGCAGCTTTCCCGGTATCCCGCCGGAATTACCGGCAGGATATTGGGAACGTTGTAATGACCCCCAATAGGTAGATGCCGTAAAGGTGGGTCAAAATCTGCCAATTTATCAGGCCCTAAGAGTGGACCCTTTCATTCAGCAGTCTATGTGCTCTGCTGTTACACACAGAAAACCATGCAGGGACTCAAGGCTTGATTCTAATTGAATTCCCCACTTAAGGGCCTGATTTACAAATAAATGTTCAATGGGCCTTTCCCATGTTAACCATGTTTTGGTAAATCAGCCCCGAAGTGCCTAGCGCAACATAAAGAAAACTGCTTTGTGCTATACCTGGGTATGCAATAGGTACAGTATTTTTGGTGACTGTGGGAGACAGTGCAAGGCAAAATGTTTCTGCTGCTCTGAGATTTTGAACCCGTGGCAAAGTGCCAGACAAAGTGTTGCTGTTGTATGGTGTATTTAAAGGTATAGCTATCTAGTGTGTCAGTGGTGCCACCCAGAAGTATGCTGTGTGTATGGAGGGAGAGGATGAAGGGCATGCACCAGGGGCTGCTTTCTATGTGTGCTGGAGACTGGGGGGGGTGAGGGAGCATGCTGCGGGGGCTTGTGTGCATGTGCGGTCTAAGGCAGAGGACATGATACTGAGGCTTGTGTGCATTTGCTGGGGCGCATGTGGTAGGTCTTTATGCTTTCTTGTTTGCATTTATTTATTTATGTATTTATTTATTTATTTGACATTTGTATGGTGCCTATACACAAGTGTTTCCAGACGCCACAAGGTAAAAAAAGGGGCGGGGGGTACATAGGAAAAAAACAACAGTAAAGGTCGTACTAGGCCTTGTGACATTCTTACAATGCTTGGGAGGGTGGAAGACGTGGGGGAGGGCAGTGGAGGGAGGGGGGTGCGAGAGTTGGGTACCCGGGGGGGCTGAGCAGTGCTGAGGGAGCCACAAGGGGCAAGAGCAGGGGAAGGGGGAAGTGCAGGGGTGATGGTCCAGGAAGCGGTGAGCAAGTGCTGAGGGGAGCCATGAGGGGCCAGGGGAAGTGGGATAGGGAAAAGTGCAGAGGAGGGGGGGTAGCAGATTCAAAAGGAAGGAGGAGGAGAAAGGAAAGTCTTGAGAAGATTCTAGAACCTAAGAAGATCCAGCTCAAATCTAAGGGGAGCATTCCAGAGGGAGGTTCCTGCCGAGGAAAGGGATCTACCTACCACTCTCTGCTTGGAGAAACATCTGACCTGCAGAAAGTTCGAGGCAGAGGACTGAAGAACTCTAGCAGGGAGGTATTTAGGTAGGAAAAGCTGGATGTAGAGAGGTCCCATGCCCTAGGCACCCTTGTGGATGATGCAGAGGGTCTTGATTGTAATCCTTGCAGTCAACAGGAGCCAGTGGAGAGATTTTAGGGCTGGAGAGATGCGGTCCCTGTGCTTGAGGTCAAGGATAAGTCTTGCAGCCCTATTCTGGATAAGTTGAAGAGGGTGAAGGGGGGGAAGAGGCAGATTTAGAAAGAGGCTATTGCAGTAGTCCAACCAAGAGAGAACCAGAGACATTCAGCTTCTGGGGGAAGGCGAGGAAAGGAAGAATGCCTCTGAGGAGGTGGAGCTGAAAGCTGGACTTCTGTAATGTGTGGAGAGAAGGAGAGGGAGGAGTCAAAGATGACCCCTAGGGTTTTTTCCCTCACAAGAGGGTGAGGGGAGGGGACCCAAGGAGGGTGGCCAAAGGTTAGGGGTGAAACAGGGAGCATGAGACCCGGTAAGAAGGATCTCTGTCTTACTGGCATTTAAGCTGAGATTGTTAGCAGAGCACCACACCTAGATAGCAGACAGGTAGTCAGGAATGAGAGAGGAAGGGGAGGAGGTAAAGGAAGGAAGCTTAAAGGAAAGCTGTGTGTCGTTTGCATAATGTGCTGGAAGATCATGAAGCAGGGGCATTTGTATGTGCGCTGCTGAGATATGAGACTTGCGGCTGCGTCTTGCATCTTTGGGGGAGGTACTAGACATGATGCTGGGACTTGCGTGCATTTTCCGGGGGGCCCGCGGCAAGTCGTTATGGTTTCCTGCGTGAATGTGCTGGAAGATTATGAAGCAGGGGCATGTGCATGTGTACTGGAAATAGGTGACATGCTGCTACGTCTTGCGTCTTTGGGGGAGGTACTAGACATGATTCTGGGGCTTGCGTGCATTTGCTGGGGGACCTGCGGCAGGTCTTTAGGGTTTCCTGCGTGAATGTGCTGGAAGATGCATGTGCGTTGCGGAGATATGGCACATGCGGCGTGGTCTTGCGTCTTTGGGGGAGGAAATGCACATAGTGTGGGGGTATTTGTTCATGGGCTTAGGACAGCGGGTCATTCTGGATTATCTTTTGAAGCGAGTCTAGGTAAGATGCCTGCAGAATAGGAACAGGCTGTGATCCCAGAAGAGCATGTCAGTGTTTCTCCCTGGCATGTGGTACAATTAATTATGTATGGTGGGCCAGAAAACAGGAATGGTGCACCATTATGCCTCATTGCCCTCACTTTGAGGAATGTAAGTGCAGCATTTAAAGTGGCCATTAAAAAGCCCCTAGGACGCAGAAGCAGATCACGCTGTGCCCACATGGGCCTGTGCGCAGTTCTGCGCAGTGGAATTGGCCCATCGAAAGTGGTTTTAGGGCCTAATTCACAGAGCCTTTTCCAATGGGGTTTTGCCATTATAAAACACTTCTGTGAATTAGGCGGATGGTCGCCCTAGTATCAGCAGGATTTCTTGTCACTGTCTATCAAAACCCAGTCATGAATAACAACACATTTGGAGACTTTTTGTTTGTAAATGAAATTAAAGCTCAATATAAGGCACAATTCAGTTTCTTGAGCACACTGCACACATACGAGGCGTTCCACGCTCAGTTGCAACGACCCACTCCTTCCGGACCGGATTAACTCAAATCCAGCGAGAGTCTCTGACTGTGAGTCTCCCACGGAGCTGGAAGTTAAAGCAACTTAAAAGTTGCTCTTTGTATTTTTCCTTCCATTGTATCACTTTTTTTTACTATTATTCGTGTAAAGCGTTTCGCACAAAGCAACCCTTTTATCCATTAAGTTGCCCCGTGGGAGTTTACAACACCCCCACAAGTTCAAGGTTCAAGATTGAATTGTTTCTTGAGGAACAGCCCAGAAAAGGTCCGTTTTGTGTTATTTCCTTCCTCCGAAAACCAGACAAAGCAATTTGGAGCAGATGTGGAACCACGCTCAAGACTCATCCATCTGCCCACACTTTGAAATTCTCCGTTTGTTTGTGGCTGTCTGTGCTGAGCACCAACACAGACACTGTGACTGAGCTTGCAGCCATTTTGGATAGCAAAGGATCTGCGGGGTCCATTTGACCGATTACAGGGGCCGCACGGCTAAGAACATTCACATAGTGTACTGCCCTCATAGACTGCAATTATGTGTGCCCGATTCATGGAGTATTTGCCCTGTTCAAAGTGAATCTGCACTGCTGAAAAGGGACTTTGCTCTGCAGACACAAACCCTGATTCATGGAACAGTACAAAGTCTATTTTTGCGGGCAAAGTCAGCGGATTGCCATTTTTGCAGTACAAAATGACTTTTCCCACACTTTGCACGGGAAAAATACACTTTGTTCAGTTGCATGAATCAGGGTGTGTGCCAGCAGTGCAGAGTCACTTTTCAGCAGTGCAAATTCACTTTGAACTGGGCAAATATTCCATGAATCGGGCCCTATGTGTTTATAAAGTGTTAAACAAAGATGAACAAATTGTAGGGGCCTAAAGCAACTTGAAAGAATATTTGCCTGCGGTCATTTCCCAAGAAGAGTAAAAAGGTCTTCTTAGACTGCATTTCTTTGGGGGGTCTGCATGGCAGAAGCACTGTGGCTGTACTGTAGGCAGGTATGCTAACACAGGGGGCCATTCTCTAAAATTGCAACATTTGTTCTAACGCGCTGCTGGATCCCTTGCATGTATTTTTCATCACTCCCAAAGCAGTGTGGAAATGTGGAAAGTAAATCCAGAGGAAATCCCTTTTACTCTTCCCTTTTACTCTCCGCTTTGTGAAAAATAAAAAACACCACCAGCAAATGGTGCTTTGCAGGAGGCGTTTTAAGACGAATTCCTAAAGCAGCTGTGTGCTGTCTATCAGGAATCCTTTGTCGCATGCTGGCGTAAAACCGGGCGCTCTTCCAAGATGGCGGTGGAAAGCGGTGGAAACCTCCGGGTCTGGGCGCTACCAACAAATACAATAAATAAATAAATAAATAAATAAATAAATAAATAAAGCAAAGCAGCAACACAAGCTCTACTTTGCTCTGCACCCACGCCTTTGAAATGCATGAAATTGGGGCCCAGCATTAAATGGTTGCATAATTAAATTACACCTCGCTCTTTCTCCTCCATTTAACTTAGCGCCCCATCGAAAAGGGCTCCCAAAGAGTTCTATTCAAGATGCCATGTCTTTATATGGATCAGTGCAGAGATATTGGTGCATTGGTCTAAAGTAATGGGACTTAAAGGATTAGAATGAGGACACACATATGCACAATTAACAGATGGGAAACATGGAATGGAGAGTATCATTTGTCTCCTCCCATTGCACCCATATAAATGAACACAAAAAAGGATCTATGTGATCACTACGACCCCCAGAATTCTGATGACCAAAAATGCTGACTTAAAAAAAAAAATTTATAAACCCCCTTTACACCACGTACATATGCGGGGAGACCCCCGGAACCCCAATACTACTATTATATCCCATACCCCACACCCACATATATATATGTGGTGTAAGGGGGATCGCAACAACAAAAAAGTCCGAATTTAGGGAGTCGGAAGTCTGAGGGTGAAATTTGAGCCATTACCAAAAAAAAAACAATGAGGGCATTATGAAGCCAACGACACCTCTAAAACAGTCACATTAACCTTTTGAGTGCCCTCAGTACCTATGTATATGCTCCAGAAATTGGTATTATTTTTCCACTAGGCGTTTATATTTATTTATTTTATTGTTTATTGTGTATAAGGAACGATAGGAAGGTAGGGAGCCGAAGGCAATAAAGGCGGGACAAGTGCTGGTGCAGAGAAAGGGCTAGTGACTTCACTCAAACAAGTCAGCAAGTGGGAGGACCAATCCAAGATCATCTTGGTGTGATCTAAAAACATCCCGCAGGACATATTAGGAGCTGGAAGTAGACAATATCAGCAGAGAAAAGGCATCAACAACAGGATTCCTCCTACTATGGAAGAGGTAAGGTCCACTGATTCATCTGTTCAGTGTATAAAACCGGCGTGGAGGGTCATATTAGGGCATGTGAGTAGCACACATTTTTTGAAAAGGGACATTTTCAGGAACTATTTCTGTATGGCGAGCTGCAAACAGGCCACCGATAACACGCCTTGCAAGACCTTGGGACTGTACGAAAATGATGTATCTTGTCTTGGCATTTTGAGCCAACATAAGGGTGGGCACTCAAAGTCCAATCCACTGTTCCGTTTTATCAGGGTACACACCTGTGACATGATGGTTAAGTAGAGATTTCTGAGGCAGGCACCTAAACTACCAGAGTTCTCAGAGTGAAATGGGGACTTTCTCAATGGGGGTGGCAAGCTAGAAACAAATTCCTGGGAAGAGTAATAATGGACACATAAATTAGCCACAAAACGAACTGAACACGGATAGCCGTATTTATGCTGATAGGCTTATAACAGGCTAAGGGCCTTTACTGCCAATTAAAGGTCCAGAGACCATGCTAAAGGGCAAAGGCAAGTGAGAGCATTTAACAAGGTCTCTTGAGCCTTTATTCAGTGGCAGCTGATAAATATTTCACTGGAGGGGCAACGATGTTTGCATTTATGAGCAAGGGAATGAAACATGCAGCTCATCAGTCAACCAAGAGACGTCACACTGACAAACACAAGCACGGCAGGTGCCAGACCAGACAGAATTCCCAAACATCAGCGGTCTACCAACCTGATATCAGACACTCACATAAATGCACTGCTCATAACTATAACCACCAAGAGAGGCAACCCAATAATCAACCGGAACAGAAAAAGCACAAAGTAACTTTAGCCACTCATCCAGTAGTCAAATAGTAGCAGAACCACACTGAAGATGCACAAAGCACACCGAAAAATCCCCAAACATTCTGTGGCGAACCAGAAGGAGGACTCAGACAATTGAATGACATGTTTCAAGGGTGTTTATTGAAAGTAATAATGACAATGTTGTGTTAAAATACGCCTGCGAAGGAGTTCCTCCAGGTTTTATGCACGTCATCATGAATAAAAAGGGTGTGTCCTTCTTATTTGACTGTGGCGCTCAGACAGAATTCAACATTGCCTGAAGATGTAAGGAACGTCACTGGTTGGTAGAGTCAAACCAGGAGTAAAAACTGCTTTTCCATGTCCTATGTATGCAGATAATGTATTCCGTATTGGGAGGTCCTTTTCAGACTGGGGGTCCTTGACCCCAAGAGGGGAGTCACTCCCAGTGAGGTCCCACTTGCACCGACTCCGAGGGAGAGTCTTGCGGAGTGGGCTCACCTCTCTACACTCACAACAGGGGGTCGCCCCCTCTGGGGAGAAGGACCGTATTGGCCAGATTCATCAAAATTGTCAGTACTCTCCACAAATGGAATAACTATAACTGATGATTGAGGACCAAGTAACAGAATACATGCATCACAAAATGGAGCGCTCAGAACGGTGCTCCACCAAACATTTCTTTGAAAATAATAGCTTACAATGTTGCGTTTAAATATTCACTTTTGTGAAAAACTGAGTTGAAATTCATACAATTTGCAATTGGATCTGATGCCTTTGGCTGCAATTGATGGCAGCATTGTCTACGTAAAACACATTTTTATGATGCCTGTGCCCACAACTGTTAGGGAGAATTCTCAGAAATGTGCTAATTCCCTCCATCTTAGAGAGCCCCAGCAACTTTGCTGGATTTTGTGGACTTGATTTTTTTAACCTGGAGAGAGTGAGACCCTTTTTCCCACTCTCTCATGTATTTTTATATGATTTGTGAACACTGTGTTTCTTTTGGTTGTGGAGTCTGACAAACTCCATAGGATTCATCTTTTACATTGTGTCACGCAGCACCTTAAGCGCAGTGGCACAGGGAAGTCTTTCAGATTTCCTAAAGGTTTGAATACCTTCTCTTGGTTAAACTACTGTTTCCAAGAGCATTAAATTGAAATGGACTTTACTTCCATTTGTAACTTTCTAGAACTTTCTAGACCCAGCACACACTATCGTACAATAGGGTGCTGGAGGGGTTACCCAGTATCCCCTTTGTCTAGCTTCTCATGTAACATTTTTTTTATGTTACCCTTTCCTCACTGAATGGCTGATGGCAGTGGTTTCGTTTTAACTATTGTGGTGTGCATTTACCGTGGGCTGCGTTCGCAGCTGCAGTAAAGCACCCAAGGGTGCCATTTCTGTCAAAATGGCCCTGGTCTTCTTTTTTCACCATTTCTTTGTGGAAAGGTCCTTCTTGAGATTTACTCTGCGCGCCAAACCAGGTTTGGTACCGGTACCATTGTTTGCTTTCCCTTTGGCAGGATTCACGAGTGAAGCCTGCCCCTGGCTCGTGGGTATCTGGGGTAGGCAGGAAGTGAGGGAGGTGCCCAAAACTCCCTGTGCTATGCACTCTGTGGTGATTGGGCGGCTGACTGTCCGGCAAGGACAGCCACCCTGCTGGGTGACTGACAGCTGGGCTGGAATGAATGGGAGAGAACTGAATAAAAGGCGAGGCTTTTTGCTTGGAAGTCAGAGTTGACCACTGGACGAAGGAACCGAAGAAGAACTTGAAGAGGGCGCCTGCTGCAACTCCTGGACCATTGGTTTGCCCGGTGAAGCCCTGCTGCTGTGCTGAAACTCCAAATTCGTATCGACAGAGAAGCCCCTGCAAGGACGACCTCTCCCCTTGAATTGGTGGGACCAATCAACTCCAAAGTAAGCCACCTGGACATCCATCTCAGAGCTGGTTGAATTTCCACAGAGTTCCTACTGGAAAAAGTATAGAGAGGGAGAGGAACACCAGATTGTGTGTGTTACTTTTAAGCTGGCCTAGAGCTCCAGGAAGATCCTCCGGACTCCCAGGAATCAGGACTGACTGAGCCTGAGCTCCCTCAACAGAGTGCGGGAACCCAGAAGCAAGAAAAGTCCATCTCGACAAGCCAGGAACCTCAGTGTTGCAATTTGCGGTAGAAACGAGGAGCTGAAACACTGAACAGCCACTGAATTGTGAGTGGTGACTGTCCTATTGCAGTGCAGGAGTCCCCAGAAGTCCGCCCTCTTGTCCCCATGACTGAGGCCTAGGAACAGTGAGATCTGCAGAGCTGCACAGGAACAAAAGTCATCTGCTGCACGTTTTCTTCAATACAAAGGTACTGTAAAAAGTCTGAGAGAATTTACCTGTTACTGTAGAGTTGCTTGCATCTTCTACTACTCACAAGTCTAATCAGCTTGTGGCACTACATTTGATTCTTCTTTTCTTCAAAGACTACTAAAACATTGGGCAAAGGCTTTTCTACTTATCTACCAGAGTGCTGCATCCTATATAAGACTTTTGCCCATTGACTTTGGTTTAGCCTATTGTACTGAATGACTCTTCCTCGGGGGATCCAAAAGTATTTGCCTGCTTAAGAATATTTTTGGTTTCTTGTATGTTCTAAATAACCTTTTCCTTTGACTTATTAATCTATGATTCTAAATGCAACAGTGATATATTAATGTCCCCAGCAACATAACAATTGAAGTTACCTGAGGGTGTAGGTAGTGTCTTTGAGCCATCCCAAAAGGGTATCTACTGACTTAGAGATATTAAGAGTATGTATTTCATGAAGTGTATTTGAGTGTTACTATTATAGTGCTACCTTTGGAAGTAGGTTTATTCTAACTGACTGATGAATAAATCAATAATAATTTATTCAAGAAACCTTGAGTGTAAGTTTATTTGAATACTTATAACTGTAAATCTCTGTGTAACTCCTCTACAGCTCACACTGACCCCTCTTGAGATAAGCCTGGCTGCTCAACACGCTACAAAAACTGTGTAGTACAGGCGTATACCAAAGGTTGGGTTTCCTATACCTGTAGTCAATGTAAGAAGACATTTTAAAGCTGACAGGTCAAATATATGGTATAAAGGTGCAACCTGTTGACAATCTCAAAGCGAGCTCATAAGTGGAAGCCTGTTTGTATGGTGGAATAACTGTGGCTGCAGGGTAATACTGCATTGAGGTTGCCCAGTGCTGAAAGATAAGAGACAGTATTGAATGTATTACCTTGGAGTTGCGCCTACAGTTGTCAAGAAGTGGTATTGAAAGAAGGCAGAGACACAATAGGGTTAGGAATTCTTGTTTATTCAGATGTAGTTGTTGCCTACAACGTTCAGATATATTGTTAGCTTCACAATGTATATCTGACTTGCGGTACTTGAGTCCATTTGTGTAGGTCCTTAGATGTCCTTATTGGGTTTTCATTCTCATGAGTCCATATATGTACGTCTTGATGTCCTTGTTGGATTTTTTATTGCAATTCAGATATATGGTTGATTTCACAATAGATAACTGATTGTAGTGCTCTTATAAATCAAGGTCTTTTTGGTTTCCTCATTACAGTTTGGTCCTTTAGGTATCTTGAAAATCAATTGTAATTTTACTTCTGTGTGTTTCCTCTGATTGTTGTTATCCCTCTTTTGTATATTGTCTTTGATTTGTTGTTTTGCCTTGACACGTGTTTCCCCAGTAGGTAATATACTGGTTCCCTAGGAGGGCTTTGGGTGAATAGACCACTGTGTGGTTACGTGAGCCTATTAGTCACTGTATGGACAACAGAAAAAAGTAAATAGGATCAGTTGATGAGAGTATCAAGGTAAAAAGAGTAAAGGAAAAGAAAATGTAGGAGAGAGGTTGGCACAATATTGTGCTCTGCCTGTAAGTTAACAATAGAGATTTTAATTTATTATGCTCGTTGCTGAACAGTACGGATTTCACAGGTTTAGTTTTGAACGCAATTGATCATTTGCAGTCTTTACTATTGATCGGCTATTGTGTGGTATGTAGTTCATATATTATGGCCCGATCAGAATTTCTATTTCAAAACTTTGTTTAAAACTTTGTTTAAAAACCGAATTACTCATTACTGAGCTTACCTCAATGAGTTTGGGGGTTTCCTGCTTGTTGTGCAGAGTCTTTTGATGACTTCTAGTTTATATCATTTTGGAGTTTTTGAGATTTATCAATGAATCAGTGGTTGCAGAGTTTTCCACTTGCGGCTGGTGCCTAAAAAATAGTGTGCTGTAATTAGCGAATGTTTGGATAATAGTGAAACTTTAAAAAATGGCGTTCCCATGGCTATTTGTAACAGAGCTTATTGCTCGTCATTATTACAGTATCCAGATTGTCCCCGAAGTTAGCAGGAGTAGTGAGAAAATACGCGCTTACCTTTAGAGTATAGTTTGATAGTGTTGTCGAAGAATGGTTCGGTATGATGGCCGAGTTCGAGTCGAGACGCGATGCTGCAATAGTGCATCTGCATTCTTTTTTATATAGTGCGTGATGACATAGAATTGTGACGTAAATGCGTAATGAGTAGCGTAATGTGAGGTCGGTCGGTTGGCGGTTGATGGGTGCCATCTTGGAACGGAGAGAAATATTCACATTTTGAATACAATATATAGTATTGGTATTTTTATTGCGATCTACATTGTTAATTGCAGAGAATTCAGAATTTAGAAAAAAGCCAGAGCACATGTGCGTTGTAGGACCGCGACTATGCTCTTGTTGCGGTAGTGGTGACATATGGTAGTTGTGCTGCTGATTTAAAGCAAACTGTTGAGATAAATTCTATTTTTGCACTACAGTTGCTTGCTGAGTGCTTAAGAGATACCGTATAATAACGTATAGTGATCGTGCTGCATATTTAGAGCAAACTTGTAAAAAGAATTGTGTGTCCGCACTTGCTGAGTTGCTCACGATATGTAGTAATCTGTGTTGGTTATTGGTGGGGTGAATTTTTTCAGAGAAATGGACCAGCTCATTGTCTGAATTTAGACCAGTGTGACAATAATCCATTACACAGATCCATTTTGTTTCTTGTTGGCGAAGTAACCGTTCTCTGTTGCCCCCCCTTTGGGGTGGATTGATTTTTTGTATGCCAAAGAATTTGATTGTCTCCATGTGCTTCAGTGGATGTTTTGAGAGGAAATGGAGAGCCAGTGGGGGCGTCATGTCTTTGTTTTTTATGCTTCAAATATGTTCTGATATCCGGATTTTGAGTTTAGGAATTGTACTGTCTATGTACATTTTGTTGCATGGACAGGTGATGCCATAAATAACATATTTGCTGTTGCAATTAATGAAATCTTGAATGTAGGCATCTTTGCCATTCGGTAGTTTGAAGGATTTTTTGGCATCCTCTGTATATTGACAGAAATTGAAGGTGCCACATTTGAAATTTCCTTGAAGTTTGGCTTGATTCCAGAGTTGCTGCAGACCAGGTTCTTTGTTGCGATATTGAATGTAAGGTTTGGTTGATCTGTGAGGTGCTCACTGAGATCTTCGTCTGCCTTGAGAATATTCCAATGTTTTAGCAGGATCTTTCTGAGTTTCTGTGATTCACTGTTGTAGGTAGTTATGAATCTTGGAAGGATAGTTTTTGATTCTTGGATACTCTTTATTTTGGAGGAGTTCTGTTCTGGGTCTCAAAAGTGTTTTAAGACGGGTCTTTTTGAGTAGTTTTGCGTTGTAGCCTCTTGTTTTAAACTTTGATTCTGACATATTTATGTGTTTGGTAAATTCCTTTTCTGTTGTACAGTTACATTTGATTCTTAGATATTCTCCAAAGGGAATATTGTTGATAATGTGCTGGGGGTGATTACTGTGTGCATGTAAAATGCTGTTGCCTGCTGTCGGTTTAACATAAAGTGTTGTTTGGATAGTGTTGTCTTCTACATAGAGTTCGAGGTCCAGGAATTGTATTTTGGTTGTACTTTCTTGCGTGGTGAGTTTGAGGTTGTAACTGTTGTTATTTAGATGGTGGTGGTATTCTTCTAGTTGGACTTTTGTCCCATTCCAGATAACCAAAATGTCGTCAATATAGCGCCGCAGTACACCACACAGTTTTGCTTATAGAAAAGCAGATTTTTCCATGCATGATAAAGTTCATAGTGGCCCATATAGATGTTCGCATATGCTGGCACAAATTTTGCTCCCATTGCTGTTCCCTGGGTTTGTCTATAGATTTGGTTGTTGAATGTGAATATGTTGTTGTTTAGGGTGAAATTGAGCATTTCTAATAACAAGAGGTTATGTTGAAAAAATGAAATGGATCTTGTTTTAAGGAAGTGGTGAGTGGTTTCCATTCCTTTAGTGTGTAATATGCTGGTGTAAAGGGATGTTACATCGAAGGTAACAAGATGAAAATTCGGTTCCCAATTTACAGACGATAGTTGCTGTATCACATGCTTTGTGTCTTGAATAAATTATGCCATACTTTTTGCTGGAGGTTGAAGATGATTATCAATGAATTCCGAAATTGGTTCCGTGAGGGAACCTATACCATTAATGATTGGTCTTGTCGGTGTCAATTGTTTGAATGGCTTATGAATTTTGGGTATGAAGTTAATGGTAGCCATAATTGGTATTGGTGTATTCATAAAGGCATTTTCATCTTCTGTCTGGAGGTCTGCTTCCAACCATTGGTTATTCAGGGTTTGCTATTCTTTGACTATGTCTGGTATTGGATTATTATTGAGAAGTGTATTACATTTTGTGTCAGATAGGTGAATACTGGCCATTTTGAGGTAATCCTCAGTTTTGATTAAGAGAATTTTGCCACCTTTATCCGCTTGTTTTAGGATTATTCCATCATTCTTTTTGAGTTCTTTGATTGCAATGGTTTCTTTGCGGGATAGATTTGAAGTGTACTTAGGTGTTATAGATCCTTCAAAGTACATTTTGCGCAGGTCATTAGTGACTAGTTGGTTGAAAATGTCAATTGCATTGTCTGCTCTAAAGAACGGATTAAATTTCGATTTTGGTTTCAATTTAGTTGGTATTGAGAGATCAAGACGAATATCCATATCTTGGGCGAACGATGGTATAGTGTGTTGATCTTGGATATCTTCTAAATTCATGAGATCAATGGTACTTTCTACTAGTTGTCTTGAAAGTTGAGATGGTGTTATTTTGTTTGTTGTGGTTGGTTTCAAAGATTTATTTTTGAAGTTTTTTTTCAATTTCAAAGTTCGACAGAATTTGTAGAGATCCAAGTTGACTTTGAAGAAATCAAATGAGTTGGAAGGGCAAAAGGAGAGACCTTTATTGAGAGCCGAAATTAATTTCTATTTGTATTTGTATTTGTTTATTTATTAATCGCCTTAAGCCAAAGCGCTGATTCTTTGGATAGTACTGTGTTGGTGAGATTAACTACTACGTTCTCCTGGATTTTGAATTCTTGGAACGGGTGAACACTCGTGGTGTGTTGCTTTCTGCTCCGGAGGCTGCCGCTCCCTCTCTTTCCCCTTCTTGTTGGCTTCCATTTTTCGAGGTACTTGGTTGGTTTGATGATTGGGGAAAGAGTGGTTTGAAAATTGAATAAGTTCTGGCTAGTCGATATCTCTGGTATTCCTCTAAAAAAGGAAAGGGATCCTCTTCTCTGATGGGATCCGTAGTGGATGATGTTGTTTTGTCAGTTTCACTCTCACTCTCTGTCTCAGCTTCAGAGGAAGTGGGCGTGAATTGTTTGGGTGGTTTGGTTTTAGATGGTGGTTTAGCTGGTGGTTTCGTTGATTGTTTTGCCTGGGGTTTTTGAAATGAGTAGACCCTCTTGAATTTGTAGTCCATCTCGTCCCTGTAAAATTTTCGTTGTTTTTTGATTTTTAGTTCAGTTGTGAAGGCTGTAAGGAAGTTATCCAAGATTTGATAGTTTTTAAAGGTTGCTTCTCGTGAGTTAAGGTCTTCTATTTGTTTTTTGATTTTGTCTATTTCCCTTAGAGTAATTTGGTGGTCTTTTTTCCCATGTTTGATGATTCTGTATATCATTTCCTTAGAGGTGTTGACTAGCAGGGTTTCCCATTCTTTAAGTTCTTCAATATCCTCCTCATCAAATGAGGGAAATATACAGATTTGTAAACCTCTTGGTATCCGATTGACCTGTAGATATTTTTCCAGGGTTGCAATTTCACACCATCTGGATATTTCTTTTTTAGAAAGTTGTTCTAATTGTTCAAATAAACTTTTTAATGAAGTTCCATTGGATGGTTTATTGTGATCTCTTTTAGTTGAATTACTAGAAAATAACTGTTCAGCTTCTTCCATTCTTTTCTTGAATTCTTCTGACATGATTATTGCAATTATTGTTGGCTTGGCTCTGCTGAGATTGCTGCTTGAGAAAAAATTAATAGGGTATAAAGGTGCAACCTGTTGACAATCTCAAAGCAAGCTCATAAGTGGAAGCCTGTTTGTATGGTGGAATACCTGTGGCTGCCTGGTAATACTGCATTGAGGTTGCCCAGTGCTGAAAGATAAGAGACAGTATTGAATGTATTACCTTGGAGTTGCACCTACAGTTTTCAAGAAGTGGTATTGAAATAAGGCAGAGACACAATAGGGTTAGGAATTCTTGCTTATTCAGATGTAGTTGTTGCCTACAACGTTCAGATATATTGTTAGCTTCACAATGTATATCTGACTTGTGGTACTTGAGTCCATTTGTGTAGGTCCTTAGATGTCCTTATTGGGTTTTCATTCTCATGAGTCCATATATGTACGTCTTGATGTCCTTGTTGGATTTTTGATTGCAATTCAGATATATGGTTGATTTCACAATAGATAACTGATTGTAGTGCTCTTATAAATCAAGGTCTTTTTGGTTTCCTCATTACAGTTTGGTCCTTTAGGTATCTTGAAAATCAATTGTAATTTTACTTCTGTGTGTTTCCTCTGATTGTTGTTATCCCTCTTTTGTACATTATCTTTGATTTGTTGTTTTGCCTCGACACGTGTTTCCCCAGTAGGTAATATACTGGTTCCTCAGGAGGACTTTGGGTGAATAGACCACTGTGTGGTTACGTGAGCCTATTAGTCACTGTATGGACAACAGAAAAAAGTAAATAGGATCAGTTGATGTGAGTATCAAGGTAAAAAGAGTAAAGGAAAAGAAAATGTAGGAGAGAGGTTGGCACAATATTGTGTTCTCCTTGTAAGTTAACAATAGAGATTTTAATGTATTATGCTCGTTGCAGAACAGTACTGATTTCACAGGTTTAGTTTTGAACGCAATTGATCATTTGCAGTCTTTACTATTGATCGGCTATTGTGTGGTATGTAGTTCATATATTATGGCCCGATCAGAATTTCTGTTTCAAAACTTTGTTTAAAATTTTGTTTAAAAACCGAATTACGCATTACTGAGCTTACCTCAATGAGTTTGGGGGTTTCCTGCTTGTCGTGCAGAGTCTTTTGATGACTTCTGGTTTATATCATTTTGGAGTTTTTGAGATTTATCAATGAATCAGTGGTTGCAGAGTTTTCCACTTGTGGCGGGTGCATAAAAAATAGTGTGCTGTAATTAGCGAATGTTTGGATAATAGTGGAACTTTAAAAAACGGTGTTCCCATGGCTATTTGTAACAGAGCTTATCGCTAGTCATTATTACGGTATCCAGATTGTCCCCGAAGTTAGCAGGAGTAGTGAGAAAATACGCGCTTACCTTTAGAGTATAGTTTGATAGTGTTGTCGGAGAATGGTTCCGTATGATGGCCAAGTTCGAGTCGAGACGCGATGCTGCAATAGTGCATCCGCGTACTTTTTTATATAGTGCGTGATGACATAGAAAAGGGGGGCCTGGTGGAGGCTGCCCCTGGTGGCTGGGGGGTGGGGGTGGTGGGAGACATGAGTGGGGGCCTGGTGGAGGCTGCCCCTGGTGGCTGGGGGGTGGGGGTGATAGGGGACATGAGTGGGGGCCTGGTGGAGGCTGCCCCTGCACTGCTGGGGGGTGGGGGTGCAGGGGGACATGAGCACCCCCATCCCCCAGCAGTGCAGGGGCAGCCTCCACCAGGCCCCCACTCATGTCCCCTATCACCCCCACCCCCCAGCCACCAGGGGCAGCCTCCACCAGGCCCCCACTCATGTCTCCCACCACCCCCACCCCCCAGCCACCAGGGGCAGCCTCCACCAGGCCCCCACTCATGTCTCCCATCACCCCCACCCCCCAGCAGTGCAGGGGCAGCCTCCACCAGGCCCCCACTCATGTCCCCCTGCACCCCCACCACCCAGCAGTGCAGGGGCAGCCTCCACCAGGCCCCCACTCATGTCCCCTATCACCCCCACCCCCCAGCCACCAGGGGCAGCCTCCACCAGGCCCTCACACATGTCTCCCACCACTCCCACCCCCCAGCCACCAGGGGCACCCTCCACCAGGCCCACACTCATGTCTCCCACCACCCCCACCCCCCAGCAGTGCAGGGGCAGCCTCCACCAGGCCCCCACTCATGTCTCCCTGCACCCCCAAACCCCAGCAGTGCAGGGGCACCCTCCACCAGGCCCCCACTCATGTCCCCCTGCACCCCCACCCCCCAGCAGTGCAGGGGCAGCCTCCACCAGGCCCCCACTCATGTCCCCTATCACCCCCACCCCCCAGCCACCAGGGGCACCCTCCACCAGGCCCCCACTCATGTCTCCCACCACCCCCACCCCCAGCTACCAGGGGCAGCCTCCACCAGGCCCCCACTCATGTCCCCTATCACCCCCACCCCCCAGCCACCAGGGGCAGCCTCCACCAGGCCCCCACTCATGTCTACCACCACCCCCACCCCCAGCAGTGCAGGGGCAGCCTCCACCAGGCCCCCACTCATGTCTCCCACCACCCAAACCCCCCAGCCACCAGGGGCAGCCTCCACCAGGCCCCCACTCATGTCTCCCACCACCCCCACCCCCCAGCCACCAGGGGCAGCCTCCACCAGGCCCCCACTCATGTCTCCCACCCCCCCACCCCCCAGCAGTGCAGGGGCAGCCTCCACCAGGCCCCCACTCATGTCCCACTCATGTCTCCCATCACCCCCACCCCACAGCCACCAGGGGCACCCTCCACCAGGCCCCCACTCATGTCAACAGCCACCAGGGGCAGCCTCCACCAGGCCCCCACTCATGTTCCCTATCACCCCCACCCCCCAGCCACCAGGGGCAGCCTCCACCAGGCCCCCACTCATGTCTCCCATCACCCCCAACCCCCAGCAGTGCAGGGGCAGCCTCCACCAGGCCCACACTCATGTCTCCCAACACCCCCACCCCCAGCCACCAGGGGCAGCCTCCACCAGGCCCCCACTCATGTCCCACTCATGTCTCCCATCACCCCCACCCCACAGCCACCAGGGGCACCCTCCACCAGGCCCCCACTCATGTGTCCCACCACCCCCACCCCCAGCCACCAGGGGCAGCCTCCACCAGGCCCCCACTCATGTCCCCTATCACCCCCACCCCCCAGCCACCAGGGGCAGCCTCCACCAGGCCCCCACTCATGTCTCCCACCACCCCCACCCCCCAGCAGTGCAGGGACAGCCTCCACCAGACCCCACTCATGTCTCCCACCACCCCCATCCCCAGCCCCCAGGGGCAGCCTCCACCAGGCCCCCACTCATGTCCCCTATCACCCCCATCCCCCAGCCACCAGGGGCAGCCTCCACCAGGCCCCCACTCATGTGTCCCATCACCCCCACCCCCCAGCAGTGCAGGGGCAGCCTCCACCAGGCCCCCACTCATGTCCCCCTGCACGCCCACCCCCAGCAGTGCAGGGGCAGCCTCCACCAGGCCCCCACTCATGTCCCCTATCACCCCCACCCCCCAGCCACCAGGGGCAGCCTCCACCAGGCCCCCACTCATGTCTCCCACCACCCCCAACCCCCAGCCACCAGGGGCACCCTCCACCAGGCCCACACTCATGTCTCCCACCACCCCCACCCCCCAGCAGTGCAGGGGCAGCCTCCACCAGGCCCCCACTCATGTCTCCCACCGCCCCCACCCCCCAGCCACCAGGGGCAGCCTCCACCAGGCCCCCACTCATGTCTCCCACCACCCCCACCCCCCAGCCACCAGGGGCAGCCTCAACCAGGCCCCCACTCATGTCTCCCACCACCCCCACCCCTCAGCAGTGCAGGGGCAGCCTCCACCAGGCCCCCACTCATGTCCCCTATCACCCCCACCCCCCAGCCACCAGGGGCAGCCTCCACCAGTCCCCCAATCATGTCTCCCACCACCCCCAACCCCAGCCACCAAGGGCACCCTCCACCAGGCCCACACTCATGTCTCCCACCGCCCCCATCCCCCAGCAGTGCAGGGGCAGCCTCCACCAAGCCCCCACTCATGTCTCCCTGCACCCCCACCCCCCAGCAGTGCAGGGGCACCCTCCACCAGGCCCCCACTCATGTCCCCCTGCACCCCCACCCCCCAGCAGTGCAGGGGCAGCCTCCACCAGGCCCCCACTCATGTCCCCTATCACCCCCACCCCCCAGCCACCAGGGGCAGCCTCCACCAGGCCCCCACTCATGTCTCCCACCACCCCCACCCCCCAGCCACCAGGGGCAGCCTCCACCAGGCCCCCACTCATGTCTCCCACCACCCCCAACCCCCAGCAGTGCAGGGGCAGCCTCCACCAGGCCCCCACTCATGTCTCCCACCACCCCCACCCCCCAGCCACCAGGGGCAGCCTCCACCAGGCCCCCACTCATGTCTCCCACCACCCCCACCCCACAGCCACCAGGGGCAGCCTCCACCAGGCCCCCACTCATGTCTCCCACCACCCCCACCCCCCAGCAGTGCAGGGACAGCCTCCACCAGGCCCCCACTCATGTCCCACTCATGTCTCCATCACCCCCACCCCACAGCCACCAGGGGCACCCTCCACCAGGCCCTCACTCATGTCTACCACCACCCCCAGCCACCAGGGGCAGCCTCCACCAGGCCCCCACTCATGTTCCCTATCACCCCCACCCCCCAGCCACCAGGGGCAGCCTCCACCAGGCCCCCACTCATGTCTCCCATCACCCCCACCCCCAGCAGTGCAGGGGCAGACTCCACCAGGCCCCCACTCATGTCCCACTCATGTCTCCCATCACCGCCACCCCATAGCCACCAGGGGCACCCTCCACCAGGCCCCCACTCATGTCTCCCACCACCCCCACCCCCAGCCACCAGGGGCAGCCTCCACCAAGCCCCCACTCATGTCCCCTATCACCCCCACCCCCCAGCCACCAGGCGCAGCCTCCACCAGGCCCCCACTCATGTCTCCTCCCACCCCCACCCCCCAGCAGTGCAGGGGCAGCCTCCACCAGGCCCCCACTCATGACTCCTACCACCCCTACCCCCAGCCACCACTCATGTCCCCCTGCACCCCCACCCCCCAGCAGTGTAGGGGCAGCCTCCACCAGGCCCCCACTCATGTCCCCTATCACCCCCACCCCCCAGCCACCAGGGGCAGCCTCCACCAGGCCCCCACTCATGTCTCCCACCACCCCCACCCCCCAGCCACCAGGGGCAGCCTCCACCAGGCCCCCACTCATGTCTCCCACCACCCCCACCAACCAGCCACCAGGGGCAGCCTCCACCAGGCCCCCACTCATGTCTCCCACCACCCCCACCCCCCAGCAGTGCAGGGGCAGCCTCCACCAGGCCCCCACTCAGTCCCACTCATGTCTCCCACCACCCCCACCCCCCCAGCCGTGCGATTTGCCTGGGTACGTGTACTTCGGGGTGCGCGGGAAGTTCAACACGCGATTGGCCTGGGTACGTGGACCTCGGGGTGCGCGGGAAGTTCCACACGCGATTGGCTTGGGTACGTGTACTTCGGGGTGCGAGGGAAGTTCCACGCGCGATTAGCCTGGCTACGTGTGTTTCGGGGTGCGCGGGAAGTTCCACACGCGATTGGCCTGGGTACGTGGACCTCGGGGTGTGCGTGAACTTCCACACGCGACTGCGCATGTGAGAGTGGAGTACGTGTATTCCAGGGGTGGGCGGGAAGATTCACACGTTCGCCTACGACGCTCCAAAAAATAAATGGTCCAATCCTGAAACACGTACGCCAGCATGAAGCAGGCGTACGTCGACCCGCGCAGCATAAAAGTGCGCGCAAACAACAAACAAGCTCAGACGCCAGGATGAATATACCGTTCCTAGCAGCAGTGGCCGTGGGTTACCAAAGGAGAAGGAGGAGGATAGTGAGGGCCCGAATTTTCACTCCCAGAACCAGCCTTTTTGGGATGCCTGATGACCAGGTGTATGGGAGGTACAGGTTTCCACCACACATAATACTGGACCTGGTCAGTGAGTGGGAGGATGACCTCACATCACCCACCCTGTGCTCCCAAACACTCCGCCCCCTGGTGAAGATCCTCAATGTACTGCACTTCTTGGCCACAGGATCATTTCAGCGGACAAGTGCCATAGTGGGTGGGGTGTCACAGGCCACGCAGTCACGCTGCCTACACCAGGTCTTGAACATCATCACTGCACGCCCATCAGTCCGTAGGCACATATACCTGCCCAGGACACCTGCAGAAAGGCAGGCTGCCGCCCTCGATTTCTACGGTGTGGCACAATTCCCAAAAGTGCTAGGTGCCCTTGACTGCACCCATGTGGCACTACGTCCCCCCAGGGCATCTGAGCACATCAATAGGAACCGCAAGCACTGGCATTCCATCAACGTGCAGGTAGTATGTAATGCCAAGGCGATCATCACCTCAGTATATGCCAACTATCCAGGGTCCACCCACGACAGCTTCTTTTACCGAATGTCTACCCTAAGCCGGGACCTAGAAGCTGGGCGGCATTACGATACATGGCTGCTTGGTGAGTATGAATGCCACTGCACATGCATGCATGTTGGATGCAGAGTTATGTCACTACCCCACTAATGATACCCATCACCTCCTCACCAGGGGCAGTGCCTACCCTCTGAGCACCCACATGATGACGCCAATTCGGAACCCCATCACGCCTCCAGAGGTAAGATACAACACAGCCCATATTGCAACCCGGGGCATAGTGGATCGCACATTCGGAGTGCTCAAGTCACACTTTCGCTCCCTTGACCGTTCTGGCGGGCAGCTGTTATATGCGCCTCCAGTAGTGTGCAGGATCATAGTGGCAGCATTGTCCTGCACAATGTTGCAACACGCCGGGGCCTGGCTGTGGACATGGTGGTGCCCCCACATCCCCAACCACATGCACGCCCGCTGCGCATGGGAGGGGAAAGGGCACGGGGTGAGGCAGCCCGTACGCAGCTGGTGGCTAATTACTTCACATAGAAATCACACCCCAGTGGAGTGCACACAGCCCTGGCACATACCATCTGATAAGCAATGAGGACTCGACCTGACAATTAAGACGAACAAAGGGACAGTCAACTGTCAGAACCATAGCAGCCTGAGATTGTTCATGTGGAAGTGTCACAATGTGTGCATCCCTACCTACACAAACACCACCAATGCAGTGTCATCAAAAGACACACTTCCATGCTGCAGAAATGAATACCCACTCGCAAAATACTACATGAAAACAGTGCCATGTCACCCAACCCCTCCCCGGCACGGCCACACAACACACCATGGCATGTCATGCAATGTGAGAGGAAACAAATTAATCCCCACAACATGCCCCAAGTGTCACCAGCTACAGTGTCCCTAATGGAAACATGGCCACACATGAAATGCTCACAGTAATGCAGGACCTACAACACACATTACCAAATACTTACCAAGAATACCAATCACCTACACAACCTCCAACCTACCTTAAACATGACATTACAGACTTAAAAATGTGCTAGCCTCACTACCTGATGATGCCAGCCCTCCGAACACTTTCAAGTATACAGTGTTAGCACCACGCAAGAGTGTAGGTGCACTGCTTACAACATGGACTCCAGTTCCAAGGTGGACCGCATTGTGAAGACATGAGGAATGGACCTGCAAATTAGGAGGATGAGATGGATGCAGAGGCACATATCAATACACCATGCAGTGTACAATACAACAACAATATGCACTATGAATGTATACACAGTATTGACTACAGACTGCCCACACATCGAATGGGAGTCCAATGTCCCCATGTACGTCAATGTCACTTGTGCACACCCTTTGCAAGCCCATGGAAACCGGAAGCAGGAGGGGTGTGTGTCACAAAAACCCAAGCATCTGAACCAAATTCATGACAAGCCTGCATGTGCCCAGCCACAATGCAGCGTATGCCCACGAGAGCCACACAAGGCAACACACTGTCCCAAAAAAAGAAGAAAAAAAAAATAAAAAATGGGCATTAATGGGCCCGGGGGGGTGGGGGAGGCCACCCAGGAGGTCCGAGGACAGGGTGCACACCAAAACCCACCTGTGTGGATCTTGCGAAAAAAAACACCTCCATGGGCTCATGGCCTACACGGCTACCCTATTGTGGGAGTATCACTGCTGTCGCGCTCCACACCCTCTGCAGCTGCATCAGGAGGTGGTGGCACTATGGGAGGCAGCCCACGCAAATCCCTAGTCTGTTCCTCCATGGCTGCAAGCATGCGGGTGTGGTAGGTCTCGTTCTGGAGGATAAGTATGCGGAGGTCCCCATGCAACAACTCACGGGATGCCCGGACCTCCGCCCTAGTTGCCTGCATCTCAGCTGAGAGCGTACGTGTGAGACGCTCCAGCTGCTGTTCTGTCCTTCTGTTTGTTGAAGCCTCAAGCTCAACAAGAGTCGTCCTGAGGTGAAGGAGTTCCACCCTCAGGGCTTCCCTGTGGCCCTGGGACTCTATGGAAATGGCTTCCTGCAGAGTCGCCAGTGCCGCCCGCCTGTCCCTGTCAGACGCCAACATGTCCTCCCTGTGTGACTGGCAGATGGAGTTGGTTGCCTGCTGTAGTCGCTCCATCAGCCTTTCGGGGGGGACAATGGAAGTGGCCATCCTATCCAGGGCCTGAGCCATCATCTCTGATGATGCTGCCTGTTGGGTTGCCATACCGTATATGGATTGCTCCCATGCAGTATTGCCAGGTGGCTGACGGCCACCACGTCGGCGGGCACCACACCTGTCTGGGGCAAGGCGAACTGCTCCTTGCTGTGCCGGCACTGCCTGAGGCTGCAGGACTGCATTCCCCCTCTGATCTGCTGGCCCAGGAACAGGATCAGATGTCGCGGAGTGTGACCTTGCATCCGTAACCACCAAAAGCGTACCTGCCAACACTGACATCCCCATTGAGGGTTCTAACCCTGGTGCAGGTGGGTCGGACAGAACAGAATCCCTCCCAGGAACACTCACCTGCGACGGCACATAGGTCTCATCATCTGAATCGACACCTGAATACAGCTCGGGGGAGGTGCAGTCAGAGACACCCCTTGAGAGCACGACCTGCAGCAGTTGTGGGTTCTCACCCACCACCACACCACGTCCCTCACTGGTGGTCGTTCGGCCCTCAGACCCCTCCTGGGTCTGCACCATCTCCACAACCCCAGCAGTATCAAGTGCGTCATCCCCTGCAAAGACATAAAAGAAAACAAATGGAAACAGGCATTAGCACTATGGCACACAATTAGGGCTGAGAGGCTACAGAAACAGTACTTGATTGACACATGTCCCACATGACTAAAACCCTCCCATGCATGCACTGTCACTGCGTGTGAAGGGTAGGCAGATGGCACACATTGATGACACCAAGATGGAAGATGAACACATTTGCTGCATGCTGCCTAGCAGTGGCATCACACATTGGCCAGTGATTGGCAGGTCAAATACACAGGCCATCACACAGATGGCATGTACCCTAGCCATGAAGTGAAGAGGGAGAGGAGGTCACCAATTGTTCATTCAGTCCAGTTTGCTAATGATATTGATTTTTTCATTGACATGGTTCAATGGTCCTATAGCACAGGGACATGTCTAAACAAATCATGTCCAGGAAACAAAGCCAGTCCACTGTAACATAGCCATGTCAGACATGTGACAATAGGACTGAGAAATCCTGAGTAAAAGTGGTGGTATGCAAACAATCTGCCTGAATAAACAGAGGTAAATAAGCAACAATGTTGTGGCAAGATGACATTCCAAGGGCAACTGGCGTGGTGTTGGGCTGGATGTCTAATGTTGGCAGAAGGGATGCTGCTATACCCAAATGCTGGTGCGCAGAATGTATAGGAAGAGGCACCTGGGTGACCCAAACCACTCAGGCACACACACCCTCACCTGGCACACAAACAGAAGCCCTCCCACACACACCATGCACATGGATGACACACACATGCATGTGCACTCACCGGACAATGCCTCGTAATCTGCCAGTTCTCCCACGCCTTGGATCTGTTCCTCCGTGATGTAGGTCCCAGCAACCTGCTCATGTGGAGTGAGTTCTATGTCGTCTGCTGGAGACCCACCTCCAGTCACTAGAGTTGCGGCATGACTTGAGGCCAGCTTATTCTTTGCCCTGCGCTTCAGGTCATTCCAGCGCTTGTAGCATTCAGTAGCTGTGCGCCTCACGATTCCAAGGGCACTTATGATGTCCGCAATGGTCTGCCAGTGTGCCTGACGTTGTGCAGGTGTGGTCTTGGATCCTGCAACAATCACCATTTTGCGGTCATGTGCGGACACATACTCTACATGTGCATTCAGTTCGACCTCATTGAAGCTGGGCTTCCTTGACGGTCCGGACTGTGTAGCCGTGTCTGGGGCATCAGCCTCTACTGGACGAGCACTCTTCCTCTTCCGCTTGGAAGGTGGTGGGGATCCTGAGTGTCCTACGCCGCTCTGGACAATAGGGGCAGGAGCCCCAGTGGACTCTGTACTAGGAGTGTGGGATTGCACACTCAGCATGGGAGTTGGTGCAGGCATTAGCTCAAGTGTGATGGTGTCAGGGGGAATGTCAGCATGATGGACTTGGACCGACACTGTCCTGGCTGGGTGTGTGAGAGGAGGGGTGGATGGAGCCGCAGCTGCCCCTGCAGCCTCCCCAGCCTGCCTACGCGGGGCAGCAGATGACCTAGCTGCCCCTGATCCTCGTGGCCTGATGACACCAATGTTCACCGGCGCAAGTGGCCTAGACCTGCTGACCTGGAAGTCAGCCATGGAGTCACCCTGTGCCAGGTCTGGTTCCACAGTGGGCTGGTCCAACAAGGGCTGAGCATGGATGGTGTCAGCCACGTTAACCTCAACCGGGGGGGGGCATGGGTGTCTCGGACTGCTCCTCCACACATGGGGGGCTAGGGACACCCTGCAAGTCACGGCCACGTCCCCTACCGGATCCACCACGGCCACCACTTGGGGCTCGGCCACCTTTGCCACCCTTACGGCTTGTTCGCCTCCCAGCCATGGCACTGATGTTATTGTGCATATGGGAGTCGATGTGAACTATTGTCCTGGGCAATTGGAGGTCAAAGGGGTTGGGTACCAGATGGTAATCGTACCCTAGTGCTCTAGAAAGGCTGTATGTCACCCCTGGGGAAAGATGACGGGTCACGCAACGCACAGGCACCCCAAAAAAGGGAAGAAAGGTGCACGCAACCCCTCCTAGACCACGTGCGTGAAAAAATAAACCTGCACTACGCTGTGGCACCCAGAAACACAAGAATGAACGTATGCGTGTCACACACAGCCTAGAATGACCTCTGAAGGGGTACGCGACACACGGGGCAAGCACAGATGTTAAATACGTGCGCGACTCACCGTCTGCCAGGAACAAAAGCGTGAAAAATATGCGCGTGTCCGCGTTGGCAACACCCCCGCAAAAAGAAGAATTGTACGCTGTCTGAGGAGACAGGACAACAGTAGAAGGGAACGCTGTTTGAGGAAACAGGCCCAGGAAAAAGAGTAAAAGAGAAAAAGCTGTCAGAGGTAACAGGGAGTACGAACTGGAAACGCTGTGAAGTAAATCGTGTGTGAACCGACAAGAAGTACAGATTTCACCCACTCGCTCTCCACGAAAAGCACGTACAAGGAAATGGCGTTCTACACGTACCTTTTATACACACGTCACAGACGCGCATACGCGATGAGGCCATTTCCACCAATTACGCGCTTTGGCACTCGGACGTGTATCTCTTTTTTTTTACACGCGCCATTCTCTACGGCCATGCGCGTGACGTCACAGCTGCGCATGGGGGCCTTTGGGCCAATGAAATCGCGTATGCGTGCAGACGCGCTTACGCGCTAAGGGCCTTTCCTCGAATTACACGCAGACGTGCAGGACTTTTCACGTGCCAAATCACTCCGTATCAAGCTGGCCACGGGTAAGCACACGGAAGACCACCTCCTGCCCAGAAAGCCGATTTACTGCCCCCCAGAGCCCCGGGCACGCTTCCACCTGCCATCTGCTGCTGCCTGACTACCTGCTGCCCACGTGACCTGCCATTTGCTGCCTGCACATCAGCCAGGGGTGCTGTTGCTGTGACCACCCCTGCTGGAACCGAAGACTCCCGACTGGGATTCCATCGCTCCACAGCCCAGCCCCAGGACCCAGTTGCCCACCCACTCCTGCCTCTGGGGTTGTCATGTCAGGCACTGCAACATCTGGCACCACTGACAACCTCCGGCCAGGGAAGTTGGTGTCCTGGTGGAGCAAGTCCTGGGGCAGTATGATGCCCTCTACGGAAGTGTGCGTGCCGACAAGGAAGGATGGACTCGGATCTGGACGGACATCGTGACTATTTTGCAAATTAACAAGGGGGGTCCTGGGAGTCCCTCTGCCAGACATTAGTCCTGGTTAGGAGAGACTTACCCAGAGTCTTTAGCTCACTATCTTTCACAGAGAAGAAATATCCCAAACATATCAGTCTTTGTCCTGCCCTGGGGCAGTCCAGCACTGAAAAGCTAGGCAATTCTCCTCTGAACAAGAGTACCAACAGAAACCCCAGACACGTGTTTCGGTCTGGTTGGACCTCATCAGTAGGGTGGATCTGTGCCTCTCTGAGAATAGTGAGCAAGGGGTCCACGTCTGGATTACCCTAGTAACTTAGGGTGAGACCCAAAGTTACTTAAATATGCAAATTAATAAGGGGGGTCCTGGGAGTCCCTCTGCCAGACATTAGTCCTGGTTATGAGTGACTGCCATCAACGCGGAGGGGGTGGCAGTCCGCGACTTCCAACATGTCAAGAAGCGCTGGGAGGACTTCAGGTCCTGGACCCTGAACAAGGCCCGGCGCCTCTTGAAGGCAGCGGATGCTAAGGGGCACCGGGGCCACTTGTCGGAAATCAGATGAGGGTCCTGGAACGCATATCCCCAGCGCTCCACGTCCAGGTCCTTGAGAGGCAGACCCGTCTGGAGTCGAGCGGTAAGTGTACATGCATCATGATTGTAAGCTGGCCGTGTGGTGATGTGCCAGTAGTGTGCCGGTTGCACCTCTGTTTGTATGGGGCCGAGTATGGGTGGGGGTGTACAGGACCGTGAGGCTAACACATGCGAGCGCTGTCATGTGTGAGACATGGATGGTGCTTGTGTGTGTAGGCTTGCATGCCAAATGCAGTTGTGTGGGCACACATGTTTGTATGAATGTGTATGTAAGTAGGCATGTTCGTGATGTCACGCATGTATGTTGTTTTCAGCTGCATGTATCAGCACTGTGTACATGTGCATGGGTGTGTATTTGACAAGGGTGCAATAGTGATGCAACATGGATGCATGTGACAGCGGGATGTGGAAGCCTGATTGGCAGATGTGACATGGATGCCCATCGGGACACTGCGACAGTTGGCTGAGGTGTACACATGCATGTAAGTGTGGTGGTGTGCGTGCATGTGTAGTGCACTCCCTGTGTTGCATGTGATGACTGGCTCACCTTTGCCTGCTCATGCTGTTGTATGTGTATGGATGGTGCTGGCAGTTGCGATGTGGCTGTGGTATGGCTCATGTGTGCATGTAGAAATGACATGTGTGTTGCCAATTGTGATGCCAATTGTGATGCCATGTCTGAGGTTTGCCAATGCCACTCATGTGCAACTGTCATGTGTGTATATGTCCATTGTACAGTGCCCTGATGCCTGTGTTTTATTTCTCTCTGTCTGCAGCGTCAACTGATGAAGAGGGTGGAGAAGGTGCAGGGTCCAGGGACAGGAGGCAACACAGGTCGCCACGGAGGTGCCTGTGTGTAATCCTGTCCCTGATCCTGTCACTGCATCATCCTGCACCAGTAGGGATGCCTACGTCCAGACCCGTTTTCAGGCAGGGGATGAGCTCACGACAACTGGCTTTCCTCTGCCTGCGGACGTGGCTATCCGGGTCTGGGTTGAGCCTGTCCTGACTGGTGTGGCGTTGCGTCAACGGGCCATGCGAGGTGACCTGCAGTCTTATCATGAGGAGACTGCACGTCATCTCGAAAGGCTCGTTGACCGCGTCGGCCTACTGGGACAGGTCACCCAGGCCGGATTCCTCCGTTTGATGGGGCTTGCTCAGACCCCCTCCTCAAATGAACCCCCTATGCGCCAGTCGTCCTCCGTGCCATCTTCCCACCCATCAGTCACCTGGGTGCCCTGTGGAGCTGCCTCTGACGGTGAGGCCAGGCTGGTGGAGGAGGCATCCCTGCCACAGTTGGGAGTCGGACGTCCAGCAGGGGTGGCCACATCAACGACTGCACCCCAGCCAGCGGAGGATGTGCAGGTAGCAGGAGGCAGTGCACGGGCAGAGGCGCAGCAGCAGCAGCAACGTGGTGGGAGCCATGATGGCTCGGGGCCTTCGACATCGGAGGGGCAGGCATCGGCCGGAGGGCAGGAGGACCCAGGACGGGAAGTGTCTTCCGTGTGGCAGCGGTTGGGCCACGCCATAGATGCAGAGCGGCAGCGGGCGGAAGAGGCACGGCTCACGATGGTCAGGGCGGAGAACTCCATGCGGAGGGCCCTGAGGCGTGCCGAGTGCCTCGAGGGAATCCGCAGGGAGTTTGGGGGGAACATGTGGACGGCCCTGCGGACCCACGGGGCCATGGAGGAGGAGTGCCTCCGGGACATTGAGCAGGAGTTCGATGATGCCCTGGCCCGGAACATCCAGAAGTGAGCCGTTGGACTAGCCCGCTGCCCTTGTAAATAGTTCTGTAGTTAGTGTTAGGTTTCCTTTGGTTTAGCATTTTTTTTGGACCTTTTGGACAATGGGCCAGATTTTTGTATATATTTTTTTTTTTTAGGTAGTGTTATTAGATAGGTTTCATTTCTTCTGTTGGGATCATGGACCCTGGATTGTTTATCTGTATATAGTTGACTTTTGGATTTTCATTTTTTTTTTATGATTTCCCCATGGAGCAATGGTTTTCGATTTTAATTTTCCATTGGATTTACTTTTGTGGACTGTGACTTTGGACACCTTTCGTTTGCATTATGATTTTTGGTTTTGCATTATTTCACGTACCTGCTTGTTTTTTTTAAAAATAATTTCCATTATTGTTTTTTTTTTGTGGTTCAATTTATGTTGCGTTTAATACCTATTTTTCTTCAAACTTCAATGTGTAGTATCATCTCATTGGTTTCATGCATATCATGATATGTGTTTTGACATTCACTGACACCCATTGGGTGTGTCTGAGGGACATGTGTTCATTTCCAAACTTGCAATTGTGGTTATATCATGTTTTTGCCATTTCTAAGTGGGTGGATGCAATACTCAGGTGGGTGTTTGGCATTTGGAGGCTGACCATAAGGGCCAGGGATCTAGATTGTGTTGACATGTTGGCTGGGGGACATGAGTGGGGGCCTGGTGGAGGCTGCCCCTGCACTGCTGGGGGGTGGGGGTGGTGGGAGACATGAGTGGGGACCTGGTGGAGGCTGCCCCTGGTGGCTGGGGGGTGGGGGTGGTGGGAGACATGAGTGGGGGCCTGGTGGAGGCTGCCCCTGTACTGCTGGGGCATGGGGGTGGTGGTAGACATGAGTGGGGCCTGGTGGAGGGTGCCCCTGGTGGCTGGGGGTGGGGGTGATGGGATACATGAGTGTGGGCCTGGTGGAGGCTGCCCCTGGTGGCTGGGGGGTGGGGTGGTGGGAGACATGAGTGGGGGCCTGGTGGAGGCTGCCCCTGCACTGCTGGGGGGTGGGGGTGGTGGTAGACCTGAGTGGGGGCCTGGTGGAGGCTGCCCCTGCACTGCTGGGGGGTGGGGGTGCAGGGAGACATGAGTTGGACATGGGTGGGGGCCTAGTGGAGGCTGCCCCTGCACTGCTGGGGGGTGGGGGTGGTGGGAGCCATGAGTGGTGGCCTGGTGGAGGCTGCCCCTGGTGGCTGGGGGGTGGGGGTGGTGGGAGACATGAGTGGGGGCCTGGTGGAGGCTGCCCCTGCAATGCTGGGGGGGTGGGGGTGGTGGGAGACATGAGTGGGGGCTTGGTGGAGGCTGCCCCTGGTGGCTGGGGGGTGGGGGTGGTGGGAGGCATGAGTGGGGGCCTGGTGGAGGCTGCCCCTGGTGGCTGGGGGTGGGGGTGGTGGTAGGCATGAGTGGGGGCCTGGTGGAGGCTGTCCCTGGTGGCTGGGGGGTGGGGGAGGTGGGAGACATGAGTGAGGGTCTGGTGGAGGCTGCCCCTGCACTGCTGGGGGGTCGGGGGGATGGGAGACATGAGTGGGGGCCTGGTGGAGGCTGCCCCTGGTGGCTGGGGGGTGGGGGTGATAGGGGACATGAGTGGGGGCCTGGTGGAGGCTGCCCCTGCACTGCTGGTGGGTGGAGGTGCAGGGGGACATGAGTGGGGGCCTGGTGGAGGCTGCCCCTGCACTGCTGGGGGGTGGGGGTGATAGGGGACATGAGTGGGGGCCTGGTGGAGGCTGCCCCTGCACTGCTGGGGGGTGGAGGTGGTGGGAGACATGGTTGGGGGCCTGGTGGAGGCTGCCCCTGGTGGCTGGGGGGTGAGGGTGGTGGGAGACATGAGTGGGGGCCTGGTGGAGGCTGCCCCTGGTGGCTGGGGGGTGGGGGTGGTGGGAGACATGAGTGGGGGCCTGGTGGAGGCTGCCCCTGCACTGCTGGGGGGTGGGGGTGGTGGGAGACATGAGTGGGGGCCTGGTGGAGGCTGCCCCTGCACTGCTGGGGGGTTGGGGTGGTGGGAGACATGAGTGGGGGCCTGGTGGAGGCTGCCCCTGGTGGCTGGGGGGTGGGGGTGGTGGGAGACATGAGTGAGGGCCTGGTGGAGGCTGCCCCTGCACTGCTGGGGGGTGGGGGTGGTGGGAGACATGGTTGGGGGCCTGGTGGAGGCTGCCCCTGGTGGCTGGGGGGTGGGGGTGGTGGGAGACATGAGTGAGGGCCTGGTGGAGGCTGCCCCTGGTGGCTGGGGGGTGGGGGTGGTGGGAGACATGAGTGAGGGCCTGGTGGAGGCTGCCCCTGCACTGCTGGGGGGTGGGGGTGGTGGGAGACATGAGTGGGGGCCTGGTGGAGGCTGCCCCTGCACTGCTGGGGGGTGGGGGTGGTGGGAGACATGAGTGGGGGCCTGGTGGAGGCTGCCCCTGCACCGCTGGGGGGTGGGGGTGGTGGGAGACATGAGTGGGGGCCTGGTGGAGGCTGCCCCTGGGGGCTGGGGGTGCAGGGGGGCATGCGTTGGTAGGCAGTAGTACAAGGTGATATGGGTTGGCTGGGGGGCATGGCCATGGTGGATGGGGTGCCTGCAGGACATGTGCAGGGTAGGTCCCTGTGGTGTGGGCCACCTGCAGGGGCCGTGGAGGGTGTATAGGGAACACCTGGGAGGACCCACACCTGCAATTCACGTGTGGTGCTCCCCGCGCACCCCTGTAATACACGTACCCTCATGGAATCGTGTGTGATACTTCCTGCGCACCCCTGAAATACACGTACCCTGCTGCATTAGCTTGTGATACTTCCCGCGCACCCCTGGAATACACGTACCCTGCTGTTTTTGCGTGTGATACTTCCTGCGCACCCCTGTTAGGTGGAAACCTGTGCAGTTCCCTCTGGGACCACTGCAAAAGATTTAGGACTACAGGTGTTTGGCAGTAAACCCACTTGGTAGCAGGCAGTCTGTACCACACAGATTCACTTGGTAGCTGTGGCTGAGCAGTCAGACTTCCCTCAAGAAGAGTTAAGCAGTATGTGGAATATACAAGATAGGGCAATTCTTCACAGTAAGACAAGCAAACACGCAACGAGGCTCAGTGTAAAGATATTAAGGTATTTATTTTTAACGAAACATCTATCAAAAACACTATGGCACTATCACGGCAAACAAATCAAATACAAGTACTCTACGAAAACGATCAATCCCCCTAGCAATATTTCGACAAGTCTAGGTTCTACCGGCACCACTTATTTGCAGACAGAGGTGTATGCCTCAACCTAGATGGCACTCTAATATTAGTTTGGACGGGAGAGAAAATAAGCAGGTTATGAAATCAACACAGTTCAATACTTCACGGGAAAAATGCAAGGCAAGAAGGCAAGAACCGCCATAGATCATAAAGTTCAGAGGCCAGGCCCACTCGGAGAGAGGCAAGGCGATTTGTCCCAAAAAGTCTCTAGTGGAGATGCGTTCGAGTCTTTGTAGCAAATTGTTATCGGCAGATTGAACTAGTTCAGAACAATACGTGAGAAAGCTTGGAGGCGACCCAACGGAAAGGAGAGGATTAAGACACCTCACTCGAACCGATCGAAAGGGAAGCCAGGCGGACACGGTACCTTGATTGTGGAGAGACAGCTCCGGCGGGGACAGTTGTTCCTGGTGGTGGATGCACGTCGGGTCTTTGCCAAGAGTAGAGATGATCTCGTCGTCGAAGAAAAGTGAAGTCTGGTGCACCACCAGGGAAGAGACCAGCCGCGGAGTGCTCCGTCACAAGGCACCACCTTTTGGTCGCGGTACAGGGGTAGTGGCTATCCAGTTGCCGAGGTGCTCTGCACGGGCAATTCGACCACTGCGTCCAGAGGCGAATAAAAATCAAAGGGGACTGGTTGTTCCCACCAGTCAGGGGAAGAGACTCTCCGGCAGGGAGATCTCCTCTGTCCTCGGGAAGTGGTGAGTCGGTTCCGCAGGGCTCCACCGGAGGTGTCATCGTTGCAGGTCGGCTCAGCATTACCCTCGTCGGATTCTTAGGTCCTGTGGCGATTTCTGAAGATCCAGTCCCAAAAGCCCTGCTTTTATGCAGTAAACCCCCATTCATTCAGCCTAGCTGTCAATCAACACATGCTAAGTGGTGAGCAGGGAGGCTCACCACTTGGGCCAATCACACCAGAGTGCGACCGGAGTTGGCAAGGCAACTCTGCCCAGGGTGCCTAAACCCCCTCCCACACCCCTATGGTAACCCAGACAGAATGGCACCACTTTGGAGGGTCTCTGTACAGAGGCCCGCCAAAAGTGGAACAAAGGGCTCAACCTTTGGTTTAGGAGTCACAGAGACGAACACAGACGCCATTTTACAAACCGAGTTCTGGCATAAAATACCATCCGATAAACTTATTTAAGATAAGTAGACCCCGGGTACGTTAGAGATTAACGAGAAAAAGTATCAATCTCCAACAATGGGACGAATCCCATAGGGTTATGTTCGTGGTCGAACATAACAAGTAGTTTCCACTGCCACCAGCCAAAGCTCGACGAGGGGGGACGGGACAGTGCCCCCTCGAATAACAGATCCAGGAGTAATCGAATTACCCCTACTAGTACGTCCACAATAAGATGGTTTGTACTAGTTCTGTTAGTAAATTTAGGTCTAGTAAAGCCAATGGTGACTTTACATGCCCGGGGAGACAGTAGTCAGTCCCCGGCTATGGAGTCTATGGTGGGGGTCCGCTAGGACGCCCCAGTGCTACGGCACATAGGGTGCGGTGTAACACACATAGAAAAACATATGAGACCCTATGGAGTAAAAGACCCCATAGCCCATAGAACACATTGACATTCAAAGGAATTACACACATACATGTCCAAGAGTGGGAGAAAAAGAGTCTCACTCTTGGCAGGATGGAAAAAAACAAACTCCAGAAATCCAGCAAAGCTGCTGGCGGACTCACTAGATTAGGAAATTCAGCCTAAACAGAGAATTCTCCCTAACAGAAGCTCTTCCGGATCTCCTCAGAGGCTTACCTTTAGATGAAAAAATTGAAGGAGTAAATCTCTCTTCCAATCTGACACCCGAGCAACAAGAAGAGTGCAAATCTATGTTGAATCAGTTTGCCTCTCTGTTCTCGCTTTCACCAGGCTTGACCCCTTGGGGCCAGCACGACATACTCACTGGTGACTGTCTGCCGGTCAAAAGCAGAGGATACCGAATGTCAGAGAACGTACAAACCCACATCAAAGGTGAGGTCAGCAAGATGCTTGATCTCGGGGTAATAGAGCCCTCTACTAGTCCATGGTCTAGCCCTGTTGTGTTAGTACCAAAGGCCGGATCTAAAGAACTTAGATTCTGCGTGGATTATAGAGCTCTTAATGCAGTCACCAAGACTGATGCCCACCCTTTGCCAAGAACAGATGAGTTGGTGGATAAACTTGGCGCCGCCAAGTTCCTCAGCACATTTGACTTGACGTCAGGCTATTGGCAAATAGCCCTGACAGACCAAGCCAAGGAGAAAACTGCATTTTCTACCCCCGTTGGCTTATACCAGTTTAAGGTAATGCCTTTCGGATTGAAGAATGCACCTGCTACGTTTCAACGAATGGTAAATCAGGTTCTGAATGGGATGGAGGACTTCTGCAAGGCATACTTGGATGACATCGCAGTGTTCAGCCATTCCTGGGAAGAACATGTAACCCACCTGAGAGATGTTTTGCAGGCTCTTGGACGAGCCAATCTGACCATAAAGGCAAGTAAATGCCATATTGGACAGAGTAAGGTAGTCTATCTTGGACATGAGGTAGGAGGTGGAGAAATAAGGCCTTTGCTCAGTAAGATTGAAGCTGTGCAAAATTGGACAACACCTACTATTCAAACCCAAGTGAGAGCCTTCCTAGGCCTCACTGGGTATTACAGGAATTTCATAGAGAACTATGGGACCATAGCTTCTCCACTGAATGTCATCTCCTCGCCCAAATTTCCTAAAAAGGTTAGATGGAACGAGGAGCGCAATCAGGCTTTTGAAAACCTGAAAAAGGCTCTTTGCCAAGCCCCAGTACTCAGAGCTCCTGATTACCGCCAACACTTCATAGTGCAGACAGATGCTTCAAATGTAGGAATAGGTGCCGTACTCAGTCAACTGGATGGGAAAGGTAGGGAGCACCCCGTTTGCTTCATCAGCCGCAAGCTGAAGGATCCTGAAACAAGATGGGCAACAATCGAAAGAGAGTGCTTTGCTATCATGTGGGCTCTGAAGAAGTTTAGGCCGTACTTGTATGGTTCTACTTTTGTCATTCAGACTGACCATCAACCCTTGAGATGGTTAATGCAAATGAAAGGGGAAAACCCAAAAATATCGAGATGGTCGATCTGCCTGCAAGGGTTTGATTTCACCATTGAGCACAGGTCAGGGTGTCACCACCAAAATGCTGATGGTCTCTCTAGGATGTATGCAAACAAAGGGGGGTCTGGGAATCTCTCTACCTGCACGAACACAGCCCAATGACTTGTTCTTGGGTGAATAACCCCTGGGAGAGACTCTACCAAGTCTTTAGCTCACTGTCCTTTTCACAGAGAAGAAATGTCCCCGCATATCAGCCTTTGTCCTGCCCAGGGGCAGTCCAGCGCCGAAATGCTAGGCAATTCTCCTCTGAACAAGAGTACCATCAGTAACCCCATTGACCTGTTTCAGCCTTGTTGGGCATCATCAGTGAGGTGAAACTGTTGCCTCTCTAAGAACAGTGAGCAAGGGGTCCACGTCTGGATTGCCTTGTTAACTTAGGGTGAAACCCAAAGTTAATGTATGCAAACAAAGGGGGGTCTGGGAATCTCTCTACCAGCATGAACACAGCCCAATGACCTGTTCTTGGGTGAATAACCCCTGGGAGAGACTCTACCAAGTCTTTAGCTCACTGTCCTTTTCACAGAGAAGAAATTTCCCCGCATATCAGCCTTTGTCCTGCCCAGGGGCAGTCCAGTGCCGAAATGCTAGGCAATTCTCCTCTGAACAAGAGTACCATCAGTAACCCCATACACGTGTTTCAGCCTTGTTGGGCATCATCAGTGAGGTGAAACTGTTGCCTCTCTAAGAACAGTGAGCAAGGGGTCCACGTCTGGATTGCCCTGTTAACTTAGGGTGAAACCCAAAGTTAATGTATGCAAACAAAGGGGGGTCTGGGAATCTCTCTACCAGCACGAACACAGCCCAATGACCTGTTCTTGGGTGAATAACCCCTGGGAGAGACTCTACCAAGTCTTTAGCTCACTGTCCTTTTCACAGAGAAGAAATTTCCCCGCATATCAGCCTTTGTCCTGCCCAGGGGCAGTCCAGCGCCGAAATGCTAGGCAATTCTCCTCTGAACAAGAGTACCATCAGTAACCCCATACAGGTGTTTCAGCCTTGTTGGGCATCATCAGTGAGGTGAAACTGTTGCCTCTCTAAGAACAGTGAGCAAGGGGTCCACGTCTGGATTGCCCTGTTAACTTAGGGTGAAACCCAAAGTTAATGTATGCAAACAAAGGGGGGTCTGGGAATCTCTCTACCAGCACGAACACAGCCTAATGACCTGTTCTTGGGTGAATAACCCCTGGGAGAGACTCTACCAAGTCTTTAGCTCACTGTCCTTTTCACAGAGAAGAAAGGATGTATGTCATCGACTAGAGGTATGAGATTCATCCAGGAGTGGATTAAATCCTCCTGTCCCTTAGTCTGGGGGGGCGAGTGTTAGGGAGAATTCTCTGTTTAGGCTGAATTTCCTAACCTAGTGAGTCCCCCAGCAGCTTTGCTGGATTTCTGGAGTTTGTTTTTTTCCATCCTGCCAAGAGTGAGACTCTTTTTCTCCCACTCTTGGACATGTATGTGTGTAATTCCTTTGAATGTCAATGTGTTCGATGGGCTATGGGGTCTTTTACTCCATAGGGTCTCATATGTTTTTCTATGTGTGTTACACCGCACCCTACGTGCCGTAGCACTGGGGCGTCCTAGCGGACCCCCACCATAGACTCCATACCCGGGGACTGACTACTGTCTCCCCGGGCATGTAAAGTCACCATTGGCTTTACTAGACCTAAATTTACTAACAGAACTAGTACAAACCATCTTATTGTGGACGTACTAGTAGGGGTAATTCGATTACTCCTGGATCTGTTATTCGAGGGGGCACTGTCCCGTCCCCCCTCGTCGAGTTTTGGCTGGTGGCAGTGGAAACTACTTGTTATGTTCGACCCCGAACATAACCCTATGGGATTCGTCCCATTGTTGGAGATTGATACTTTTTCTCGTTAATCTCTAACGTACTACCGGTCTACTTATCTTAAATAAGTTTATCGGATGGTATTTTATGCCAGAACTCGTTTTGTAAAATGGCGTCTGTGTTCGTCTCTGTGACTCCTAAACCAAAGGTTGAGCCCTTTGTTCCACTTCTGTACCGAGACCCTCCAAAGTGGTGCCATTCTGTCTGGGTTACCACAGGGGTGTGGGAGGGGGTTTAGGCACCCTGGACCGAGTTGCCTTGCCAACTCCGGTCGCACTCTGGTGTGATTGGCCCAAGTGGTGAGCCTCCCCGCTCACCACTTAGCATGTGTTGATTGACAGCTAGGCTGAATGAATGGGGGTTTTCTGCATAAAAGCAGGGCTTTTGGGACTGGATCTTCAGAAGTCGCCACAGGACCTAAGAATATGACGAGGGTAACGCTGAGCCGACCTGCACGACGACACTGCCGGTGGAGCCCTGCAGAACCGACTCACCACTTCCCGACGACAGAGGAGATCTCCCTGCCGGAGAGTCTCTTCCCCTGACTGGTGGGAACAACCAGTCCCCTTTGCTTTTTATTCGCCTCAGGACGGAGTGGTCGAATTGCCTGTGCAGAGCACCTCGGCAACCGGATAGCCACTACCCCTGTACCGCGACCAAAAGGTAGTGCCTTGTGACGGAGCACTCCACGGCTGGTCTCTTCCCTGGTGGTGCACCGGACTTCACTTTTCTTCGACGACGAGATCATCTCTACTCTTGGCAAAGACCCGACGTGCATCCACCACCAGGAACAACTGCCCCCGCCAGAGCTGTCTCTCCACAAACAAGGTACCGTGTCTGCCTGGCTTCCCTTTCGATCGGTTCGAGTGAGGTGTCTTAATCCTCTCCTTTCCGTTGGGTCGCCTCCAAGCTTTCTCAAGTATTGTTCTGAACTAGTTCAATCTGCCGATAACAACTTGCTACAAAGACTCAAACGCATTTCCACTAGAGACTTTTTGGGACAAATCGCCTTGCCTCTCTTCGAGTGGGCCTGGCCTCTGAACTTTATGATCTATTGTGGTTCTTGCCTTCTTGCCTTGCATTTTTCCCGTGAAGTATTGAACTGTGTTGATTTCATAACCTGCTTATTTTTCTCTCCCGTCCTAACTAATCTTAGAGTGCCATCTAGGTTGAGGCATACACCTCTGTCTGCAAATAAGTGGTGCCGGTAGAACCTAGACTTGTCGAAATATTGTTAGGGGGATTGATCGTTTCTTCTTCGTAGAGTAATTGTATTTGACTTGTTTGCCGTGATAGTGCCATAGTGTTTTTGATAGATGTTTCGTTATAAATAAATACCTTAATATCTTTACACTGAGCCTCGTTGCGTGTTTGCTTGTCTTACTGTGAAGAATTGCCCTATCTTGTATACTCCACATACTGCTTAACTCTTCTTGAACGAAGTCTGACTGCTCAGCCACAGCTACCAAGTGAATCTGTGTGGTACAGACTGCTACCAAGTGGGTTTACTGCCAAACACCTGTAGTCCTAAATCTTTTGCAGTGATCCCAGAGGGAACTGCGCAGGTTCCCGCCTAACAGCTTCACTCTCTTCTTCTTCCTCAGATGATGCTAGAAGCAACGCTCCTACATCGGGTCTTGAGACATACGCTTTGAGTCGGTTGGTGTGAAAGACTGTCGGAGCCTCCTTGGGATTGCCCAAGTCCACCAGATAGTTAACCTCTCCGAGTTTACCCACAACTCTGAAGGGTCCCATCCACTTATCTTTCAAGGCCCTCTGCCTTGTTGGGATCATAACGAGAACGAGCTGGTCTTGAGCGAACTCAACCATGTTAGCCTTTTGATCGTGCCAGTGCTTGACCAATGCTTGTCCAGCTTTCAAGTTATCGCTTGCTTCCGTCATCATGTGCGACATTCTCCTCCGGAGACCTATCACGTAGTCAGTCACTCTGACTGGCTTGGGTGAAGGAGCACTCTCCAACCCCTCCTTAATCAGGGCCAATAGACCTCTGATGGGATGACCATAGAGAAGCTCGAAGGGAGAGTAACCTACTCCCTCCTGAGGGACTTCTCTATAAGCGAAGAGAAGGCATGGCAGTAGAAGGTCCCACTTACGCTTAAGGGGTTCTTCTAAAGCACCTATCATGCTCTTCATGGTTCGGTTGAACCGTTCTACCAACCCATTGGTTTGTGGGTGGTAAGCTGTTGAGAACTTGTAAGTAACTCCACAGGTTTTCCACATGGCTTTCATGTAGTGGGACATAAAGTTTGACCCCCTGTCAGAGATTACTTCCTTAGGAAACCCAACCCTAGTAAAAATACCAAGGAGGGCCTTAGCCACAGCCGAAGCTGTAACAGTCCTCATAGGAATTGCCTCAGGATACCTAGTAGCATGGTCTACTACAACAAGTATAAACCTGTTGCCTGAGGATGTTGGAGGATCAAGGGGACCAACAATGTCAATCCCTACTCTCTCAAATGGGACTCCCACGACTGGGAAAGGCACTAAAGGTGCCACATTCTTGGAGCCAACCTTACCAGAGGTCTGGCAGGTGTGGCAGCTCCTGCAGTGTTTTTCCACTTCGGCCCCCATCTTCGGCCAATAGAAGTAGAGAGAGAGCCTTTCCTTAGTCTTCTTGAAACTCAAGTGACCAGCCAAAGGAATCTCGTGGGCTAACTGCAAGAACTGTGGTCTGTTCTCTTGGGGTACTACAAGTCGTTTGTAGTCTCCAGGTGCAGACTCGGTCGGTTCACTGTAGAAGAGGCCATCTTCCCAGTGCAACCTGTATTTCCCAGGCTCTTGCCCTTCAGCCTGAGCTTCTGCCTGGTGGCGAAGACCTTCCAGAGTTGGACATTCCCTCTGTCCCTTACTGAAGTCTGCCCTGCTGGGTCCACCTTCTGCCAGTAAAGACTGCAGCTCAGGATGGTCAACAGGATCCAGATCTCCAATGAGTTCCTGGCCTTCCATTAGCTCTTCCTCAGAGTCTAATTCTACCACACAGGGTTGTACCTCCCTCTCAGCCTCGGCTGGAGGTGGAGTTACGGGTGTAACTTTGGACAACCGCGGGGAAGTCCATGTTGGCTGCACTGGAATGCTGGCTGCTGGTTTCGGGATAGAAGTCTTAGGTTGCCCTTTCGCTTCTGATTTCTTGGAGACAGCGGCCGACAATTCCAGTGGAGCAGGAGTGATTTCTTTCTTCATCATCTCCTGGAGAGTACCGCGCATGGTCCTCTCTCTTGGGGGACTGGTTAGCTCCTGTAACCGTTTACTAGGAGGTCTGGGAGTATGCGATACAACTCCGAGAGTTTTCAAATCGTTACCCAACAGTACGCGTCCTGGTACCTCACTCTGTATGCTGACAGGTATCTTCACAGTCATGTCGTTACACTGGATGAGAACTGGTAATTGGGGAAGCATCTGCACAGGCCCTCCAGCTAACTTGGTGAGGCGTTTGGGTGCCTTAGCAACATCCTCAGCCTGAAAAAACAATTTATCCACCACAGTTATGCTGGCCCCAGTGTCCCTAATGGCAGGAGTCTCCTGACCATTCACCTGGACACTGTCCTTATAATACTCTTTAGTATTATCGGGATAGAATTATAGACATCTAAATTCTGTTGTTCCCACAACCCCAGAGATACTAAAGAAACGCTGGCTGAGACTCCAATGGGTTCGTCAGCTAGCAGTAGAAAGTTTCCACTTGCCATTTGACTTCCTCCTCTGGAGCGAAGGCTAAGGAGACAAGCTGGACCCCTGAAGGTTTACCCTTACATCTGGGATCTCCTTTCACGTGGTCAGTCGAGCCACAAACAAAGCATTTACCGAATGCTTTCTGGAATGGTGGCTTGTTCTGACCTCCTTCCGGTTTGGCACCAGAAGACACACTATTCTGCTGTGGTTTTCCTTGTGGCTTACCCTTCTGGTTTTGTTTGGGGCCCTCTTTGGAATTTGAGTTATTAGAATTCTCTTTTGAGTCTTTTTTAGGCTATTTTCCCTCATCCTTTTTCTGAGTTGCCCCAGAATCCTTATGAGTAGCCCTGTTGGCAACCCATAAGTCAGCAGCCTTAGCTAGCTTGCGGGAATCCAATTCCTTCGAATCAGCCAAGTGCTGTCTGAGCTCAGGAGAACAGGCATCATAAATAGACTCCAACATAAAAAGATTCCTCATACCCTCATAAGTGTTCACTTTGTAACCCTTAATCCATCCCTCTAAGTTTTTCAACCCTTCACTCACCCAGGTAGCCCAAGGGGTACCATCATGCTTTTTGAGGGTTCTAAACCTCTTAAGATACTGGGAAGGGGTCTTCCCGAATCTAGCTATCAAAGCTAGTTTCACACTTTCGTAATCTGTCTTATCCGCCTCCCCCAACTCCATTACCACATCAGTCGCAACAGGAGGGAGCCTAGAGAACAACCAGGGAAGTAAATCATTCCCGGTGATGTCCTGGAGCCCATGATTGTACTCAAACAGTTTCAACCAATCCAACACATCCAATCTCGGTTCATACATACCCACTAATTCCTTCGGCATCCGGGGTCTTTTGGGACTGGAGCTCCTAGAGGAACCAGAGGAGAGAGAAGCATTTTCCATAGACAACTTTTTCATCTCTAACTCGTGATTAAGTTCTATTTCCCTGAGTCTTAACTCAGCTTGCTTCTGCTCAGCCTGGGCATTCATCCGTCTGAACTCGAGCTCTTGGTTTTGTTCAGATTGAGCCAAGAACCGTTTGTATTCTAATTCGAGCTTCATTTTTTCAAGTTCAAAATAAGCAGGGTTACTTGTGGGACCTGGTATGGGCCCCGTAGGCACAGCTGGTAAGGCAGGTAGAGGAGCAGGGGAGACAGTTTCGTTAGCCTCTCCGTCCTCGTCAGCCTCCGCATCGCTATCATCAGAATCACGATTTAGATCAACACCATCACTGTTATCTACATTTGCTGGAGAAATTGGTTCCTGTGAACCAGTACCCAGACTTTGGTTCGCCAGCAATCTCTCTATTAGTTCTAATTTCTTGCCTCTTACAGGAATATTCTCTTGCCTACAGAGAGCTCGCAAACTCTCAGTATTTTCACCTGACAAGGACTCTTGACTGTAAGTTTCCATCGCAGACATGATTTTGAAAGTTGCTTTTTAGTGCTAAGTTTTGTGGTTAGTTATCCTTAAGTGTCGAACAGCACTCTAAACTGTATACTCAATACAAATCCCACCGCTGTACACCAGTGTTAGGCGGAAACCTGTGCAGTTCCCTCTGGGACCACTGCAAAAGATTTAGGACTACAGGTGTTTGGCAGTAAACCCACTTGGTAGCAGTCTGTACCACACAGATTCACTTGGTTGCTGTGGCTGAGCAGTCAGACTTCCCTCAAGAAGAGTTAAGCAGTATGTGGAGTATACAAGATAGGGCAATTCTTCACAGTAAGACAAGCAAACACGCAACGAGGCTCAGTGTAAAGATATTAAGGTATTTATTTATAACGAAACATCTATCAAAAACACTATGGCACTATCACGGCAAACAAATCAAATACAATTACTCTACGAAAACGATCAATCCCCCTAGCAATATTTCGACAAGTCTAGGTTCTACTGGCACCACTTATTTGCAGACAGAGGTGTATGCCTCAACCTAGATGGCACTCTAATATTAGTTAGGACGGGAGAGAAAATAAGCAGGTTATGAAATCAACACAGTTCAATACTTCACGGGAAAAATGCAAGGCAAGAAGGCAAGAACCACCATAGATCATAAAGTTCAGAGGCCAGGCCCACTCGGAGAGAGGCAAGGCGATTTGTCCCAAAAAGTCTCTAGTGGAGATGCGTTCGAGTCTTTGTAGCAAATTGTTATCGGCAGATTGAACTAGTTCAGAACAACACGTGCGAAAGCTTGGAGGCGACCCAACGGAAAGGAGAGGATTAAGACACCTCACTCGAACCGATCGAAAGGGAAGCCAGGCGGACACGGTACCTTGATTGTGGAGAGACAGCTCCGGCAGGGGCAGTTGTTCCTGGTGGTGGATGCACGTCGGGTCTTTGCCAAGAGTAGAGATGATCTTGTCGTCGAAGAAAAGTGAAGTCCGGTGCACCACCAGGGAAGAGACCAGCCGCGGAGTGCTCCGTCACAAGGCACCACCTTTTGGTCGCGGTACAGGGGTAGTGGCTATCCGGTTGCTGAGGTGCTCTGCACGGGCAATTCGACCACTGCGTCCTGAGGCGAATAAAAAGCAAAGGGGACTGGTTGTTCCCACCAGTCAGGGGAAGAGACTCTCCGGCAGGGAGATCTCCTGTGTCGTCGGGAAGTGGTGAGTCGGTTCCGCAGGGCTCCACCGGAGGTGTCGTCATGCAGGTCGGCTCAGCGTTACCCTCGTCGGATTCTTAGGTCCTGTGGCGACTTCTGAAGATCCAGTCCCAAAAGCCCTGCTTTTATGCAGAAAACCCCCATTCATTCAGCCTAGCTGTCAATCAACACATGCTAAGTGGTGAGCGGGGAGGCTCACCACTTGGGCCAATCACACCAGAGTGCGACCGGAGTTGGCAAGGCAACTCGGTCCAGGGTGCCTAAACCCCCTCCTACACCCCTGTGGTAACCCAGACAGAATGGCACCACTTTGGAGGGTCTCTGTACAGAGCCCGCCAAAAGTGGAACAAAGGGCTCGACCTTTGGTTTAGGAGTCACAGAGACGAACACAGACACCATTTTACAAACCGAGTTCTGGCAGAAAATACCATCCGATAAACTTATTTAAGATAAGTAGACTGGTGGTAAGTTAGAGATTAACGAAAAAAAGTATCAATCTCCAACAATGGGACGAATCCCATAGGGTTATGTTCGGGGTCGAACATAACAAGTAGTTTCCACTGCCACCAGCCAAAACTCGACGAGGGGGGACGGGACAGTGCCCCCTCGAGTAACAGACCTAGGAGTAATCCATTTACCCCTACTAGTACGCCCACAATAGGATGGTTTGTACTAGTTCTGTTAGTAAATTTAGGTCTAGTAAAGCCAATGGTGACTTTACATGCCCGGGGAGACAGTAGTCAGTCCCCGGGTATGGAGTCTATGATGGAGGTCCGCTAGGACGCCCCAGTCTTACGGCACGTAGGGTGCGGTGTAACACACATAGCAAAACATATGAGACCCTATGGAGTAAAAGACCCCATAGCCCATAGAACACATTGACATTCACAGGAATTACACACATTCATGTCCAAGAGTGGGAGAAAAAGAGTCTCACTCTTGGCAGGATGGAACAAAACAAAGTCCAGAAATCCAGCAAAGCTGCTGGGGGACTCACTAGGTTAGGAAATTCAGCCTAAACAGAGAATTCTCCCTAACAACCCCTGGAATACACGTACCCTGATGGAATCGCGTGTGATACTTCCTGCGCACCCCTGAAATACACGTACCCTGCTGCTTTTGCGTGTGATACTTCCCGCGCACCCCTGGAATACACGTACCCTGATGGAATCGCGTGTGATACTTCCCGCGCACCCCTGAAATCCATGTACCGTGCTGTTTTTGCGTGTGATACTTCCCACGCACCCCTGGAATACACGTACCCTGATGGAATCGCGTGTGATACTTCCCGCGCACCCCTGAGGTACATGTACCCTGCTGCTTTTGCATGTGATACTTCCCGCGCACCCCTGAAATACACGTACCCTGCTGCTTTTGCGTGTGATACTTCCCGCGCACCCCTGGAATACACGTATCCTGATGGAATCGCGTGTGATACTTCCCGCGCACCCCTGAGATATACGTACCCTGCTGCTTTTGTGTGTGATACTTCCCGCGCACCCCTGAAATACACGTACCCTGCTGCTTTTGCGTGTGATACTTCCCGCGCACCCCTGGAATACACGTACCCTGCTGTTTTTGCTTGTGTTACTTCCCACACACCCCTGATGCACACGTACACAGGTCAATCGCGTGTGGAACTTCCCGCGAACCACTGAAATACACGTTCCCCGCTTGGCGTTTGCCAGCCCTGTGAACTGGTCCAGGGTTAGCGCAGCCCTTTGCGATGATTTGGGGATTTTGAAGGCTTTTCCTTGCGCGAGGGCGTTCTTGGGGGCGTAACTGGCGCTGCTGCAGGGTCGCTGCGCCACTCTGCGCCACGGCTGGTTTCGGAGGCTAAAATCCATGAATACGCTGTGCGATGAAAAGGATTTTTTTGCACGCGGCTGGCGCATTGTATCGCACGGGGACACTGTGCGCCAGCCGCGTGCGCCATTTTTGTGCGAATTTCTATGAATTACCCTGTATATATTCAATTGTACTACTATTGTAAACTGGACCTTAGCAAAATGTTACAATGTTCATTTCCAATAATAACTTACAAGAGGTATTGTAGTCATAATTAGAACATTACACTTGCCTTACCACGCAAAGCACATTATGAAAACCTAGAATAACCATTTAATTTACCTACAATAATCATTTCAATTATTTGCTGACAAAAGATTATCATTCCAAGGTGGATATTCGCCACATAACTATTTTACTCTTTTGAGATGCCCCAAGAAAAAGTGGAAGGGGACACATAACACCAACTAGTGTTGCTGGCTTCTTAGCATAAAATCAAAGAGCATTTTGGAAATATGACCAGAGATCGTGAATTAGACAGATGTGTATGTGATAATAAAGATTGTGTGTGCTCAATCACTGAGTGTGCATTGTAAGAAGACCGGGCAATCATCTCCTTTTTCACATCACTCACTCCAACATTGAATTGTCTCTAATCACGAACCCCATAATGTATACAGCTTTTAAAAGAGTAGGGGCTAAGAAGGGGAACCAGGGCACAGACTTCTCTATAAAATGTGAGGCCAGGCTCTGAAATAGTTGGAAAATGTGGTGCTACTTTCGCAATGGGGGAGAAAAGGTAAGTTTTAGTTTCTCTAAAAGTTAACAGAGATGCCACAATTTTTGAAAACCTGATTGATTTAATTGGAAAAATTGACTGTCCCCTCTGCAGCCCGAACCATGGGAAAGAGTTTCACCAAACGTGTGTGAGGAGCAGCAGCCTTGTCCAGAAAGGGTGATTTTCCAGATTATTTAAAGTGGGCAAAAAAAATAGGTAAAAAGATTAATGGTATCTCAGTCCAGTCCGTGGACTCACTTCCTGATTCAGTGTCCGCAGGTCCTTCTGTATTAATCTGGGAGGTGTGTAGCATTTAACGGGGTTGAATGGTCAGATATGAAGCAGGGACGTCATTTCACCAAAATGCCAGGGGTAGAGGAAGTGACATCACAACACCACGCCCCCAAGAGTGACATCACAGGAAGTGATGTCCTTTGACCACGCCCCCACATGGCATTACAGGAAGTGGCATTATCCCATAGTACATTAAGAAAAATATGGTTACGATATGACTGTATTGTGACATTTCATACAAGAATGGATTTGCATCACATTTCATCAAAAACTCCCTCTTGGGTACTATTTAAACAGTGTCACAAAAGGAATGAATAAGCATTTGCAACTGTGGCTACTTTTTAATTTTTCATTGGTGCCCGAGACAATTATATGGCCCAGTCCAACCCTGATGACCTGTGTGAAGTGAAGCACACAAGTCAGCATGAGTCTGGGCCCTGGGCCTGCGATGGCGCAGCCCACTCCACTCCCCCTACTCCCATCCCCAGGAATTTTCTAATTAATGACCTGCTGCCAAAAGCGCTTCACTGATCTGACATGCCAGGGTGACCCCGACAAATGAAAAAGGTGACTTTCTGTGAGACTCCTTTCTCAATGCCCCACTAACAAGAAGGTAAAGGTGGCGCTTTTGTTCACCTATTATCTATTTAATTACTTGTGAGCCGAATCATGGCGAGGCTCAGGCATGATGCGTAGATAAAAGCCGTCCTTCGCTTGTTTATTTTTTCCCAAAACGTCTCCAGAAGTGCCAGCGTGGGCCTATTCTGTGGGGCAATTTCATAACTTTATGGAGTGATTTTCTAAAATGTGTAAATTGCTCACAATGGACGTCTGACGTTTTACTTGTGTGCACTTTGATACCCATAGATTTTTTTGGTGTGATTTGCACTATGAACTACTGACGGATCCAGGTTAAACTTAACACGCGTATTTTGCACATCGAAGTGCAAAGAAGTGTAAATGCCCCCCAAAATGTATGCTTGTTGGAGACTTTTACAATGGATTCGTGGCACGTGCTAAGAACGGCTGGACTGGATTCCTTAGGAACCAGCATGCAAATGTGATGCTGACGCTGGGACATGTTTTTCTCATGCAGAGCGTATGGGACAGGTTGGAACAGTGGTTTCGTTCTGCGTCCCTGTTCCACCTGCCAAAAACAAAAATGCCCCACCGTATTAAAAGAGGTGCAAAAACGAGACGATACCTTTTCCATCAGGTTTTTACACCTGTTTTAATTCGGTTGAAATGTAGGCAATGCCCCCCATTAGTGAGATTATGATGGGGATTAGGACAAAATTCACTGAAAACGTGTTCACAAATATTTGTAAAAATTGCACTCTCTCTCAGTACTAGGTAAACAGAATGCCGTTGGCACCGCGGCAGCAGGCGAGACGAGTTGGTGATTGAAGCACTGTGGTGGAAGGGGTGTAAAGCGTGTCAAAGGATCCTTGCGTTTCTCATCCATGTCAGTTGGACAGCTAGGTTTACATTACGGTATCATAGTGCCATGCTTTGTTTCTGTTGGCATGTACAGTACTTCATTGGTATTGTGGTTGACCTGTCACTCGAAGCCCTGGTATTTTAGGGACATAATGCACTGTTACAAGTTAAGAAACCTCAGTGTAAAAAAACAGCTATTATTAAATTACCAAGAGAGAGACGGCAAATTGTGAGTGATATTTTTAAATAGTCAATACTATTAACGTGCTAATATTTCTCTTTGCAGCATCTGGCAGTCAATTGGGAGCACAGCAGGACTTCACGGTGCACTGTAATCCACGTGCCGTCATTAGATGAGACATTCTCTGTATGTTTCACCTCGTCGCCGGCATGATCTATCAATTCCCAGCCACATTACAGCTCCCTGATGCATTTAAGGAGTGGGCGAGAGCCCATATTACGCACAAATTAGCCTCGGCGTGGAAACGGTTTTAGGTGCAAGGAGAGCAATAATGGCGGGACGTGGTGTCGAATTCCGTTTAGTTTAGAGATTAAGTAAAGCTATTATAGGGCTGGGGGTTTGGGGGTTCTGCAGGCCTCACATCTCTCCATCTGTTTGTGTGCGAGAGGGGGAAGCACGCCCCCGTCCTGACCTCAGCATGGCAGGCGAGTTCAACTTGTTACTCGCCTGCCGCCACGGCGCCGCTGCAGGCCCAGGCTGACCTGTGTGAAGTGAAGCACACAAGTCAGCCTGGGCCCTGGGCCTGTGACCGCGCCGCGGCCGCAGGCAAATAACGAGTTGGTGAAACACACCACGCACCCGACCTCAGCCTGGGCCTGCAGCCGCTGGTTGCAGAGCGGCCGCAGGTGAGTTGGGCTTGGGCACCACCACGGCATTCTGATTCCGGCAACACAACAACCCCAAACCAGCACAGCAGCACACACACCCCCCGTCCCCAACCTCAATCCCACTTACCGCTTGGAAGTTTGACTGGATTAATTGGACAGCAGACGACAAGAGCGCCGCACAAGAGGAACCGCAGGTGCTGCTGACTTTGGTAGCTGTGGCCACGCCCCCTCCTCTGATTGGAGGAAACCAGAGGTCGCAGGAGATTGACAGCAGTCGCTGGCCAATCAGCAGAGGTCGCTCTTGCGACCTCTGGCGACCCCCAAATGACGTCCCTGATATGAAGCAAGAGAAATGTTTAAAAAAAAAATGTGCTCCCATGTTGATTGACTGTATTCATAGTCTGCGAGCAGGGTAGTACAAGAATATTCCAAAAAATATTATACTTGTTTTAAATATTATCCCCTCTGCATTTGCCCCCAGCCAAAATCGCTGGATGAATTTTCACCACATTTTTTACGTGAGGAACGGTGGCATGGTCCCAAAAACCTAAGTTTACAAATTTGTAATTTTTCCAAAATGTACAAAAAATAGGTAAAAGAAAGTAGTAATATAACTTTGGTTCCAGAGCAATGGCCGCAGCCATGTCCTGGTGCCAGCTTGCTAGGGGCTTGGGCAAACAATCTGCCCCCTGGCCATGACCACAGCCCTGGTCAATCTGCCCTCTGGCCATGGCCACCAGGGACCACATATGAGGTTAAAGTGGCCGCTGGGAATGGCAGCAGGCCAAGCCCAATGTCTATTCTGGTTTACTCGGGGGGCTTACAACATGGTTGGAGCCCATGCAACATAAAGGTATAGGGGCCGATGGCTATGGCCACAAGCCATGAATAGTGGCACATGGTCCCATTTTGGGGGTATAGTGATCACTGGACCAGGTAGCAGAACAGGCCCAATGTCTAATGGCTGAAGCCCATGTGCCCTAGGGATTTAGGCCACTGGCCATGGTTACAAAAAATGCACAGTGGACCATGGCCTCGGGGGTATAGTGGACACTGGGCCAGGATGCAGGCCAGGTCCAGTGTTTATTATGGGTGACGTGATGGGGCATGGGACATGGCCTAACGTCATGCCTCAGGCAATTCAGACACAACTTGAATCCCCAGTATGTGCTGCTGAAAGTGACGAAGATTAATGTGTGCTGCAAAGAAACGTTATAGTTATGATATGATGAGTCATTTATAACGCGCCTGTACACAAGTGTTTCTAGGCACGACAAGACAAGGTAGGGGGACATAGGGACGACAAAACAAACAATCTTACTAGGCTTGTATCATTCAGATCGTGCAAGTGCAGGGGGAGAGGGAGAGGAGAAGTACCATGGGGAGGGAAAGGGGGAAGTGCGATCAGGGCAGTATTGCTCTTAATAAGTGCAGCTAGGGTAGGGGGGCGGTTCTGGGTAGTGAAATCAGTCAGGAGGATGTAGTGTTACAGATACAACCCCTACATCTGCGGAGGACCAGAGGCAGTGCAGGTGCTTAGGTCAGCAAGGGAGCGAAAGAGAGAAAGCAGAAGCAAAAAGAAAGGTCTTGAGCTGCTTCCGGAACCTGAGGTGGTCCTGCTCCGGTTTGAGAGGGGTAGGGAGGCCATTCCGGAGGGATTCCCCTGCAGAGGAGAGAGATCTACCTCCCACTTTCTGTCTGGAGAAACGTCTGACTATCAGAGCGTTGGAGGTAGCTGAGTGAAGGGCTCGAGAGGGAAGATGTTTAGGAAGAGGGAGTTGGATGAAGTGCAGGGCTGGCCCCAGAAAGCCTTGTGCAGAGGGTCTTGAACTTGATACTTGCAGCACAGGAGGCCAGTGGAGAGATTTCAGGGCTAGAAAGATACGATCCCTGGGCTTGAGGGCAAGGACAAAGTCACGCAGACCTGTTCTGGTTACTGGCCATGGCCGCAAGTCATGAACAGTGGCACGCAGTTTCATTATTGGTGTAAATTGATTGCTGATACAGGCCACAGGCAGGTTCAGTAGTTGGCATGGATAAACATCATGCCCCAGGCAATTCAGCCACAACTTGCATCTCAACTTGTGCTGCTCAAAGTCAACAACCTACTTTTGAGGTACCCCCTATTTCACACATTATTCTGCTTAGATAACAAAACACGTTTATCATTTGTGGCATTGATGAATCCAAACACCAGCAACATATTCCCAATATGTAATCCAATGAATACAGACTCTTTATTTTTCCATACTTTAATAACACTGCATATCAAAGTCTTTTTTTTATCATGATGGCCACAACACTTTTCTGCGCATTGGATCTATAGATATGTTCAGTGAATTTCAAGGGTTAGCTGGAGATGTTTCTATCTGTTCCAGCACGGTACGCATATTTTTAAATATCTCTCTTTAAATATATATAAAGAGCATTCTCTTTCATTCTTGGTACTTCTGTAGCGGGCCACGCTACCTACCATTGTTATTGCTCAGATAATTCTCTTTAAACGAAACTTGGAAATAAATATCATAGTGTTTTTATTTTTCTTGAGCACTACAATGTTTAGTAAAATAGTCCCTCATTTTCTCCCTACATACAGGAATAATCCACTGTAAAGGTTATTATAATTCTGTAAATCCTCCCTCTCATATCTTTCCTTTCTGCCTCAAACCTCCAAGCAGCTTCATTATAGTTGTGTTATTATAGCATACATTCTAATTCTCTGCCAAAACATCTCATTGTGTGCAGGGCCTTATTAAGCACCTTTGGGACCATGGGCATGGACATCTTTGGGGCCCCATCCACCATACCAAAGGAATTAAGTGATCAAGAATATTTAGTCGCCAACCTCGTGATTACAACCCATGGGTTGATATGCTCCCTCCCAGCATTCAAAATAAGCATGTTTATTCCCTTTAATTCCCCTTACCCTCTTCATCCTTGCTCTAATCAGAATGATGAACATGTAGCATTTGAAGGCCAACATTAGCAGTCTATGAAGAGGTTACTTCTGCTCTAGTATAAATACGGGGAGTCTTTATCAATAGCATCCAGCAGTCTGTACTTTTAATAAGGGAGCGTATACAGAAGGTACATGCAACCCAGAATAGACAGAGAACTCACATTAGCTTCCTCACAGAATGCAAAAGTGCTCAACCATAGAGGAGTCCAATTTGATGGAAGAAAGGAGAAAGCTTTGCATACCATAGCATGAATAATGGATGCAGATTAAAAGCTACCAGGAAGGTGTCTATATCCATACAGACTGTGATTAGAAGTGGGAAAATGGTTTTCAAATAGTGTTGCCATTAGAAATCAAAGGAACAAGTGCCTGTGGTGTGCAATGAATCAATGCTCACTATCATAGTGGAGCAATTCTATAGCCAGTGAAACCATGAGTGAAGCTTTTTTGAAGATCATACCCTGAGAAGGAAATTACTCTGAAGGGCTGACAATTTTGAAAGGTTTAGGGATTGCCAATTTTGAAAGGTTAGGCAATACAAGATCACATGAGATGCCCACGATAACACAGTGGTCAAGGGGTGAAGCTGGGATGTGCCCCAACTCTGTAATTTCTGCATTTGAACACTTTCTTTTCCAGTTTTTACCATGATCTAATTTATTAAAACTGATTTAGAAAGTGCACAAATCACATTACGAAACATGACAATCTTTAAAAGCTAAATATTATAGAACGGTGTTAAGCAAAATGGGAATCATGCTAGCTTAATTCTCTACATCATCAATGGAAGTATATATGTACCAGCATACCAATCGATGTGGTGTGACAGATTTAATCTGGGGTTTCTTTTGCATTTTAAAGCTTTAAATACTTCCAAAACACTGGCTTGGGAAATTGTCATTTATAAATGTGCAGAAAAACCTTTTGACTTTTACAAAAAATCAAACCATTTTTTGTGTCAAATGAGCAGACCTTCAAATATGTTGGCTGAGGCCTGCAACATCTGGCCTGCCCTCTTCTGTATACCACCCCTTCCACTCAAATGACCTACATAAGAAGGAAGATCAAGTAATGGGCTAAACGAAGCCACCAGCATGCTAGAAGGCAAACCTCACAGAAGACAGCACAGTAATGTAAGAGTTATTAGATGATTTGACCAGGATCACTGTATCGTCTGCTGGCAAAGCCAGGATACAAGCATGAATGCTTTTATTCGACAGTCTTGAATTTGGATACTTATTCACCTCTTGGACTAACAGTTTATGCTCATCGTTGGAGGTGAATGCCTAGGTTTTACAACACTCCAGCTGTACAAACCAATTTCTAGACCTTCACCATACGGATGACATGTCCGTTTTTATAGCAACCCCTATCTGCTGCAGGTAAATTGCTGATAATAAAACCAAGTACATATGCAGGAAGGTTTATAAACTTCAGACATTGGAACAGCTCAGCCAGTCTTGCTGGAATTTGCTATTCTTATCATGCATATGAACACATATCTCAGCAAGGAGTGCTTAACACACTGAGCTAACTTCTGCACCATTGTGGCACTCACTATATCAATATGAATTTCAACTTTCGCTATTGCACATGATCAACATAATTCCCACAGGAAGGAAGGAATACTACAGGAGCTGTGCCATGGGAAACACACAAACTAGTATACCACAGGGAACACAGAAAGCATTACATTATGAATTGATCAAGGCAGGATGTACTTGTCAAAACAGAAAGGCAATGGGGTTAGAGCCTCAGCAGCATGCCATAAAATATCCTGACGTGTGTCTTTAAAGTATTAAAGTCTGGTGAACAATGGAACCTTACTTCTTTAGATCAGGCAGCCTTGTGGGGGTCCCGCTCCAAGGTGGGGGCCTGGGGCAAGTGCCCCTTTACTTTTACCTTAAAAACATCTCTGAATGTCTGTCCAAATAGTCTGAACTTATCTCTGCACAGACACTGCCAAAATGTGCCAAACATTTTCAGAGAAAACCCTTGGTCCCTTCTCACTTCTTCCCATCTGCCTAATTAAGTAATGACAGGCCCATTATTTGAGTTGTTCATATACATGGTGGCGTATATGTAAACATCTCAATGTCCCCTCACGATGTTCACACTGCAAAGGCTACTGAGATGTTTATGCAATGTGATACGAAGCATGGCACATTAAAAATGACTTGTAATTAATATGCATGCTGGATGCGCCCACACCTCTGGCATATGTGTTTTTCAAATGACTGCTATCTTTTGATCCTCCTCAGTGCATGTCACACACCAAACACATTGTTTTTATTATATTTAGATTGTAATGTGTTCTTTCTTCCCAAACGTGGGAAAACTTCCTAACTGTCCCTACATTATTCATCACCACTCGCTTAGTTTTCACGTCATTACCATTTCTTAATTTTCGTTCTTTACTTCTTTCAAATGCTTTTATGTCACGCTCATAAAATATCGAGATGTCACATAGCGATGACGGAACATTGCTCAGTAGATTGGATACCTCTTGTATCCACAAACTCCAAACCCTCACTAATTCATCTGACTTGCATTTTCCGTGTCCGCTCTACCACCATAAATTACTAAGGAAACACTAATGTATCATTTTAATCATGTTTACAAAAAAACATCAAGGTGTTTTCTCTCTCGTGGTGTTTGGTTTATCTGGACATGCCCAGCCACCAAAAATAGACTCCTGATGGACGATCCTTGAGAGCATGACATGACATGAGGTCAATGCTCAGCCTCTTCAGGCTTGGCATTCATTTTGGGTCCTTCGCTGTCTGCTGCTTCCACCACCTAAAATGGTGCCCAGCTCTGGAAGCAAAAGAACTAGTCCTGAATCCCCCAGACCAGGATATACTGACCTACACCACAAACATGTCAGCCTGCCCAGTATGTTTTATATTCTCATATTCACAGGAAAAGCTCTTGGGGAATGTTTATGCTGTGACTTGTAGGCACAGCACTCTACACCCGTGCACCTGACATGTGGCTCTCAGCGAGCTGTACATACCAGCATTATCAATTTCAATTAAGAGTCACTAGTCCACTTAAGGTTTTAACTTTGCGCTCCGGAGCATGTATTGCAGGGTTTATAATGGGGAAATCCAGGACTACAAATCCCAGAATGCAAACAGAAAACCAGGTGTGGATTAGTGTCTCTTGAATAGAATGGATAATGCCGGCATGCATTCTGATCCATACCAGCTGTGGGATGACATCTTTCCTCCTCCCTCTGGAATCACAACAGGGTCCCATGTGGGCAAGCCTTCAATAGGGCATTATACTAATAATAAGTTTATTGTGAATTAGTTCAAATTTGAACTTTACACAAACAATACAAAATACATATAGTAACTTAATGCAAACATACATACAGTCTATACATGAAATAGTAGAAAATTGTATAAAATTGTATAAAAATTGAACATATATAAATCCAGGCACAATACATGAATAAATAAATAATGTGTGTCACACTTCTCATACATCATATACAACCCATACACACGAAGTACCTGACACTTAGCGATAAACGCAAAGCACTAGCACTAAGCACCAAGCATCAATCATAAGGGCCAAGCATCAAGCTTCATGCTTAGGGGCCAATTCCTAGGAAGCCACTCTAGATTCTGCCACAGCCGGCTGGTTTGGTAATACACTTTTAACTCTAACCCAAACCCTATATATTGCCAACTGAGTCCCAATGGAGTCCGAATGTAGGCAATAATCCCAAAAGGACTCTCCCTTGATGGTATCGTAATTGTTTACCAACTTTCCCAACAAACACATGTACAATGGACCCAGACGGGGGCCCATAGTCAGAACGTGCCTGGTGGTTTCTAGATGTTCTCCCTTCTCACAGATACGACAGCACCTATCTTTGGTGAAATGCCCAGCTGTGGCCCAGTGACCGCTAATACCTGGAGCTGATTCGTCCGCAGCCTTAGCATAAATTGATGCACCTCCGGGTCTGGGCATGCTAACAGGTATTGTTGGGGCTTTCTGTATCTATGGATTACATGCGTTACAGCTTCATACCCCTTCAGGGTGGACAAATGGATATAATTCAGAGTCCAATCCCATCTATTCATTTTTTGTATGAAAGATTTTTTAAGGTGTATAAATGGCATTAATCGCTTCTTAACATGAGACCAATCTATATCGGCAAAGAGAGACTCGTTTAACTGTTTGTAGCTATTACCTTGAGGTGACTTTTCATTATCAAAGTTAGTACCAGCCAAGCTGAGCAATTTGCATGATGAGGAGGAAATAGCTTTCAGATAAAACACACCTCGAGCTCGCAATTCTATGCCTTTCAGTGATGTTAAACCCAGTTCTAACCTAAGATACTGAACAGAACAAGCTGGGCCCATACCCAGTACTGCACGCCAGTACTGCCCCTCTAATATATTGAGCCAGTTCAAATCTTGTATAGCTAATGCCTCCAGGACATACAGGATCGCGGGGACGAAGCACTGTTGGTAAAGTCTAATAATCCCTGCAATACTATACCCTGCTGTTCCTTTGGCAAATTTACAAGCCTGCAATATGAGGAGTTTTGCCCTCCTCTTTTTATGAAAGATGATCAAATTATAATTAGGTTGGGTATCAAATTTTAGCCCCAAGTATGGGTATGATTGATCGATACTTATTCTACCCAGGCTTGTCTCGACCCCTGAACGACAAGGGCCACTTTTGGCTATTACCAGTATCTTTGTTTTCCTTAGATTAATAGTAAGCCCCAATTGCGCCGAGTATAGGGACAACTCCTCGAGCATGCTCTTTGCTCCCGACAATGTACGATTAAACAATATTAAGTCGTCAGCATAGAGCATGCCTACAATGGGGGTGTCCCCCAATTTTGGAGGGCAATTTGCTTTAGCAGCCATCCGAGGTAACAGGTCAGCTATATACAAACTGTAGCACATGGGTGCCGCCACGCAACCCTGTTTAACTCCCATATTAATAGAGATGGGATCAGTGGCCTCTCCCTCATTGTTGAGTCTGACCCTGGCACTGTTGTTACTATGTGAGCTCAAAAATACATGTAATATCCAACCAGGGCACTTTAGGTCACTTAACTTGTCCCACAGGGTCTCCCTTTTAACTTGGTCAAACACACTACAGAAGTCAACAAAGATTATATACAAGGTGGAGTTTTTGTTGCTCAAGGTGTTATTAATCAATAGGTCCAGGACCCTGATGTTATGTGCTGTCCCAGAACCAGGTCTAAACCCCGTCTGTGCACAGTTCAAGATTTTGTTTGTTGCAACCCAGTTTTCAAGTTCCCTAAGGACAAGTGTCATGAATATTTTGCTGGTTACGTCAAGCATGGAGAGAAGTCGGTAATTACCAGCATTGCATCGGTCTCCCTTTTTATGCACTGGTATAAATACTGACCTTCTCCATGAAGACGGAATCACAGCAGACCTACAGACATGCGAAAAGAGTGTCAGAAGTACATGTGCCCAGTTGTCCGGGTCCCTGTTTAATGCAGTGTTTGCCAGCGCATTCGGGCCTGGGGCATTATAGGGTTTAAGTGCTACGATAACCTGCTTTATCGCATTATGACTTAGAGGTAAAGGCCATGAATTTGTACTTAGTACAATAGCAGGAGCGGGTATGTTTACATCAAAAAACATATGCTTAATGTATTCTACCCACTGCTCCTCACCAATAGGATTCACTATTCTTAGTCCCTGTTCCCCTCCTGCCTCTCCTAGTGTTTGCCAGATTCTTCAGGTATTTCTGCTCATAAGAATCTGTATGAAATTCTCCCATTTTTCACGTTGTTGGGACTTACGATAGTGATGGAACCATGAATGGTACTGCCGCTTGATAAACTTAATCTCAGTCAACCTCTCCTGCTGGCTCCTGCTGTTAATAAAATCCAGTCTACAGGCTTGGATTTCTCGCCGCATTAACCTTTTACGGTCCCGGATCTTAATGTAAAACTTGCCCCTTTCGACTGCTTTCCATTTGGTTTTGGGAACCTGAGTATGCTTAAAGAGAAACTGAGTGAGAGATTGTATCCATACCTCTATCTCCTCAGGGGATTTCCCCCTTAGTTCACTCTTCAAACAACATCCCTCAGGGAAAATCAAGGCCCTCATTCTTTCAATATTGAACTGAGACCACTGTATCCAATTCCCTTGATTGTTTGTGACCACATCACTGCATACATTCCCAAATCCCTTTCCCCCTCCCCCACTCAGGGTCAGGGTAACTGGGGCATGGTCACTATAAATGTTAGGAGCAATATGAATACCAATAACGTTACCCAGAACACATTCAGAGACCACCATATAATCCAGGACCGCCCTCTTAGTTCCCATTACCCACGTTGATTGACCAAGGTTATCACAAGTTGTGCGACCAATCAAGATTGTGCACCTCCATTCATTTAGGTTATCTACCCATGCCTTGCCTTTGATATTAGAGGTTATTTGTGGCATTCGGCAGTAATCAGTTACATTGGCATATTTGCCACAACCTTCTAAGTCTACACATCTCGCATTCAGATTCCCACATAATATGATAGGATTACTTTCATTATCAGCATCCCAATTCATTAATATGGTATGCAATTGCTCGAAAATAGACTCAGTCTTCAATATACCCAGAGGATCATATATATCAATGATTAACAGGTCTTGTTGCTTTCCTCCTTTCTCCGTTATGGTCACAGCCACAGCTAGCACATTGCTACCAGGTTTAGGGTCATTTACCAATCTCAGGCTATATGTCGACTTTATTCCTATTAAGAGGCCTCCCTTGGGGCGTCCAAACTCCCCCGTGGTGGCCTCTGCTTGGAAAGTCACATACCCATCAAATTCCACCTTAAATCTAATCCAGGTCTCTTGCAACACAAAGATTTCATGGGAGAACAGGACTTCCTGTGCGCTGCCACCATTGAGCCAGTGGCTGAACCCCCTAGTGTTCCAGCTCACAACTGACCAATTTCAATCTGAACAAGTTTTGTGGCAATCATGTTCTTTAACCATTCCCAACCTTGATTATATTGATTAAGGCATTATACAGGAACTGAGAGTTCACACACATGAAAGCGATAGCTTATGGCGAGACAACATAGATTGGCAATAACCAGCTGGGTTTCCGTTTCATGGAAAGATAGCTCCTCTGGTCAGGGCGGGGAGGTATGTTCTGGATCCAGATCATGACTATAAACATGATTGTCAAGATGATTTGTAAATGCCACAGGCCAGCATCACTTCAGATCCACTTCACATAGAAAGACCTGATACATTTGTGCTGTTAAGAGAACATGATTGAGCTGCAGGTAAAATGATAGGCCACACACTTTACATGGATAGTACCAATTCCCAGGAGATTGTGGAGAGCAACACAACAGTCTGTGGTCCTTGAGAAAGCATGCATAACAGTTTGAATGTTAAATTAGGAGTTTCTGAGTAACAATTAAGAACCTTTGTTTAATCTTGGCCTCCAAAATTGATTGGTAACAGAGGAGAAAGGGAGCAAATACTGCTGGCTTAAAGAATGAAAGAACCCAGCCAGATTTCTTTTCTAACCCCAACTAGCTGGGAAGGTTGGGTTGCAGAAGCCTGATGCTGAGGGCATGTGGGCAGAGAGCATGTTAGAATATGCACCACGTTGGGGAAAGAAGCTGTTGGCTTCTGGTCTTTAGGGTGGGGGAAAGTCTTTGAATATGTTATGAATATGGTTACTTTTTAAGCAATGGCTCAGTATTCTAAGGGGTTAGGCCTAGGACATACTTATTTTGAAAGTGACTTGCTTCACAATTAAGTAGCCAATGGCAGCCATCTTGAGTGAGTATTTGGTTGAATTAATGGGTTGCACGCTCGCCACGTTCTGTTCATTCAAACAAATGCAGTGCCACTAGCACCCATGGCTGTTAACCCGGGGTACAGATTAAGCGATATAGCTGTGTCCAGGGGCTGTACCGAAAGGTAAAATCTCGGAAACCCTTACAAACTTGGGCCCAGATTTTTACCCCCTGATATGGCCTGGAGACACGGTTATTATTCCTGACGTGGGTGAGTCTTTTCGCACCAATTTTATCACAAGTCTTTTAAATGCAAACCTCCCAACACAACCCTCACATATTCTAAAGAATACAGAGTTCGTGGAAGTGTCCCTTCTCTGAGAATGCTAAAACGTTTCAAGGCTCTAAGCCAGTCCCCATGGACTAGAAAAACGCGTTCCTAAAATTCGGAAGATTATTAAAACTCCTTTTATTCCAGCAAGTTATTTTGGGAGTCGTGCTCAGGTGACTGCGATAAACTGCAGCGTGCCTTGTTACTTTAGATATAGCCGGTGTAGTTATGCACACTGTGATATTATGGTTGGTAATTTATTTTCTTTAGCCTATGCTGAGCGCCCCAACACCCAGAAATAAATCAAATGAATAAATATTTCTTGGGAGAGTTGGCAGGTTTGTCTTCCAGCCGCACCATTGCCTCTTCTTCCGCCTCCTCCAGCTGCTCCCACTCCAGCGCTATTTGTGGGCGCTTCAGAGCGGCAAATCATCTGGTTTGGCAGCACGCACTAGGCAGGAATAATAAATAACACAGTCCTAATAGAATCTAAGCGTCGCAATCCGCTGTGCTGCCAGCTTCTGCCTCTTACTTCTATTCTCCGTCCTCGGCGGAGGATACAAATGTTTCTAACACGATTTGTCATTTACTGCGTCTATAAATATCCATTTAGAGCCGTTTTTAACTGCCAGAGGAAAGAAGAAAAAAAAAACAGAGACTGATAGAGGACACAGTGCCATCTGGGCAAGCCTTATACATGCAACAGCTGCTTCGAAGCTGGCAGTGAGAGTGCAGCTCTTTCGGTGATAGGAAGAAAACATTATTTTCCGATGATCACCTACCTAAGCAATTTTTTGAAGGATTTTCGCCCACGACGAATTAGGACTCGGATCAGAAGCGGCGCATATAGGCACAGACAGATCCGAGTTTGAGACATTATGAATTCCAGCAAAAGTTCTGAAAATGAATATTGGAAACATCTCAAGAAAGTACACTTTCAATGTGATTGTCAACTGAACACAGGAAACTTTCCAAAATGTTCAACAGTGCAAATATCCTTTGCCGGTATTGGGTCGGTCAGTGTGGTGTACGGTAGTTGACAGTCTTTGAGAGTGAACAAGAGTCATGCCTCAATGGTAATAATGTGAATAACTCGCTGTTTATTGATATAGCGCGTGCCGACACATTTTTTAGGCTTTGGCAAAGCGACAGTGTAGCTAAAACTGAGCCTTATTGGCAGAGGTGCTGAGTACTCGGGTGCTCTGGTGCCCGCCCATCCACAGGAAAGGCCAATTGCGTGCAAGTCCCTGTACGTTTTTTTGTTTGTTGCCGCCTCCCCCTCGGTCCCTGTCGGGAAGACCAAAAGTCAACCCCCCCTGCTTAGAGGGAAGGTTTTGCAACCAATTTGCCTCTGGGTAGTTATTTATTTATTTGTTTATTTATTTCAATTCTTAGAAACGCGCCATATCGCCTGTAGGCCTCAAGGCCTGTAACGGCGGGATCACGTGGGTCTCGGAAACAGTCAATAAGGGCTCCCACTGTGCGGTGTGTGGGGTGCCTGAGACTGTGGGACATTTTTTGCTTAGGTGTGAGAGACATGTTGAAGAGAGAGAATTGATGAGGGTTCGGTTGACTGCGCTGGGTGTGGCTGAGCTGAGTGGGAGGGCTTTGCTGGGAGGTGACGGGGTGAGAGGCAGGAGGAGGAGCAGTGTGATGTTGAATTTTGTGAGGCAGACGGGGCGGTGGGAGGAGTTGTGAGTTTATGTGTGCTAGGTATTGATTGGTGGGTCTGGTGCACATCATCCTCTAGGATGGGGAAGCGCCTGCGTGGGTCCGCCCACGCCTCCGATAATTGAGAAGAAGAAGAAGAAAAAGAAGAAGGTTCAGTGTCCTCTAGGAGGTTTGGGAGACCAATAAAAGGACTAGATCACGTTCACTTTGTGTGTATGGCATGTGTTTGGATGTAGGAACAGGACTGTACAGGGCAAGCTCACAGCATGTGTTTTACAGGGGATCCGGTGATTTGGAAGAGTACACTGATCTTTTTGCCAGTCCATTAGACTGAGTGAATGCTTGGTAATCCCTATTCGACTGTTATTGTCAGTGCTTATTAGGATCCGTTTGTTGCAGTTGCATTTTATATTTACTGTTCTTCACCCAAAAGCATTTTCCCTGTACTTCCTCCAGTTCATTTTCCCCTTTGCGTTATCCCAAAAATGTAAAACGAGCACAAAAAAACCTTGTCCCTTTTGTATTATTAATCCAAATGGGCCGTGTGTTTGTTCTACGAGGCTTTGGGTGACTTTTTCCATTGTGTTCCTTAACTTGCTTTAGCCTCAGAAAAACACAATGGATAAACTATTACCTTCTGAGTTGATTGCTCAATAAGATCATTATTGTCTGCACTCTAAAAATGTATTATTCGACTGTAGTAAGTTACATTGCAGTAAAACATGTTGTGGTACATTCAAATGTTGAATTGGTCGATAGTAATTCTGAATTTTGTTTGTTAAATCCGTGTGAATTTGAGTAGCCTTTGAATGGAACATTTAATTTGCACAGAGGAATGGAATTCGTAATCATGATTAATTAATTTGACAATTTTGGCTGTTCAAATATGTTACATGGAAAGCTCTTGACAAAATGTGCTCAGGAAACACGTGGTGTCCCTGCACTAAGCCCCGGAAGAAGGGTTCACCCCACATATGCTTCTACAGTGTGCATTTTCGACTTTACAAATGTGCAGGACATTTGAAGGAATATTTCTGGATGCAGTCGCTGAGATATGAGTTCAAGAACATCTTAATTAATATGGAGGAATTTCCAGTAGTGATTGTATTACATGAAATGTATTTCACTGCTTATAAACTGAATGCATAACATACACAACCCTATGGGCCTCATTCCGAGTATGGAGGTAATCATGGCGCTATTAGCGCCATGACTACCTCCAATACCGGTACTGGTACTGTGTCCGGTCCCGTTCATTGGGGACTTACCAGTCTATTCCGACCTTTGCGGGACCGGTAAGTCCCCATTGAAAAAGCCATTCCCCATTCCCATTTGAGCCCCCATAGGGCTCAATGGGAAGGCGCTAATAACGGTACCGCAAATTGCGGTACCGTTATTAGCTCTAAAGTCCCTTAACGGGTCCCGTCCAAAACCAGGCTTTAAGGAAGGGACCCCCTAAGGGAACTCGGAATAGGGCGCAAAGGGATTACCGCCACCGGTGTCCTTACCGGTGCCCGGGATCCCTTTGCGCCCAACTCGTAATGAAGCCCAATGTCTGAAACTGCAAATGCCAGAACTGAATTTAATAGAAGTGGACTTGGAGCCACTCCTATCACGCCCTTGACCCCTCACTGTAATTATTATGTATTTATTCATTGAATTTGTGTAGGGCCCAAACCCTGTGGACATAACAGGACAGGTAAATGGAAACAATATGAAGTGCTAGCAACAGCTAGCTCAGTCGTATTTGTCAAACAACCAAGTTTTGGCTAGTTTCCCAAGGAATCTGCAAGACATCTAATTTTTGATGTTGGATGGCAGTGAATTCCAGATGTTGGCTGCAGTGACGCAGAAGGTGCAACCACTTGCGCATTTGTTTTTAAATCAAGGAGTTGAAAGTACTAGGCTGCAGAGGTTTGAAGCAGGCGCACACTAGGTTTTGTGGAAATACAGTGCTTAAAGTAGGGAGAAGCATCATTGTATGTTATTTTATGTTAAGGTATTTTATACGGTGCACTGTTGCCACCTCTGGTGGATCTGTAAAGGAAGGTGGGAGGGGGTGGGATAGGTTAGTAGGGCCGAGCGGGAGTAAAGAGCCAAAGAGATGTGCTGTGCTTTTGGCCGCTTCAGTTCGATTTACACCGTTCGCTGAGCATAGGTGTGTTTTTAGGTTGGTAGCCTCCATGAGCTGTTGGGGGTGTCTATGTATGCTTGTTTCATTGTTGTGGTGTAGTGAAGTGTGTGCGTTTTTTTTGTGCTGTAGGTGTATGCTTGTGTTTAGTTCAGAGTTTGAGAAGTGTATACAGAAGGATGAGTTTTTTTGTAGGGTTGGTTAGTGGCAGTACCCTATCCTACCCCCTCTTGTTTTGATTTACTGGGGCGCATATCCCTTCCCATGTTGTGCATTCTGGTGTGCTACACTTACCACTCATATGTTGTGTGCAGAAGAGTGAGTCCTCAACAGGGCTATTCAATGGCAGCACCCTCTCTACCCCCAGTGACTAAGTGCCACCCACATCCCTTCCCTGCTAGCACACCCTGGTGTGCAGCAACAACCACCCCCACTGGGTCCTCCAGGGGGATGTGCTTCATGTGCCCTGTGGTCCATCAGTTCAGAAATCGGGACACCTCTCTCTCGCCCCCTTTTTCATTTAAGGCCCTCTATCTTTGGTCCAATTAAGTTGGACCCATCTCTCTCCCCTTGTTCCCATTTGGCCCTCTATGGGGACAGGTATACCTAGGTCTCCCTCCCATTCAGATGCCTCTCTTCTTTTTTGCATGCCACTCTAGTACGGCCTACTACCCAGTCCTTTTCAGGAAATGCTTAAGGGAACTTCCCATCCCACAGAAATGCAAAGGCGTCCCCCAGGCTCGTCAGATTGTCAATACATCGGTGAGTGATGGCCAAAGTTTTGAACTCGATGTGTGCTGTGATGGGGAACCAGTGGGCATTACGTCTGACTGATGATATAGGGTCTGAGCAGCTTGGACCTAAGGCAGTTCTGAGGACTTATTTTGAAGTAGTTGGAGTTTGGCAAGATTCTTAGTATAATATGTAATGATATGATATGGCATTTGTAACATGCCTATACAGAAGTGCTCAAGAGTTACCCAATTACAATAGTCCTGTTTACTGCCTATGATGGCTCTGGACAGAGTTAAGCAATTGTCTGTTGAGAAGAAGTGTTTGCTCAGAGAGATTAATTTGGCCGTACAGGCAGTGGAGGATGCCAAAACATTGAAGTGTTTTGCCATACTGAGCTCGGCATCCTGGTGGACACCAAAGGTCTTTACGTGCTTCGAGAACAGAATGGGAGAGCCGTCAATGGTGAATGAGGAGAAAGCAGGGTCCAGGTTCCTGAGCCTGTGGGGGAATCCACAATAAGCAACTATGTTTTGTCATTGTTGAGCCATCCAGTTCTGAATACTGACGATACAGTTAACGGTGTTAATGGTGTGGGAATAGTTTCCTGCGATGGGGAGGAACATTTGGTTATCCTAGGTGAAATTGTTGCAAGGTATGGTATACCAAGTGTATCTAAAAGGTCAAAAGGAGGCTTGGTGTACATGTTATAGAGGCTAAGGAAGATACAGGAGCCTTATGGAACGCAAGGGAGAAAGTGATGCGGTCGGGAGCATGGTCTTAGATGAAAACTCTAGATGTGCGTTCACTGAGGAATGATTTGATCCAAGCGGCAGCTTCCTTGGAGAAGTAGAACTTAGAGGAGAGGTGGTGGCAGAGGATATCATGGTCAACAAGGTCAAAAGCAACAGAAAGGTCAGGAAGCAACAGGATATTGAGGTTTCCTGAATCACGGATGCTGTCTAACTGTATTTTGAGGCCAAGGAGAAATGCTTCCGTGCTGTACTTGGGGCAAATGCCAGAATGAATTGATTTACGTAGATGGGGCTGTTCTAGGAAAGGTTGGATCTGGGAATATGCTGTATGATCTAGTATTGTGAGGAGGATGGTAGTGATTGGGTGGTAGTTGGTTGGGAGCGAGGGATCAAGGGTGGGACCTTTGAGGAGTGGTGTGTTCCAAACTGCTTTGAGGCATGTGGGGATGGAATTGGTAGTGATTTAAGGATTGATGATGTTAAAAATAGTGGGGGCAAGTTTGACGCTATGGGCAGGGTAGGTGTCTCCTTTGCAACTCAAAGAATAATTAAGAAGCTTGATGGTGTTGAGAACTTCTCCTGGGGTGACTAAAATAAAGTCGAAGGGGTAGAAGTGGGCTGTTCAGTGAGCGATGGGTGAGTAGGTGCACTACTTGTGGGAGATTTTGTAGTGAGTTGAACCTTGTTGGTTGTGATATTTGTGCACCAGGCTTTGACTTTACAGACCTGAGAGGTGGCAGAAAAGGGTTCTCTAATATTTTAAGAATGGAAAAAATGTATTTGGGCTTGGAGTTGGCCTCCGAGAATCTTGTGTTTTAAAAGTTAGCTTTGTTAACTATCAGTGTGTTTCTGTAAGTTTTGGCTGACATGGAAAATGCTTTAAGGTTAGCTGGGTTGGGGTGTATTCTATAAATATGCTCTAATACCCATTTGTGCCTGCAGAGTGAGATTTGTTTATCGGAAAACCAATTGTTAGCATGTCTGCCTGGTTTAACAATTGTTTATTTGAGTTGGGTATGTTGGTGCACAATGATCAGAAGAGCAAGGTTGTAGTGGGCGGCTTGGGTCTGAGGATCATTGCCGATGGGTTCAGAAGATGTAAGTAACTAATGCAGAGTGAGAGCGAGAGTTTCTTCCGTGAGCTTTCGGGTATTATGGACTAAGATAGGGCATAGTTTAGTGGTGGGGATGGCGTGGGTGTGGGAGTGAGACACTTGGAACTCAATAAATGAGTGGTCAGACCAGGGGCAGAGGCTGATGGTGGTGACACTGAGGTCAGTATTGAGCGTTAGGATCCAATGAAGCGTGTGACCTTTGGTGTGGGTAGGTGAGAAGACATGTTGGGCGATATTTATCTCAGAGAGTGAATTAATGAGGGTGGTAACTTTGACAGCGGAAGGGTCATTATGACCTAGGTTAAAGTCACCTAGAAGTATGATCTTCATAGCAGGTTTGATGGGGGTTGTGAGAAGTAAGGGGATGTCACACTCAGCTGATCTTTGTGGATTAGGTTGCTGGTAGAGAAGTAACAAATTGATAGTGGTTTGGGGGTTGAGGGCCAGTTTAATAAGTAGAATTTCATGGCCTGGCAGTGAAGGGGTGGGAATCTCTCTTAAGGGCAGGGAGGAAGTAGTGATAATGGCTACACCACCCCCAGGTTTTGAAAGGTAGCCTGATCTGATAATGGTATATCATATCAAGGAGGTAAGGCAAGTGAGAGTGGCAGGCCCAGGTTTCTGTGATTGCCAGAAAAACAAAGTGATTTTCTACAAGGCCCTGTATGTAGGTGGCATGGGTGTATAGTGAGTGCACACTGATCAAGGTGCATTTAAGCTTGGAGATATGGATGGATTGGGAGTGCTCTTGGACGGGGGAGTGATTTGGTGCGGTGTGGCTTAGCGGGCAGTAAAAGTGGGAGCTAGAGCAGGGGAGGGGTGCATGTTGAAAGTCTAAGGAGTCTAATGACTCCAGTAATGGGGTTGTAGCCACATATGGCTAGGGGAGGGGTGCATTGGTTTGGAGGCATAGTTATTTAGCCGTTCTTTTTGGGCCAATGCGCAGGAGAGGTAGCAAGTTGGCAGAGTTGGCCATCTTGGTATAGAGCGGATGCTCCTGTGGCAGAATAACAACCCCTGGAGGGCTTGCCGTGCAGAGCAGTGAAGGGGCTCTGGAGCGAGGTGGATCTTCTGCAGATGACGTTCTGTCTGAGGTGTGTGCCTCCATTGTCTCGTATTTTCATCTGAAGGTAAGCTACCCAAATATAAAATCTGTTTGACTGTATCAAACTGGTTTCTACGGTCTGCAGCTGCTCACACACGAGTTACACTACATCCACTGTATTGAAGACAGATTAAGCACTTAGCTTTCTCCCTCCTGATGCACTGCACCTTCCTCCCTCTGTTCATACACCCACAGAGATTGTCCTTTGAGCTATACTTTTTAACTTTTCTTCTCGAAAATTATTTTATTTTATTGCTTATTGCACAGACCTAGTTCGAGAGCACTGGGGCCCATTACAATGAGTTGGTGCAAGCATTGGGCTTGGCATTTTATGCAGTAGCACAGTACTGTTGGTAGAGGGAGGGCAACTCTTTTTTGCCCTCCACTCACAATGACTCTCTTTCCCTCAATCCTTGTTATATATATAACTGTGACCGCCCACTGCTTTGTGGCTTCTATGAAGTGCTCGTTGGCATTGTAAATATACAGACATGTATATTGATATTAGCATGATAATGAAACACACACTTTAGTTGGCAGGTCCGAGATTTGTATAATATTCTAGCTTGTATGATATATTGATGAATAGAAATAGATATGTATTAATTGTGTTTTTATTTTTATATGTTTATTTGGTTTTACTTATATTGCAAGAATGGGCAGGTTGTGTCTTGCTGTAGTGCAAACAGTATCAATAGAAGCAAGAATAACTAATCAAAAAACAAGTTATTAGCCTATGGAGACTTATATATTAGACGAAATTGAGCCCTACTTCTTATAGATCCCAACATGGTAAAGCATGCAACAGATATAGAAAAATACTAAAAAGCAGATTTAAAAGTGAGTGTATTGACAGGCTGTAGTAAGAGATACTGCTGGGACAAATACAAGAGTTCAATTCCAGAAATAAATGGCATTCATGTGACTCATAGGATTACCTGCATGTCTACTAATGTATTTACCAATTTGGAACCTTCTTATTGCGCATTACGAAGGCATTCGAACGCATTTGATTCAGCACATGTCATGTGATGTTAGCAGCTGTACATGTGGATTATACCTATTCCAGGTCTTTGCTTTAAACTTTAGGGCATTTAAGGATGCACTTGACATAGGACAGCCAAAACCCATGGACCTTTCCAATTCTTGTTTTCTCTTTTTACAGGAATTCTCTAGTACTCTATTACTGTACTTATGATAAAACAGAAACAATTTGACCAATGCTTATGAAGAAAAGTAACAATGACACGTTCCAATTATATATCAAGAAAATGGTCAATAAAATGAACACCAATGTAATTAATTAATTAATATGTTCAAATTAATTCCATTAAATATATGCAGATATTTAATTAAATATCCTCCCTACCTCCATACTCAAGACCTCCTACTCCTCCCTAACTCAAGGTACCTTCCCTTCGACCCTCAAGAACGGACACACCCTTCTGAATCTCAAGAAGCCGACACTGGACCCTAAAGACCTCAGCAACTACTGCACTATCAGCCAACTTTCTTTCCCAGGTAAGATCCTTGAGAAAGTAGTAGCTAGCAAATCCTCCAACACATCAAAGCCAATAACATCCCTCAGCCCTTCCAATCTTGCTTCAGACCCAGATGCAGACAAGAAACAGCTACCATCAAGGTGACCGATAATGCACTTAAAATCCTCCTGGTTCTCCTTGACCTCAAAACAGCTTTCGACACAGTATACCACCAGACATTCACCAACATTGTACATCACTGCATGGGGATCATTGAGATCGCCCTCAAATGGTTCAAATCCTACCTTGAAAACCCCCAACATTTCATAAAAATTGGTTCCAACAGGTCCCAAACTCTATCTATCATATGTGGAGTTCTTCAGGGTTCCATGCTCTACCTGTAATTTTAGATCTTTACATGGAAGCACTCTGAATCTGCCTTGCTACATGCAACATCCAAATCAACCAGTGAGCGGATGACACAAAACGCTGCCTCACGATATCCTCCATCAAAGTTATTCACAGGCTCAAGGCCTGCCTCACATTGACCCAGCCCTGGGTATTCAGGGCTTACCTGAAGCTCAACCCCTCCAAGACCAAATTCGTACTGCTGACCAGCAACCGAACACCTTGCCATCCAGACCTGGCCCTATGCTATGAACCTCAGGGGCTTCACACTCCAGCTTGCCACCTGTGCCAAGCCTCAAGGTTTCATTGTCGACAGATGGCTCTCCATCAAACAGCACATAGCAAGGGCGACACAAACAGCTTTGTACCAACTTTATCTCATGTGGAAAATCAAGACCTTTATTCCAGAAAACATCTTCAGATCTGCTCTCCAAGCCTTGGTCCTCTCCCACCTGGATGGTTGCAGGGCTCTTTGACAGGCCTTCTGGAAACTACCATGGCACCCATGACATGTGTCCTGCTTGCTGCGGCACAATTTATCAAAAGACTTCACAAATTTGTCCACATCATATGGACCCACATTGAATTGCACTGAGTCCCGCTGCAAGCACATATAATCTTCAAATCCTGCTGCATCATCGACAAGGCTGTCATCCTGAAGTCTCCAAGCTACATCATTGAGAAACTCTGCATCTCCGAAGGCCTATGATCCACAAGGAAATATGCAGACTTGAAGTCTGCCAGTCTAGGAAGGAAAGAACCAGAAGACAGGTATTCTCTGTCTACACCCCCAGGCTCTAGAAGCTCCTCCCTGTCAAGATCAGACACCCTGACTCGCTTCTACATTTCAAGAAGGAGCTCAAGACCCTCCTCTTAGAGGAATTGCTCCTCCCTAATATCTACATCTATACAACCTCCACTACACTTGCAACCAGAGATTAAGAGATCTGCTCCCTGTTTTCTCACCAGTTGCTTAAAGATGCCTTGCTGCCAAATTGCCTTCCATCCGCCGCCCCCACTGTTAACTCCTCTCTGCCTGGTATCTTTGCTTCTCACACGTGTCCTTCCCCTATGATTTGTAAAGTGCTCATTTGCTTTCCAAAGCTAGGCATGCACTTAACAAATATCCTAATATTGATAATAATCAAAAAAGTGCAGAGACATTCAGACTGCATCGTTCTCTGTTGTAGCTGTGGCTGTGGGTTGACTAACAGCCTGGTGTAAATGTCATAAACTGGTGACCAGGGTTCGAATCTCATGTGAGCCTCATCAATTGCGCCAAATCGTTAACAATTAAGTGACTTCTAACCAACTTAGTCCCAGGGATAAATCCACCCACTGTTGGTACTTTTAATGTGTTAATTAATTAATACAGTTTACACCAGGATAATTATTGAGCATATATTTATAATTTGATTTTTTCATGTACATTTATATACTCTACCAATTAGAGATGATTTTCTTATTGTTTTTCATATTGAATAGCTTGATGACCTCAAAACAAAAGAACCAAAATAATTTTTGGAAAAGGGCCAGTCGCAAAACGAGTGTCACGCCTCCTCCCTGCCACACCATTGCCAGACAGCCTTCCAATTTCACATCCGCCACCCCTAACCATGCACGCTTCATCCGACGTGTTCCCCATAACACTCACCGCACTCAGCAACTGAATTACCAAGGACGGCTACGACCTTTCCTGCATTGGAACCTGCCATGGCGCTTCTCTCCGGGACGGCGCCCGTCCACGGGCGCCCGGAGACTACGATCCAGTGCACGGAGTGCTTCCGATCAGGTGACCAAACGCCGGCAACAGGCGGCCAATCGCCGGAAGACTCCCCGTGCAGCGTCGAGGGTCACGTGACGCGGATCTGCGTTTCCCTCGTGACTGTATCACGTGTTCAATTCAACGCAGTCAAAAGGACAGGGGAAACGCGGAACAAATGCTTCACAGCTGCTTTTCGGAGTGCTGCACGGCGTTTTTGGATCTCGCTTAGGATTCAGATTTCTTTGACCACGGAACGTTGCACAGATTGCTTTTGGTTTCTTCCTCAGGCTCAGGCGAACTTTGATCTCCAGGCATCACGACCTTTGGCTTTGCATAAACTTTTTGAACTTTGGATATTGGACCTTGGCAACTGTTTTCTTGGCTTTCGACCCTGGACTGTTAACGGATTGTTTACGGATCATCCACTGGCTACCTGACCCACAGGTGTTCTCCATCAAGAGTGCCCACAAGGACCCTTCTGTTTTCCCCTACCCCTTTGAGGCATCCTGACCAGCACATTTGGGTGAGCCCTTTAGCTTCTTCCATCATATGGTATTGTGATCATTGCGACTGTCTGCCCTAATCATTTATTGCCTTACAGTGTTCAGGGGGTCCTTCCGGTGTTCCTGGTTCCAGCTTGACGGCACTCCACACCTGTGGCCTCAAGAATTGCATTGGTAGTGATATTATTCTTACCAGTGTGGTACTTGGGGACGGAGGTATCTTCATCTACACGACCATCAAGATCACAACAGACTGTGAAGCCTTTTGGTCGTCCAGATGGATACTTCTGCCGGGGACCCAGTGGCCGCTTTAATGCAAGCAGTCGCAGCCCTTAGGATGGATATGGCCACAGCTACCACCGCGATTCACCATAGATTGGACGCCTTAAACAGCGTCGAATTTGGGGACGCTGCCCCCCAGAACCCTGTTCCTCCCGCAGGTCCTCCGGCTCCCTCTCTGCCCCCTCCTGTGGTACTCCCTAGCCCCCTTCCCCTGGCAGCCCCCGAAAGGTTCCATGGAGACCCTAGGAAATATCACACTTTCTTAAATCAGTGCAAGCTCCATTTCTTGTGCCGACCCTTGGCATTTCCTGATTCCGTCACTAAGGCAGCTTTTCTACTCTTGCATCTGTCAGGAGTGGCAGCCACTTGGGCGAACCCTTTGTTAGAGAGCGACCATCCTGCCCTATACAATTTCGACCTCTTGGTTAATGAAATGGCAAAAGTCTTCGACACCAGATATAGGGCACAATCCCAGGACTTGGAGCTTTTAGACCTCACTCAGGGCAGACAAATGCTTATAGAGTATATAACCCGCTTTAACCAGCTGTCTGCGGAGACGTCTTGGCCTGAAAACAAAAAGGCAGTTCTATTCTATAGGGGTCTGAGTAGCGCCTTGAAGGATGCCCTCTCAGTCGTCCCATCCCTTCTGGCTACCTAGTCAGACCTGGTTGCTCTGGCCCTACAGGTGGATGCCCGAAGGACTGAGCGAAGGGCAGAAGCAGGTCTTTCCGGTCATCACCTTTCTCCCTCAACCGATCAAACCCCAGAACCCATGCAAGTAGGCGGGATCCGTAGCCCCATTACCCATACTGAACGGGAACGTAGACGTGCTGACAATGCTTGTTTCTACTGCGACATCAGCGGCCACTACGTAAAAGAATGTCCTCGCCGACCCAAAAACAAAAATCCGGGTTTTCAGAAGGCTCGCCCGTGAGATCGGGGGAACGGGCGAGCATTCCACTAACCCCCTCTGATATCACTTTTGGTCCCATTAAACCAGTGGTGGTCCAGGCTATGCTGATCCCAGCCCGGGAACGCATGCATTCGGTTCACATTGTTATCGATTCAGGTGCCACTGGCTGTTTTATTGACATCACACTGGCTCAGCAACTCAACCTACCATTGATCACCAAAGAACGTCCTGAACCAGTACAGGCCGTAGACGGTACTTCCCTCGCTTCCGGCCCCATCAAGCAACAGACTGCTCCTTTGGAAGTCGTAATCCAAGGTACCCACAGAGAAACATTAACTTTTGATCTGATCACTACCCCTCAGTTCGGGATTATCCTCGGGATACCGTGGCTGAAACAACACAACCCTCTGATCAACTGGAGTACCGGACAAGTGTTTTTCGAATCCGAGGTCTGTCAGCATTTTTGCCTGGTGGAGTCGGAATCTTTGTCCAGTCCCGCAAGAGTTCTAGGAGCCTTGGCTTCTCTAACCTTGGAAGACGGTACCTCCACAACCACTGCCACTTTATCACATACGGTTGGGGCTGTCACAGCCGGGATACCCTCAGTATACCAGGACTTCCACATGGTGTTTGATAAAGCCTCAGCAGAGGGCCTACCGCATCACAGGCCGTATGACTGCCCCATCGACTTAATACCGGGAGCTCCGGTACCGAGGGGCCGCATATATTCACTGTCCCAATCAGAAGAACAGGCCCTGAAGGATTACATCCAACAGGCCTTACGGTTAGGTCACATCCGCCCCTCCTCTTCCCCAGCAGCAAGCCCCATTTTCTTTGTTCCGAAGAAAGAGGGTGACCTTCGCCCTTGCTTCGATTATCGGCGGCTAAATTCCATCACCATTAAGAACAGATACCCCATCCCGCTCATTTCCACGTTGCTGGACAGATTGTCTCACACATCTATCCACACAAAACTAGACTTCCGTGGGGCTTACAATCTGATCCGTATGCGAGAAGGGGACGAGTGGAAGACGGCGTTCTGCTCCCGACAAGGACTGTATGAATATACGGTGATGCCATTTGGGCTTTGCAACGCCCCAGCCACCTTCCAACATTTCATAAACGATTTGTTCAGTGAGATTCTAGATGTATATGTGGTGGTCTATCTAGACGATATCCTGATCTTCTCCCCCACTCTGGAAGAGCATGTCATTCACGTCAGAGAAGTCCTGTCCCGCCTCAAAAAGAACGCACTCTTTACTAAACCTGAAAAATACCTGTTTCACGCCACCGAGGTTGAGTTCCTAGGATTCCATATAACACCCGGGGGTCTCTCCATGAATCAATCTAAGGTCCGTGCTATCATGGAGTGGCCCGTCCCTGTTACACTCAAACAGCTGCAGTCTTTCCTTAGATTCGCGAACTTGTACTGGCGTTTTATCGCTGGTTTCTCCTCCATTGTTGCACCTTTGACTGCACTAACCAGCCCTCTGGTCCACTATCACTGGACACCGGAACATCAAATGGCGTTTGATACCTTGAAGGAGAGGTTCACCAGTGCTCCTGTTCTTCAGCACCCCGATCCTGAACGCCCTTTTGTTTTGGAAGCGGACGCTTCATAGTTTGCGTTAGGTGCAGTTCTCTCTCAAATCTCCCCTACCACGGGTCGACTGCAACCTGTGGCCTTCCATTCACGGAAGTTCACTTCATCCGAAGTGCACTATACCGTGACGGAGAAAGAACTATTGGCCATTAAGGATGCCATGCAGACATGGCAGCATCATCTTCTAGGGGCTAAGCACCAAACCACCATTTATTCTGACCACAAGAATCTACAGGATCTGGCTTCCCTGAAATGCATGAATAGCCGCCAAGTACGCTGGCATCTGTTTTTTGCTGCATACGATTTTGTAATCAAGCACCAACCCGGGGTGGTTCATGGTAAAGCAGATGCTCTGTCCCGCTCCCCAGGGGGAGAATCCCTTCCTTTGTTCCCAGATACCTTGCTAGGAGACAGCCATGTTATTTGTGCCTGCACACCCTCACCGTCTATGCTAACCACCATACGCCACTGGGTTGTTCACAATAGTCATGCAGTCAGTGAATGGGATCTTATAGTTCAGGACGGTTTGCCGTTTATACATGGGAAACTATTCTTGCCCACAAGTGACACGCGCACCCAGGCTCTGAACTGGTCGCATGACACCGCGATCAATGGCCATCCGGGACAACGCCATACTCTGGATCTATTGAAACGGTGGTGTTGGTGGCCATCGATGAGACGGGATGTAGAGAGTTACGTGAATACTTGCTCAGTATGTACCCAATATAAATCCCGCAGGGGCGCCCTCTAGGTCTACTTCAGCCACTACCCATACCCCCGAAGCCATGGCACACGGTTTCGATGGACCTGATTATGGACTTACCCCGCGTACAGGGGTACGACACCATTTGGGTGGTGGTGGACTCTTATACCAAGATGGCCCATTTCGTGCCCTGCACAGGGATGCCCACGGCACCAGCACTGACCCGATTGTTTTTCAAATCCATCTTCTGTCTCTTTGGCCTGCCACAGGTTATAGTGTCTGACCGGGGTACCCAGTTCACTTCTCGTTTTTGGCGGGCTTTGACCAAGTTGCTGGGCATTGATGTGCATTTCTCTTCCGCTTACCACCCTGAGAGTGATGGTCAGACAGAAAGGGTGAACCAATCCCTAGAACAGTACTTGCGATCCCTTACCCTCCAATATCAGGACAAATGGCTAAATCTCTTACACCTGGCGGAATTCGCCTATAACAATGCTCTACATTCTTCAACAGGCTTCTCCCCTTTCTATTCCCTTTATGGCCAGCATCCTCGTACCCTTCCTCTCCCGGATTTCACGCCTACGGCCACCCCTGCTGCCAATGCTTGTGCTCGCAATCTAGTCGCTGTTCACGCCCAAACCCTTGTCCATTTGCGGGAATCTCAAGTCTCCATGAAGAAAGCGGCCGACAAGACACGGTTGGTTGCTCTGGAGTATCGGGTGGGGGATCGGGTGTGGTTGTCGTCCCGACATTTGCATATTCCTGGTTCCCGTAAGCTGCTCCCTCGCTTTGTCGGTCCTTACCGGATCTCCAAAGTCATTAACTCAGTGGCTTTTCGCCTCTCCGTTCCCGCCTCATGGCGGATCCACCCAGTGTTTCACTCTTCCCTGCTCAAGCCCTGCCCTGCTCCTACCCTTATCATTACCCCGCCTGCTCCTGTTTCGGTGTCGTCCCCTGACGTATTTGAGGTCAGTGCCATCTTGGGTTCCCGTCTCTGTAGGGGTCGGTTGCAGTACCTGGTGGACTGGCTGGGGTATGGTCCTGAGGATCGCTCTTGGGTTTCCTCTCGGGATGTACGGGCCCCGCTTTTGGTTGCTCGTTTTCATCGGGACCATCCTTCCAGCCCACGGGGTAGTGGGCCATTGGGGGGGGACTCTGTCACGCCTCCTCCCTGCCACACCATTGCCAGACAGCCTTCCAATTTCACATCCGCCACCCCTAACCATGCACGCTTCATCCTGCGTGTTCCCCATAACACTCACGCACTCAGCAACTGAATTACCAAGGACGGCTATGACCTTTCCTGCATTGGAACCTGCCATGGCGCTTCTGTCTGGGAAGGCGCCCGTCCACGGGCGCCCGGAGACTACGATCCATACTTCCGATCAGGTGACCAAACGCCGGCAACAGGCGGCCAATCGCCGGAAGACTCCCCGTGCAGCGTCGAGGGTCACGTGACGCGGATCCGCGTTTCCCTCGTGACTGTATCACGTGCTCAATTCAACACAGTCAAAAGGACAGGGGAAACACAGAACAAACGCTTCACAGCTGCTTTTCGGAGTGCTGCACGGCGTTTTTGGATCTCGCTTAGGATTCAGATTTCTTTGACCACGGAACGTTGCACGGATTGCTTTTGGTTTCTTCCTCAGGCTCAGGCAAACTTTGATCTCCAGGCATCACAACCCTTGGCTTTGCATAAACTTTTTGAACTTTGGATATTGGACCTTGGCAACTGTTTTCTTGGCTTTCGACCCTGGACTGTTAACGGATTGTTTACGGATCATCCACTGGCTACCTGACCCACAGGTGTTCTCCATCAAGAGTGCCCACAAGGACCCTTCTGTTTTCCCCTACCCCTTTGAGGCATCCTGACCAGCACATTTGGGTAAGCCCTTTAGCTTCTTCCATCATATGGTATTGTGATCATTGTGACTGTCTGCCCTAATCATTTATTGCCTTACAGTGGTCAGGGGGTCCTTCCGGTGTTCCTGGTTCCAGCTTGACGGCACGCCACACCTGTGGCCTCAAGAATTGCATTGGTAGTGATATTATTCTTACCAGTGTGGTACTTGGGGACGGAGGTATCTTCATCTACACGACCATCAAGATCACAACAACGAGTTGTTAGAAGTGGGATTCAAAGTACATTCATCTGTATTTATTAATTTAAACAAACAATAATGTCCCTTGCAGATCAAAATAATCAAATCCAATGAGAATAAAGTGAGTGAAGCCACAGATGTAATAACCAACTGATTTAATAATAGGGGTCACCCTGATGAAATATTGACCAAAGCCAATACAAGATGCAGATCTCATAGTAGAGACAGTCTACTGGCACCAAAAAGACAAACCCAAACACAAGAATTAATTCATATTATGAAATTCTCAAAACAGAGTAACCAAATTAAGTGACTTCTAAAAAAGAATTGGAAGAATACTATACTGGATCCTCAACTCAATAAACTTTTTCTGTACCCACCAATGGTGGCCTATACAAGAGGGAGGAACTTCAAAGATAGCCTAGTGAAAGTAGAGAGAACGAAAAAGTCCAACCAACCATTTTTATCAAAATCTAAACAAGGGACATTCCCCTGTCTACACTGGACACTGAAACAACAACCACAAAGGTGACTATATTAGACACCCAAACACGGGCAAAAGGATAATGTTAAGAGATTATGCGACATGTGACTCAAGAAATGTGATCTATGCACTGATTTGTCCATGTGGGAAACTATGCACAGGTTAAACCTCATGTAAAATTAAAGAATTAATAACTGAACATAAATCTAATATTCACATGACAAAATCTCCAGTAGCAAGAAACTTTACAACTATGAGACATGCCATAGTACAACTGAAATTTGTAATCCTAGAAATGATCAAAATACTGCCCTGAGGGGGTAATTTGGTAAATATGATAATAAAAAGAGAAATGTTCTGGATTTAAAAATTAGACACAATAGATCCAAAAGGGATGAATGAAGAGTTTTCTTTGATGCCATTTCTGCAAGAAGACTTGACTACTGAATAGTAGAGTTTTGAATAACTTGACAATATTGTAGACATATCCAATGAATTATAGATCACACCATGTGAAATAGGGGCATTGTTTGGCATAGACTACAGTGAGGAACATATCCAGAAGTCAGAAATCAATGGGATGTGACAATGAAATGCAAACATGGGGAACTGGATTATTGATTGTCTAAATAATCAGAGACAATTTAGATTGTAATTATGAAATGATTATGTGATCTCTCACCAGGGCACATATACAGAATTCCCCATACCCCTCCACACCCCTTAGACTGATAGGTCAATTTGGCAGCAGATCTAAACATGGAGTTGTAGAATCCAACCACAGAGGTGTGAGTCTGTTTTTATTTATCTTATATTTCTTCTACATTTTAAATACATGTGATTTATACCTGTTTTTATAGGGTGGAATTTGATATGATATAGATTTCCTATTTTCATTTAATGAAATTCAAGGTGTAATTATTTTCACCTAGGTAAGCATTCAAATATAATCTTATGATTTAGGACCACAGACAGTGTATTGAAATGGGAAAACTGTCATAAAACATATTATAACTCCTTTATAGGCAGTGATGATCAATATACCCTGACCACGAGTATTGAATATCCAATTGAAAGAAGACCCATGTCACAGCCTAGCCAGGTGAAAGAATTCTTATATTGCATATCAGGTTCAGATATACATGTAGATATAGTGTGATGATATTAACACTATGAATACTGATGAACATATTCGAATTTACGCTATAGATACTATTTGAAACTTTAAGAAGAACTATTAATCAGCTCGAGAAGAAGGCATTCTCCCGAAACACATTGAACAAAGCCAATTTTATGTTTGAATTATTTTGACAACTGAATATTATTTTATTTTTTATAATTAATTAAATATGACTGTGATCTTTGGAACATTGTGCTTCAAGATAATTTGGTTAAGAATTAACACTGACAATTCCCATTAAGGATTGATATCAGAATATTTGACAGTCATTATAGAGAGCACCAGAGGTGTGCAGGGGATCAGAGTGTCCATCCAAACAGGAGACTGTTCATAGTTGAGAAGTTGGAATCAAACCCAGCTACTGACACCAGAGGCGAATGCCCCCACAGCTTAACAATTAGTACTGTGATGATAAATCCGGCAGAAGCACAAGGGAGTTTCTGGTCATCCCTATGTGTCCCACTGCACTCAGTTACAAGATAACAATGCACTCAGCAACACATTGAAAATGCACCAAGCTACACTGAGACAATCACATTGCAGTGATCCCAGTATGGCTGGCAGAGTATAGCATACAGTGCCCATGTTGCCTCACCTGCAACATATCAACATTCTGGTGGGTTCGGCACAGATAATGATGCAGCACACACTCTTTCTCTTGTTATCCCTGCCTACCCGTGGGCCCACACTTGAATTATCTCACCTCTCTGCTTCTGACAGCTTTCATGTCAGAGAGGCCCATTCACACCTGGCTATAAGCCTCTTCCTTGTCATTGACTTTTGTAATGCACCTTAATGGGGCCCTAGTTAGTGAATTACCATAAGCAAGACTCAAAGACTTTGGGATTCCCCTCTGGCACTTGCTGTATTAGGCTTTGATGTCCCATGAAAGCAATCGTTAACATGGCTATGCGCTTCCCAGAAAAATATTTAAGCTGCTGGAACTCCCTAATGAGAATTTGGATGGAATTGAGAGGTGGGTGGCAGTCAAGGCATTTCCAAGTACGTATGTTCAATGCAACAGTAAAAGGTGATCTATTATAGACTACTTTTTTTATGAACTGGTCTTTATTAGCATGAACAATTCAATACTAGAAGTTAAAAAACACTTTTGTCAAAATCCAAAATTATCATTGTGGTTCCTACTGGCAGATTTATGCTACAGCAGAATATGCTGCTAACTGGTCTCATCAGACCATAGCATTGACAGAACAACAGCATACCTGAAATCAGCAAGTTAGTTGCTTAGTTAATTTGTTTATTTTGGAAGCATGTTCTATAAAAGCAACATGAAAAATGATATTCACACAACATAACATACTAGCAGCAGACTTAATGAAATATTATACATTTCAAATACACTGTAGTAATAATTTCATACAAATCTAAAATAGAATTCATTATGACCTCCATAATATCTTACTTTAAGGATGCTTGTGTCATCTTTTAAATGCTCTATTACAGAAATACTGAACAAGCTAACACACAGCTCACTCTCTGTGGAGTTACACAAATCCAATGCTTCAATCAAAGTAGATATATTAAAGTTATTTGGAGTTAAGAAGCATGTACGTCAAAGGTTGTTAAGAATAGGACACAGAAATAAAAATACTATTTTTCATTAGGATGTTGACACAAAGGGCAAAACTTGGTTGTCAACTTTTTCCATAAGTAAAATTCTTCAGCGGAAAAATTCCTAAATGAAGTTTTAAAAATAGGCTCTTATCAGCAATGCTTTTTATCCAGTTATGTCCAATTCACCTTAAAACATCCAGTATTGCTCCTTTGTAGGAAAACAATTGCTCATTGATTCACAACTTTAGTCATAGCAGTACAACCCTAATTTGGCTGGCATATTCAATTCTCAAGACATCTAACTCTTATTTCACTGCAATGCTTGGAGTTCCTTGGGATAAAAATAATAAACTTCTATGAAATTTGTTCTTGTCAATGGTCAGACAGTCAACTCATGTATAACCCCACAACTCAGTACCATAGAGGAAGGATAATTGGGTCTGTGCCATAAATAATGTAATGTTGGTGCCGCCACTCAAGCCATTTTTTGTTAAAATAGAGGGTGACACCTGAGTGTCGCTTCATGAATAGGTCACTTTTTTAAAATATGAGTTTAACAGTTACACTTGTTATTGAAGTACATTACTAAATAGTCAAAGTGTTGGAAATGTCCTATCTGGATGCCGTTATTTCCAATTTAATATTCGACGAGAATTTCCAATGACAAGTCATGGTTTTGCTCTCAGCAGCATTCATTACTAAGTCCTTGTTTTTTAACAGTCTAACAAACTCATTAAATACTTTTTTCAGGACAATAGGGGAAATAGACAACATAACAGTGTTGTCAGTTAAAAAATGGTATGCTTATTTGTTTACCATTATTAATGGGTGCATCCAATAGCAAAAACAATAGGCTAACAACAATATCATTTATAAACAAAGAAAACAGTAAAGGGCCATGACGCGCCATTTGAGCACAAACTTTGTTACAGGAAATGGTTTAGACATTTTTCCTCCTTGCCCCATCTGACGGCTGCCTCATTATCAGTGTAAAGGGATTTTATCACAATTAACAGCTCAAACCAAACACCCTGGCTGATTATTGTTACTCATACATGGTCCTGGTTGACCTGATCAAAAGTCGCCTTGAGATCAAAACATTTTAAGTATAGAGGAATGTGTTTCTGAGCAACATATTACTGCACAATTAATGCTAATGTAAAGGCTTGATCAATGTAATTTCAAGAACGTTTGCAAAAGTCTTCCCATTGCCATCCAGAAAAGATATTGGGCGATAGTTAGCTGGATTTTTATTATCACCCTTTTATAAAATGGGAACAATTACAACTGTTCGCCAAGATCTAGGACGATTATTGTCCATGTTAATAGAATTAAACACTTTGGTTAAAACCAGGACGCAAATTGGAGCTTCCTTTTTAAACATGTTCATGGGTACATTTTCTGACTCAGGGGCCTTCCCAGACTTTTGTTTGTTCAGTGCTAATTCTATCTCAGAGTTTGGAAATATGAGATATTTTTCTATTTTAACCTGCAATCCATCCCTGGTGATAATCAAGGGTGTACCAGTGGGGGCCGCATTATATTATGCTTTAATATGTTTGTACCAGATGTGCTCATGGATAAGCATCTGGGGTCAACAGCATGTTTATTTCACCATCAACAACAATTTTCCAGAATGCAGACTAGTTACATTCATACACAGCTAATTGAAGCAGATCTTCAATTAGCTGAACCTCCCCTTTGAAATTAAATGGTGAAGCAGTTCTCATAATATATTGTAAAACAAAACAATGTACGTAGTTTGATCTGAAATCCTTAACAAGTATTTCCATCAGAGAATGATGTTGCTCTGATATAATTTGCCAATTCTTAGATTGATTTAAATCTATAATGTTTAACACTGTCTGTAAGAAATTACAGCTGAAGCATAGGTACTATTTGATATCTTTTTTGATGTTGGATTGGTTGAAAACAATTTGAATGCTGGGACAGAGGGGCCTAACTCACTCAATATTTTCAAAATATCAGGTTCACCCTCATAACACCCAATTTCCATGTGTTTATTATGCAATAGATTTCAATAATGTATTGACTATGGCAGACACCAATCACAGGACTTGTCATTCCACATTTCAATCTGAGATGGCTAAGGCCTCCAGACATTCCAAATTGCAGAATAAAAGCTGTATTATGATGATGCTACCTAAAGCCTGAATTTTAATAATAAATCACATAGCACATAAATGTTGCTCTATAGTTTCCCTTTCAATTACGTAACTTTTAAACATGGCTCCCGAAATATGTTTAACTTGTACCTGGGGTTGAATTTTTTCTTGGGAAAATTCAGTAAATAATCTTGAGTCATAATACTCACTTTGTGTTTGCCTCTCAAAAGCCCAGGACAGGTAGAGATACCAAACGGCATCAGGCAGCCCCTTCAGATAAACTCTTCCTTTCAGTGTGTGCAACTTCTCCCCAAATCCCTCTCAAGTAATCTGGTCCTGCTTTAAGAAATGCCTTTGCATTCAGTCTAATGTTGGAAAAGTCACTTTTAAGGAGATTTCCCTTTCAGTTACATTCCATAGGTACCCAATCTGATTCTCTCTTGTCTGACGGGCATCTATGTTTTCACAAAACTCTCCCTTTATCCTATGATTTTGAGCCTAAACAACCAACAAACATCACCCACGCATGCACATCGCATTTTGGATTGGAGAGAGTGATTGGTTCCCTTCACTTTATCATACCACCAGAACCCTCCTCCGTCATTCTATTGGCCCCTTGAATGTTGATGTGCCATGAGGAGCTGTATCAGCTACAAGCTACAACACTCCCCTGAAGAAAAACTAATATTGAACTAGTTCTGCTTGAACTTGTAATATTGGTATAAATAACATATTCAGATGTGTACAAAAACTCTAAATCTGGAGATATATTGTATGCTTCTGCCATTACAAGCATGATGGAGTTATTAAAATAATAATAATAATAATAATAATAATAATAATAATAATAATAATAATAATAATAATAATAATAATCTTTATTGTGATTAGTTCAATTGAACAATCAGAGATTTGCCTGATGAATGCCTCATGAATAGCTAGCTTCCTCTGCCCACCATGTGTATTGCCCTGATGGGCAAACGTCCTAGCAGCCAACTGAAGTCAGCTCTTGAGCATGTTGGAGTGAGGTTTAAGGCATTTCTCAGCCTGCGAACCAACATGGTAAGTATGGTGAAATGGGTGCCTGCAGTCCTCAGATTTCAAGCAGCCCTTTCTCTGAATCAAATGTTCTTGCCACCCATATTGCTTAGCATGTAACCTATGGTAATGAGTGATATTTCCACACTGCCCCTTTCCCTCATCTGCCAAATTGAATATAATTGTTTTGTTACACATGGGGTGCAATGATGCAATGTACCTAAATGAGACATAGGCCCTCATTACGACCCAGGCGGTAAGCGGAAAACGATTCCGGTAAATGAATACCGGCATCGTTTACCGCTAGGTCCGATTATGACCCGCGATAGTGCATTAGCGACATCGTAGTTTACGGTGCCGCTAACAGCACCAAGGTCGCGCGCGCGCGGCCCACCATGCCGTAAATACCGGCATGGCGCAAAGCTACGCAGATCACAAACCAAGCGGACATGCCCCTAACGCCATCGCCAAGGCCGTAAAGTACCTTACCCCCATGGCGCTAATTCCGCCATCGCGAACCAACCGTAAATGGCCATGTGCAGTGTTCCCAGCTACCACAGGTGCACAGAATCAGCACAGGTGGAGGCAATACAGACTCTCCCAGTGCAAAAAGAGCACACCCCACCCCTACCAGCCCCAGTCACACTCCACAATGATACCAATAGGACTAGCAATGTTGGGGCTGGAGGACCTGATAGCAATGCGAGTGCTACAACTGCAACAACAACAACAACAACAACAACCTGCACAGAGGAGACGCAGGAGGAGAAGGAGGGCAAGGCAGGGCCAGCAAGCCCCACCAGCACAGCCAGTGGTACCACACAGGCAGCCCCCAATCCCACGCATCAGAGCCAGTCCATTCAACCTCACTGCAGAGCAGATCCACACCCTGTACCGACTGGACCGGGACACCATCACCAACATTGTGCACATGATACACAACGACATCGTCAGCATGATAGAAACACCCACCGCCATCCCGCCCCTACTGAAGGTCGTGTCCGTGCTCCACTTCCTGGCCACAGGCACCTACCAGCACACAGTGGGCCACTTGCATGGCATATCCCAACCATTATTCTCACGTACACTGATCCAAGTGCTCAATGCCCTCCTCAAGCACACAGACGACCACATCTCATTGCCACGGTCTGCCCAGGAGATTGCCAACACCAAAGTGGGTTTCCATGCTCTAGCTGGCATACCTGGTTGCATTGGTGCCATCGACTGCACCCATGTTGAATTGGTGGTCCCACATGCAATGGAGGTACCATACCGCAACCGTAAACTATTTCACTCAATCAACGTGCAAATGGTCTGCGACTCCAACAGGATCTTCACACATTGTTGTGCCCGATTCCCCGGATCAACGCATGATTCAATGGTCCTTCGGAACTCCACAATACCACGCTACATGGAGCGACATGCAGGCCCAAGATCCTGCCTACTCGGTGAGTCTAATGTCATGAGCATGGAAATGCGAAGGGTGTAGGTGATCGACGTACCAATGCATATTGCACCTGGCAGAAAGGGGGGGGGAATGATGCATACATCACATGGCTGCGACTAGCAGTAGCCAGATCATACCCTGAGGCAGCACTCACGTCATCTGACAACAGTATACATGATGCCTGATCTAATCAGCCCTAACATGTGAATGAAAGTGTACCCCAACCATGACACAACCATCTGCAAGTGCATTGTACGAAATGTGACCACATTGACTCCAAAGGAACGCACCTACATGCACGTCACCAAACACCATCAACTGAAAGGCCTGTCCCCCATAACTGCGCACAAAGGAGGCACATGTCGGACAGGAACATCAATGCACCACTACACAGACAGCAAGACCCACAAACTCCCCCCATTGACACCAGTATTGTTCCCTGGGGTCATAATGAGCAAGACAGCAATGTTGCAATCATGTGAGCATTGACCTCACAGGACACGTGCCAGGTCACATAAAGTAATGGCCTGAACGGACACAGTGGATGGGCACTCACAAGGCAATTGTCCCCCCTGCATTGTGTCTTGGCATGCAAAACAGTACATGAGAGCCATGAACATATACCGGTTGCATAGTGTGAATCCATTAGCACAACTAAATCTGGTGCAAAGTAACAGTTGAATGCAAGGCATGGTGGCGCGTCATGTTCAGAAAGCAATCTCATTCCTGACACATACATTCTTGCCCATTTACAGGTGATGCAGGCTATCCCCTGAAGAGGTGGCTCCTTACACCAGTCCGGAACCCACAGAACCAGCATGAGGAGGACTTCAACCGTGCCCATGCACGTACCCGTGTGGTGATAGAGCAGGCCTTTGGCCTACTGAAGGCACGTTTCTGCTGCCTCAGCAGGTCTGGCGGGGCACTCCTGTACCGCCATGAGAAGGTTGCGAAGATCGTCATGGCATGTGTCATGCTACACAATATGTGCGTCAGACGTAACGTGCCTCTGCCCCCTGACGCAGAACTGCAACCACCTGATGATGAGGATGATGAGGGTGGGGATGGAGCAGCACCTCAAGGAGGCAGCGATGCACAGGAGGGCCGTGAAATGCGTCAGAATCTCATTGACCAATGCTTCTAGCACACACTGCGTGTGCGTGTAACATGTGGACGGCACTTGGGGCACTGTGTGTGTCTGGTATATGCACACTGTAGACTGTACAACAATAAAGCACACATACACAATGAGCAATGTCCACACATTTGGTTTGTGATAAACGTAAAAGTGTATTGTGCTCCTGAAAAGATATGACACACCCAATCCCCCCTCCCCCCTGAACATCCCAACACACCCAATCCCCCCTCCCCCCTGAACACCCCAACACACCCAATCCCCCCCTGAATACCCCAACACACCCAATCCCCCCTCCCCCCTGAACACCCCAACACACCCAATCCCCACTCCCTCTCCCCCCAGAAATCCCTGCAAAGGAGTGCCAGTGCCTGTGGTGAAGTGGGTAATGTTTTAGTGGTCCACTGTGCGGGCACTATTGCCAGCCCCCTGTCCCGGAACCTGGGGCCCCCCTGCCTGTACTCCTCCGGGTCCTGGATGACCTGCGGACGGGGCTGGATGGGGCCGAACTTGCAGCTGAGGAGGTACCGGGCTGCTCAGTACGCCGTGTGTCCATGATTGTCCGTATCAGTTCACTAATCATATTCCGCACTGCGGCTAGTTCCGTGCATATGTTCGTGCTTGCTGATTGGATGGCTGCCTTGATGCTGTCAGCACACCTCTCCATGCCTGAACTGGCACCTCCACAATCAGCAACATGCTGCGTTAGGATTGACGCCAGTTGTTCTTGCCTCGCTGATATTTGGTCCAGCACCTGGCTGTAATCAGGCACAATGGGGGTTGCAATTGCAGGCCCAATAGGACTACTCCCCTCCTCCCCTACTCCCACTGGGCTTGGAGTGGCTGGCCATGAACCTCCAGGGGATTGCCCCTGTGTGTCCTGTCCATGCAGGCTACATGGGGACAGGTGTGGGGAGGTAAGTTGGGTGTGGGGGGGACCTTCCATGTCATCATCCCCATTCGCCACATCGCTGTCGGAACAGGCTGCGATGGCTGCAGTCTCCCCGACTGTACTGCTCCCCGCAGACACGATCCCCTCAGTGGGCAGCAGTGGTTGTGGGTCTGCCGTGGGTGCATCATGTCCCTTTCCTCGGGGGGAATTGCTGCCCTGGGCTGTTCGGCAACAGGAATATTGGCCTGCTGTGGGTTGGCCAGGGGTCCAGCAGAGGTGGATGGTTGGTGGCCTCTTCCCTCTGTCCTGGTCTTCTTGGCTGGGGTGGTGCCACTCTCGTCCCTGCCGGTGTCCGAGTGTGAGCCTGTGGTGGAGCAGAGGAGGGAATGTGTTATTGATGGTTCAGCGGACATTGAGCAGGCATTGTGATGAGTGCCATGGTTTAGATGGATAGATGGTGGACTTTGTAGGCCGTGACATACAGGTTTTCTCCCTTTTGGGTGGGTTGAGCATGCAGGAATGTGTGTGCCTGCTGTAGAGTGTACATGCTGCATGTGTGCAGGGTGTGGGTCTTCTGCTGATGTGTTGCGTTTGCCATATGGGGCGACATTGTGATTCCCATGTAAGTGTGATTCAGCGTGTTTTGCAAGGCTGATTTGGAGGCACCTACCTGTGTCTCCTGATGTCGGGGCTCCTCTCTCCATTCCGCCGACGCCCTCGATGCACTCTATGCCGATCAATGAGGCACATGTCTCCTCCCATGGCTGCATCTTCAGTGGGGAGTCTGCTCCACCGCCAGTTGCCAGTCCCAGGTTGCGGTTTGCTGACAGTATGCCCCTTACTCGGAGCCGGAGGTCATCCCACCTTTTGCGGCACTGTCTGGCGGTGCGTGGGGTGGTACCTACGGCACTGACGCGTTGTGCCACGAGTTCCCATACTGCTTTTTTCCGGGCTATGGCTGGTCTCGTCATCTCTGATGAGAAGACGACGTCTGCCTTCTCCTGCAGCGTTTCTGCCAGCATAGTCAGTTCTTTGCGACTGAAGCGGTCCTGCCGCTGCCTGTCGCAGGCTTTTTTAACAACTTTTGGCATGGTTAGGTGAGGAAATCGGTGGGTAATGGGATTCACAGAGTTTCAGGGTCGGATGTAGTGTGGTTGGGTGGGATGGCAATGGATTGTGTTTTTAAATATGGCCGCTGTGCTCTTTCCCGTTCCGCCGCGATGACGCTACTTCCGGTTCCGCTTATTTGCGGTGACCGCTAATTACGGGGCCCGCTAATTACGGGGCCCGCTGACTACGGTCGCCGCTATGATGGGTGGCGGTAGGTCACCCAGCGCGGCATTCAATGCCGGTAAGGGCTGTTTACGCCATGGCGTAGTTTACATTACCGCCATGGCGTAATGCTCGTGTGCGATGGGTCGGAATATGGCGCTCTTTACGCCATCGGTCCATGGCATAAACGATGATTACGCCATGGCGGTAATGTAGCTTACTTACCGCCAGGGTCGTAATGAGGGCCATAGGGCCTCATTACGGGTCCGGCGGTAACCCTACCGGTCCTACCAGTGGATTGCCACTGGACCTGTAAAAATGTACCGGTGCCTGACTTCACTGTGCCACCGGCTCATTATGAGTCCGGCGGCCGGGTGCCGGTACATTTGTAAATCCCCATTCCCATGGAGTCCAATAGGACTTTAAAGGAGTGGGGACACGGAAGCACCGGCACCGTTGCTATCAGTGCCTGTACTTCCGTAATGGGTTTGCCTTCTGTGACCACTGCACCCAGCAGGTCAGACCTTTCGGGCCCAGCGGCTCCGGCAGGCAAACACGTTGTTTGCCGATCTGAAAACAAGGGTGCTGGTGAGCTTAACCGGCACCCTTGTTTCTGGACTGGCAAACTTGCCATGAGGCCCATAAACAGTGAGAGAAAATAATACAGAGAGGGAAGAAAGAGAGGGAGAGAGAACACACAGTGTGAGGGAGAGAACGAGAGACTGAGCCAGAGAGAGAGAGAGAGAGAGAGAGAGAGAGAGAGAAAGAGAGAGAGAGAGAAAGCAAAGGATGGAGAGAAAGAGATTGACCTTGACAATGTGAAAAAGTCAAATGGAAGCTCCCTGCAAGAGGCAATTGGTTGCAGATTGTGTTGATTTGTAAAGCCTACTCCCCTCTTTCTGACTAACCGACTCACCTCTAAGATCTAATACCTTACACTGCATACACACACATACACACAGATGGTCGCCACTGGCATAGCACATCAACTCTCATGGAATGATATCCAATCTCTCCTCTCTAGCCTTATCATGTTCTCCCACATCAGTGCTTATCGGACCAATGGAGGTGTAGTCTATCAGAACTTGGGCTCTTACCTTTGGACAACATACTCACAAGTCTCTCTGCCAATGCCATAGAAAGCAAATTGGCACTCAGAAAAAGGGTACTTCTGACTGGCATCCATTAACACCATGGGTTTTGCATCTGCCTCCCGCTATCCCACTAATGACACCCCCATTTTTCTTCCTGTGTCATGCACAGCAAGAGAAACAAGTGTGGCAGAAGCGTGCTATACAAGGCCATTCACAGTCGAACCATGAAATGTGCCATGCTCCGACACTAGCATGGATTCTATAGTGTCTATTTGAAAAGAAGGGAAAAGTTGGCCCATCAGTGTATAGCCTGGGGAACCAGTATACAATTAAGTATTGTAATGAAATAAAGCAGCCCGATAAATTATATTCAGTATACCTGTAATAAATACCATTATCATTTGTTAAAAAACAAATGTACCATTGGATGTCATGCCAAGTCACAATCATACTGTACTATTATACGCAAGGTTCTTTGCCGTAACACCATTTTGATATTAAGAAGTGCAGCTCACATGCTAATAGTGCAGTCTGTCTGTTTATTGCAACGATGTAGTACGATACCAAAATATTAAAAAAATGTAATGGCAATTCCAAAAAGGTGGTGGGGGACTTATTATTCAAACCCAGCTCTCATGACTGTTCCTCATTCGAAGGGCCATGCCGTATCCGCTTGCCAATCTAGTGCCATGTGAGTTATGCTCATAGAAGCATAAAAGAGCGAAAGACATGGGACTCATTACAATGTTGACGGTAGCCGTGCTGCCGCCGGAGTCGTTATTTTACCGGAACCCAGCAATGGGGATATACCGAGGCATTCCAGCCCCGGCGGACCTGGTACATCCCCATTGCCGGCTGCCGGTAATAATTACTCCCCATTCCCGTTGAGTCCCATAGGGCTCAACGGGAATGGGGAGGTCGGATGCACCAGCACCATTCGTGAATGGTGCCGGTGCATCTGACATGCTCTTCTCGGGGGTACTGGTACGCCCGCCAGGTCAGACCTGGCGTGCGGAAAGGCACCCACGAGCAGAAATCATAGTTTGACAGTCTGGTAGTAATGGCGCCAGTAGCTTACTGGCGCCGTTACTACCGGACTGGTAAACTTATAATGAGGCCCCATCCCCATGCACGTGTGTTGGTCAAAAGCCTGTGCATGGACAGCATGGTCTCTGTCTCACTCCACACTGTGGAGATAGTGGAGAGGTGCAGTTACTTACTCGACAGGGACATCAGCAATGGTAAAAAAGAAACCATCAGAGGTTACTCGCCAAGTCAATGGGTCTCGCATCAGGGCAAAGGGTGCATCCGGTGTTCACCGATATTACAACTCTCAATGACGGGTACTATGCATGAGTGTCGGGAACAGGCACTGCACACAGGCATGCATGCGGTGCTGCCCGCGGATCCCTTGCTCCCAGAGTCAGACTCTGCCTTGCCTTGCAAGTCCCTTTCATGACCTGGGGACATGCAACGGTTAACCTGTGCCAACACATGTTTGAAATTAGGGCCAGAAAGTAGAAGGAAAAAAAAATGTCTTTCTATTCAAAGTAGACAACATTAATAACACTGACTGTGGTGCAAATAAAAGTTAATAGGCTATTGAGCTGACATTCACACCGTTAAAGGTAGGCCGGTCTGGAGAACTTCCGTTATTATTCATTATTTCTGTTGCAGTCACCTAATTGAACACAGAGCTTAATTGCGCATGCCACAGAGGCGTGGCCAGGATTGTATAACAAGTGGGCCCTGAAGCTAATGCAATTGGGCCCACGGCAGTGACATTAACATCTGTAAATTCCCACACAGAGCTGCTGAGTAGGCATTTTGCGTTTTGGGTTCAGGCATTGCCCTATTTCCCTATAAGGGCAGTCTAAGCCTGCCTACTGTTGTTTCTCAGGCCAACCGTATGTGGGGAATGTCGGGCATCAGCCACACCGGAATATGGCTGCATTGGTCAGGAGTGATATGGAATAGGGCGATCATAACTACCAGGAGGGAAGGATCTCCTCACTGCTAAACGAGTAAGCATTGAGAAGTGAAGGAAAAAGTTGAAACACGTTTATATTATTTCAGAAGACGTTTCATTCGTTACTTGTTTGAACTCTCCTACTAGAAATTGGAATGCAACATAAAATGTAAACAGTGAAATTAAAATAATGTATAATTATTTAGAAAAGGAGACACCTTCCAACATTACCTGTTCTGTGGTTCAATTTTTTATTTATAAAATATTTATTTTTAAAACTAGGGAGAGAAGTACACACAACAACAATCATTGCATAAGTGTCTTGTATTTTGCTTGTAGTTTTATACACAAGCACACGCCATGCATAGAAACACACACAAGTTAACCCAACTAATAAGCTCTTGTTGTGTTCATTCTTTGTCAACAAAGGTCAGAGAATTGTTTTAATAATGTTCATTGTATTTCTGTTTCATCTTTTCCATCTTATGCGTCTATTTCTATTAATGCACACTGTAAATTCTTCAAATCAAGGGCCTGATTCACAGAAGCCTTCGATAATGGCGCGATCCCATTGGAAAATACTCTGTGAATCAGGCCCTAAATGTTTATAATCCACCTTTTTTAATAGGTTGATTTTTCTATTCATCTTCATTCAAAGAGTTAGAACAAATTGTGCCAGATTCGCCTGGGAGTTTGCTCCTTGTGGGTGCGCGCTACTCGCTGGTGCAAAGGAAGCCCACGTGTTCTGAGGCGGCACTGATTCAGAATAGTAGATCTGCGTGACACATAGCTAAAGAAGCAGCGTCACTGAACTCAGAGAATGTGGCCTGGGGTTGTGCAAAGGGAAGGACTGCCTCAGTGATGATCCACATAGGGGGGTGGACTTCCGTCTGCAGCAATCCCTCCATTTCTTTCTCTCCCCTGTCGGAAACTAGCTCCATTGGCAAAAGTAATGCCCGGGGACACGCTGGGCAGAGGGAGGCCTTAGGGGACGCTTCCGTAGCCGCAGCGCACAGCAGGCCATAGGCGTCCCTGCCCCCCTTCCCCACCATTTGGCTACAACAAAGGCAGCCTGGAAGGAGCCAGGTAGCAGGAAATGGGCGGGGAGATGGTGGGGCCCACAAGGTGAGAAAAGGGCAGAGCAAGGAAGGGGATGGCCCATTTCACAAATGGGCTTTAAATACAGGGCGGCAGCAAGAGAATACCTTCTTTCCCAGGACTTCCAGAGAAGGAACAACGGTTTGACCGCCCGCCCACCCGACAAAATGTGAAGACTGTTCATTGTTAATTGTCTGTTTTTTATCCACAGAAGACCTGACGCAGCAGAGCTACATGGTGCATCCAGGCTGGAAGGGCTGTCAGAAACCACAAGGGACTGTGCAGTAACCAATGTTGTCGGCCGCAGAGGGATTACCTACGTAGGTCACGGGTTTAAGTAGGGGTGGTTGGGGACAGGGGGCAGTGGGAAGGGAAGGTGTGCAGTGAAAGGGGGGAATAAGGGGCTGGATTAGGGCAAGAGGCAGAAGGGGCTAGAAAGCAAGTAGGTAACAAGGGACTGGGGAAACTAGTTAGTCGGGGAAAAGGGCAGGGGTCCAAAGGCATGAATAAAGGGTACTGCAGCTGGGGGAGGAAGTAGAGCACATAGAGGTCTGGAACAATGGGGTTGAGCAAAGGGTTAAGAGAAAGTGAGTGAGCACAGGAACCAACAGAGGCGGTAAGAGACCAAGAAATGAAGGAACTCAAGGATTGGGCAAGCAGCTTCAGAGAACCGGGGATGGAAGGAAAGCACAAAAGAGGGTTACGGCCCCGGGGAACGAGGGGGAGGAAGGCAACACCACCGGGGGAGGTGGGAGTCAGCAAATCAGTGAGGGAGACAGAAAAGGGGCAAGGACAGGACACAGGGGGAACCTTGGCAAGGAGCCACGGGGAAAAGAGGATGGGAAACCAGGGAAATGCGCAGAGGGAGAAGGGGTGAGTCACCAAAACAATGGGGAATGGGGGTAAGAGGTCAAGAGACCAGGGAAAGAGCAAGAGGATAAGGCCCCAGGGATCGGAGTAGGATGTCCCAGAGTGCATGACCCCAGGGCAGCAAGGAATCCGGTAAGAGGCCAGGATCGGGGGAGATGAGTAAGAGGTTGTTGTACCAGTTTAGGAGCATGTAAAGAGGCGTAAGAGTGCAGGCCCCTGGGCAATGGGAAATTAAGGAAGAAGGTCAGCGACCGGGGTAAATGTTAAATGTTAAATGTTGAAGGTATTTGTACCGCGCACCGTCACCAACGGAATTGGTCCCCAGGCGCTCTGGCGGATCTGTAAACGATAAGGGGGGGGTGGGTTAGTAAGGTGAAGAGGGAGTAGGATAGTGAGAGGAGTGGTGTTCTGTTGGCAGCTTCAACTCGGTATACACCGGATGCTGAGCTTTGGTGTGTGTATTGGATCGGTGTCAGTCCACGTGTCCTGTTGCTCGGCTTATGTGTTGTTGCAGTGTTGTGAAGTGCATGCGGCTTGTGGTGCGAGAGATGGTTGTGTGAGTTTTTGAGTGAGATAAGTATGCAGAGTTTGAGGTTATATTGGTTAGTGGATTACCTGACCTTTAGCATGCTAAGATTCACAGTATTGTCTAAGTGTGGCACTTGTTGGCCTTCACAATCCTATCTAGATGCGGCGCAGGCCACTGTTCAGAATTCTATCTAGGTGTGGACATGCTAATGTTCACAGTTCTACCTAAGTGTGGACATGCTAATATTCACAATTCTATATAAGTGTGGACATGCTAATTTTCACAATTATATCTAAGTGTGGACATGCTAATACTCACAGTTCTACCTCAGTGTGGACATGCTAATGTTCACAATTCTATCTAAGTGTGGACATGCTAATATTCACATTTCTATTTAAGTGTGGACATGCTAATAAGGGAGGTGAGATAGAGTGGCAGGGGTTTTCTGGAGTAGAGTGATTGCTCTACTCCCCACCCATGCCACACTCATGGTTTTTTTGTTGGTGTCTGTTAGCTGCTGGCTTCCTTGGCATCCCCTGCGGACGCCTGCAGATACATCTTGGGGCCGTCCTTTGCCTCGGGGTCCTTCGCCGCAGGGCTGCCGGGCAGAGGACTGCCCTTGGATGTCCTTGAAGTGGGGTATGGGGACCAATCCGGATGGAGTGGGCGTGTTGGGACAGTTTAAAGGTCAAGCCATGGGGAAAGTGGAAATGTAAATGGGGGTTACCTGGAAAACCACTGAGCAAAGATGGAGGTAGTCAGGGGAAAGTAAGAAATGTGTAAGGGCACCAGCTCGGAACAGAATCCGGAGGCTGCACTGCCAAGTCCAAAAAGTGTAAGGACACCAGCTCGGAACAGAGCCCGGATACTGCACTGCCAAGTCAGAAAGTGCAAGGGAACCAGCTCAGAGCAGAACCCTGAAGCTGCACTGCCAAAGCAGAACACCTGTAAGTTACCTCTTGCCTAATAAAGCAGCTGTAGCCTACCAACCCACAATCTGTGTCCGTGTGAAATTGTTGGGGGGTGCATGGGGCCATTTTACAGGTGGCCAAAATGGGGAAGAAAAGGTGGGAGGTGGACAAAGTGAGTAGGCACCCAAACAGGGTCCCGGGCCCTAGTGTTGGCTGTTGCAAATATGCAGCAGGGGTCCTTTTTGACGGCTCACTGAGAGCATTTTCCTGCTTAAAAGAGAAGCACTCAAACTTGTCAATAGGACAAATGGAGGTGGAACTGTAAACATGCGATTTCAGTGATAGCACATTACTGCTAATGTAGCCTCTGACCCAGCAACCCCCAAACAAACTGAAGTCAGAAAGCCAATGCGTACCGAGGTATCAGGAACACATTGGTGAGTCTCTTAGGTGCAACAAACCCAGCCTACACTTTGCTAGTCCATTGGTTTAATCAGAGACTATTAAATTGAGAGTAGTAAACACAGAGAGGCAAGAGGCAAGCGCCAAGATTATTAACGATTCACAGAAGACATTTTAACGACAAGGTTGTGATGATGCGTTCTATGCCATTTTGGTGGACATACCATTATAGCAGTTTAAGTTGTTTCCATGTAGATGGTGGGTGTGTGTGTGTATGATCGCATGTGTGCTGCATGGAACAGGTCATAACATGCAGAAAAGGGAGCTGCAGCGCGCTGTGCCAGCAGGCTGCACATTTCTGGAAAAGTGCCTGGTGGGGGTCACAAAGTGATGCTTGCCATGCTTGGGCACCTCACAGTAGGGCACCATGACATTCACACCACGTGCCACCTGCAGTAGCGTGATCATCTCCACTCATGTCACAGAGGAGATCTTGTGGTATGATATGCCAAGGAAGGCAAGTTCCACTGACACAAACAGCCCCACATGTGCCAAAAGTTAGTGAAGAGGGGGAAGAAGATTAGTGTGGAAGAGAGGGAGAAGGAATAGAGATGTTGAAAGAAAATGAAGGTCACCAAATCAGGAGAAGCTGCAGACAGCGAGAGGACGTGAATAAAGCCTAAAGCAAGAGAAGGTGCAGGAAGCAACATAAGCTGCAGAAAGTAAGAGAACATGATTAAAGGAAGTTAGAATTGCAGAAATTGAGGGAAGGTACAGAAAACAATAGTAGGTGCAGAAAGGAAGTCTAGGTGATTCAAGAAAGTTAAGGTGCAGGAAGCAAGAGAATGTGCAGAAGTCAAGACAAGAAGAACCTGCAAGACTTGAATCTCTGAAATCCGGAAATAGGTTGATGGTTCTATGTGATATAATCGCTGGATATAACATTGAGGCTGACTCAATAATTTTTTTAAAGCCACTTAACACCCTTCACAACATATTTTAGGACTCGTGCAATTATATGAACAAACTCCAGTCCTAGAATATGTGGGGGAGTGTTGGAGAGTGCCTTTCAAAAGAATATTGAGTCACCCTTGATGTTATTTCCAGCGTTTCTATCACTGGATAACAAGGTTGAACTTCGCCTTGTAGATGGGCTCAATAGTAGGTCTCCTACATACATCTCCTCATTTGCTTTGGCTCAAGGGGCCACATAACCATGTTAACATGCTATGCAGTTACTTTAGGTACAAAGCCATCTTGGGAGCTACACTACCAGCTACCTCATCAAAGTAATAGGCATGCAACTGTTTAAAGTATCATTTTAAGCAGACCAGACACCTTCATTATGCGTTTCTGTGGGCTTTTTGTATTCAGTTGAGGTTTCCTGTCACTTGTGCTGGTAAACATGGGTCCTCTACACTTCTTTGGCACGTGCCATTGCTAACCACCGGGATATATGCAACAATCGTGCACCGTAAAAGACTTTCAAACCTTCATAACACTGGCGCATAACTGCAATTCTAGGATATAACATCTTGTGCCATCACAATGACGTTTCTTAGGGGTTGCACAAACAAGGGGGTTTCTGGGAGTGTCTCTACTACCGGCCTATATTCTCGGGCTAGAGTCTCAACCAGAGTCTTTAGCTCACCATCATTTCACAGAAGAGAAGAGAGTACCAACAGCAACCCCAGACACGTGTTTCGGCCTGGTTGGGCCTCGTCAGTGAGGTGGAGCTGTGAATCTCTAAAGACAGTGAGCAAGGGTTCCATGTCTGGATTACCCTTATGACTTAGGGTGAAAACCCAAAACTACTTAGTATGCACAAACAAGGGGGGTTCTAGGAGTTTCTCTACTACCGGCCTATATCCCAGGTTAGAGTCTCAACCAGAGTCTTTAGCTCACCATCCTTTCACAGAAGAGAAATATCCACTACATATCAGCCTTTGTCCTGCCCAAGGGCAGCCCAGCACCGAAATGCCTGCCAATTTTCTTCTGAACAAGAGTACCAACAGCATCCCCAGACATGTGTTTCTGTCAGCCTCCGTTTCTGCCACTGTAATAATACCCTTCTTTCTCTCTTCAACCTCCTCACCTGTGGAGTCGAAATCCTCTTCAGCTGGACTGAGTGCTCGATGTGCCGTATAATCCTTTTCCTTTTTTCTTGGTTGAGAGTGTCTCCCACAAGAGGAAGCCACAGTGAGAGCGTGTAAATGCGCCCTGACCGTATCCCCCTCCCGGGAGAGACAGGAAGGGGGAAAAAAGCCAGAATAGGCAAAAAACCCCTTGGACCGGAAGGTATGCTGATGGCCGCTGGACGAGTATGTGGTTAGATAATGGGAGAAGGCAGCAACAGAAACCAGGAGAAATATAACACGGCAAATACGCCCATAAACTAAAGTAAACAAGTGAAGGCAGAGGGCTGGAAACAGAGGAATGAAGGTTGAGAGGAGACGAAAAGCTGGGACCGGAGTAGGACCGGTAAATGAGGATGGAAAGAGTAAGAGAAAGAAATGCTCAAGGAGCGAATGGTAAACTGCGTGTAGCAAGACCGCGGCAGCGAGGAAAAGCAGCTGACCGTGGAAGGTTGCAACGCGCAGTGCTCTGGGAGAGGAGTGGTTAAATAGCGCTACGGCGGAGAAGACTAGACCGCATAGAGAGAAACGTCGCGTCAGCGTGACGGGAAACAGGAAGTCCCTAAGCGGCAGCGGGGCCAAAGACGCCAGGTGCTGAAGCGGCGCATGACAGTATGCCCCCCTCCAAGACCCAGGCCACCCAGTTTGCCGGGATGCAAACGGTGAAACTTCCGGAGAAGGATAGGAGCGTGGATGTGTGCAATTGGTTCCCAAGAGTCCTCCGTATGTGAAAAACCCTTCCAATGCACCAGATATTCCAGGCGCCCTTTGCGGTATCTGGAGTCCAGCAACCCGGACACTTCATACTCAGGAACATCAAGTGAGTGAGAAAGAGTGGGGAAAGGACGAGCCCTTAATGACTGTTCTGCACTCTTCAAAAGAGATGCGTGAAACACTGGGTGTATCCGCCTAAGAGAATGTGGCAGCTTTAGGCGGAAGGCCACTGGATTGATCTTGGCAGAAATGGGATAGGGACCGATAAACCTGGGGGACAGTTTAGATGGGCGAGACCATCTAGGAAGGTATTTAGTGGATAACCATACCTTGGTGCCCACATCCCAATCAGGTACAACCTGCCGGTGCCGGTCAGCTTGCCTCTTGTAAGCCTGGAGGCTGTCTCTGAGGTTCAACTTGGCTTTGTCTTGGATGTCCCTTATTCGGATTAGTGCCTCCTCGACCGCCGGAAGAGCAGGTTTGCAGAAAAATTGGGGAATGATGGCTCGGGGATGAAAGCCATATGAGCAATAGAATGGAGACATCTTGCTTGCGGAATGGCTGGCATTATTATATGCGAACTCCGCCGTCGGCAGCATATCCACCCAGTTGTCTTGTTCCATATTGGTGTAGCTGCGCAAATATTGTTCCAACGTGGCATTTAACCGCTCTGTCTGCCCATTTGTATGGGGATGATATCCTGATGACAAAGCGCGCTGAATATTAAGAGCGGCGCATAGGGATTTCCAGAATCTGGAGACGAATTGGCTTCCTCGGTCTGATACAATCTTGTCGGGGAGACCATGGAGTCGAAACACATCTTTAATGAATACTAATGCCATACCATCGGCAGTTGGTATACCAGGGAGTGGAGAAAAATGAGCCATCTTGGTGAGAGAGTCGATGGACACCATTAAGCATGAACATCCGTGGGACAAAGGTAAGTCCACAATGAAATCTGTCGATATATGACTCCACGGACGTTCCGGGATGGCATCTTGTTGCAGCAGACCTATGGGTTTCTTTGTGTTGTTTTTACTCTGACAGCAGACTCTACAGGACTTGACATAATGTTTGACATCTTTAGACATATTAGGCCAATAAAAAGCTCTACTAATCAAGTCCAAGGTGCTGGCTTGTCCCCTATGGCCTGCTGTCTTGTGATCATGGCACCAGGACAATATGTCTTTTTGAAGAGGTTTGGATGGTATCCAGATCCTCTGTTTCCTCAGGAACAAACCATCTTTTTGGATCATGCCGCGAGGTTCTGGACGTAAGGAGACAGCTTCTTTTATCCGTTGAAACAGGGAAGAGATAGTGGCAACTATGCGATTCCTGGGAAACAACTTTTCCGGGCAGGATGAGGCAACATGGGAGGAGAAAGCCTTTCTGGACAGAGCATCTGCCAAAGTGTTTTGGCTTCCAGGAATATATGTGATGGTAAAGTCATATTGTGAGAAGAAATGCGCCCACCGGGCTTGTCTGGAATTTATGCAATCCATTGACTGTAAAACTTGTAAATTCTTATGGTCTGTCCGTATTACAAAAGGGTGGTTGCACCCCTGTAAGAGGTGTCTCCAGACTTCACAGGCTTTTTTCATGGCCAGTAGTTCACGTTCGATTACTGAATAATTCCGTTCACTCGGAGTGAGAGTTTTTGATAGATATGCTATGGGGTGTTCAGCGTTGTCATGCTCTTGTAGTAGAACTGCTCCTATAGCTGCGGCAGAGGCATCTGTCTCCACAATAAAAGGTTTACTTTGGTCTGGCTGACATAGGATGGGAGCGCTGCAGAAGCTCTTCTTCAAGAGTTGAAAGCTTTCTTCAGCCTGAGGGCTCCAAATGAAAGGCACAGATGTCTTTTTTAACAAATTGGTAATAGGTAGGACAGTGTTGGAAAAACCTGGCACGAAACGCCTATAAAAATTAGCCAGTCCCAGGAACCTCTGAACCTCTTTGACTGAGGAAGGAGCCTGCCAATGGAGAATGGCCTCAATCTTCTTTTGATCCATTTGTACTCCTTCTGGTGAGAGGATGAACCCTAAGTACGGGACCGAGGATACCCCAAAAACACACTTTTCACGTTTGGCCAATAAATGATGTTTTTTAAGGCGCTCCAGGACCTCAGTGAGATGTCTTAGATGTTCTGACATAGACTGTGAAAAAACAAGTATGTCGTCAAGGTAAACCACAACTGAAATAAACAATAAATCAGAGAATATTCGGTCTATGAACCTTTGGAATATAGCGGGAGCATTGACCAGTCCGAAAGGCATAACGTAGTATTCGTATAGGCCGAATGGTGTCCTGAAAGCCGTGTTCCATTCATCTCCTGGACTCACTCTGAGTAAATGATATGCATTGCGCAGATCCAATTTAGAGAAGACTGTTGCACCCTGTACAGATTCCAAAATGTCAGGAATGAGGGGCATGGGATATCTATCCTTACGAGTGACTTTATTGAGTCCCCTGTAATCGATGCATGGTCTAAGGTCCTTAGAATCCCTCTTTGGAATAAAAAACAAGGGAGCACCCGCCGGGGATTTAGAGGGTCTGATGAGACCGTTGCACAAGTTGTCATCCAGATATTTTCGTAAAGCGTCCTTTTCAGTCTTGGATAAAGCAAACATTCGTCCAAATGGAACCAGGGCATTGGGTATTAGCTCGATAGAGCAGTCCTCCGGTCTGTGAGGTGGTAACGCCATTTGAGCGGATTCAGCAAACACCATAGGGTATTCTTCCAATACCGAGTCAATGGAAAGCACCCCTATACTCGTGGGGAGAACAGTGGGAGATATCTTTACCTCCTGGTAATGTGCTTCTTTAAAGCAGTGTGTCTGACAATAACTGGAATTAAACTGCAAAGTATTAGACTTCCAGTCGACATGGGGATTATGTTGTCGCAACCAGGTAATCCCCAAGATAAGAGGAAAATGGGCTGCTCGAATGATGTCAAAGGTAATGACTTCTGAATGTTGAAACATGGTCAGAGGAAGTGGTTCGGTTGTTTGAACAATGAGTCCTGAACTTAAAGGCGTGCCGTCTACTCCTTCTACTTTCTGACCGTGGCCCCGGTCTATCCGTGACGCACCCACTTTGTCTACCCAAAGGGTGTCAGCGAAGTTTCCTGCGGCACCGCAATCCAAGAGAGCCAGTGTCTCTACTGGGCTGCCATTGATAGTAACCTGGACCGTTATAACCATCAGGCGGGAATCTTCAGAAGGGTTCGAGGAATCAATAGACATAGTAACGTAGGGACTGGAAGACTGCCCTCGATAACCCGTCCCCACTAGGTTCGAGGGTTTGCGTTTTCCGCCGGTTTCTTGGTTAGTTCAGTACAATTATGCACCGTGTGGCGATCAGAGGCACAGTAGGCACATAGGCCCTGTTCCCTTCTCCTCCTTCTTTCTTCAGGTGTTAAAGAACGGCGAGTAGTGCCGATTTGCATGGGCTCATCGTGAGGTTTGGGCGCTGCCGAAGGAGGTGAGGAGGTCCTTGAAAAGGAGGTACGTGCTTTTCTTCTTTCTTGACGCCTTTCTTGCATCCTGAACTCCATCTGAAGGGCGGCCGTCATAAGATCCTGCAGGGAAGTAGGCCGAGGAAAGTGAGCCATTTCGTCTTTTAATTCTTCTCGAAGGCCTCTGCGGAACAAAATAAATTGAGACTGCTCCGACCAACCCGTCTCCATGGCCAATCTCTTAAAAGAGGAGATATAAGACAGTACATCAAACTGTCCTTGACGAATGTCCATCAAGTCTTCACCAGCTGCCATTGAGATTTCGGGTCTCTCAAAGGTTTGTTTAACAAAAGCAGTAAATGCATCGAAATTCTGAAGGGCAGGGTCATTTCCGGTGACTAGGGGGGTGGCCCAAGCCAGAGCGTTCCGTGTCATATTAGACACCAGGAATCCAACCTTGGCATGATCCGAGGCGTAGGTGCGGGTTCTGAAGGAAAAATACACCCTGCAAGCGTCAAGGAATTCTTTTAGGGTCTTGGGGGAACCATCATACTTCCCTGAAGATAAAGGCATAGGGGCAGGTCTGTGTTGGGGGGCTCCCTCACTGCCACCATTTGTTTTAACAGATTGTTTTCAGTTTTCATATTCTGCATTTCTAGAGAAAGGCTTTGTACCGCAGCAATCAGTTCCTGCACTTGCTCAGGAGTAGCCATGATTGGTGTTTGTTGGCGTTGCAAACTGTCAGCCTCCGTTTCTGCCACTGTAATAATACCCTTCTTTCTCTCTTCAACCTCCTCACCTGTGGAGTCGAAATCCTCTTCAGCTGGACTGAGTGCTCGATGTGCCGTATAATCCTTTTCCTTTTTTCTTGGTTGAGAGTGTCTCCCACAAGAGGAAGCCACAGTGAGAGCGTGTAAATGCGCCCTGACCGTATCCCCCTCCCGGGAGAGACAGGAAGGGGGAAAAAAGCCAGAATAGGCAAAAAACCCCTTGGACCGGAAGGTATGCTGATGGCCGCTGGACGAGTATGCGGTTAGATAATGGGAGAAGGCAGCAACAGAAACCAGGAGAAATATAACACGGCAAATACGCCCATAAACTAAAGTAAACAAGTGAAGGCAGAGGGCTGGAAACAGAGGAATGAAGGTTGAGAGGAGACGAAAAGCTGGGACCGGAGTAGGACCGGTAAATGAGGATGGAAAGAGTAAGAGAAAGAAATGCTCAAGGAGCGAATGGTAAACTGCGTGTAGCAAGACCGCGGCAGCGAGGAAAAGCAGCTGACCGTGGAAGGTTGCAACGCGCAGTGCTCTGGGAGAGGAGTGGTTAAATAGCGCTACGGCGGAGAAGACTAGACCGCATAGAGAGAAACGTCGCGTCAGCGTGACGGGAAACAGGAAGTCCCTAAGCGGCAGCGGGGCCAAAGACGCCAGGTGCTGAAGCGGCGCATGACAGTTTCAGCCTGGTTGGGCCTCGTCAGTGAAGTGGAACTGTGCCTCTCTAAGAACAGTGAGCAAGTGTTCCACGTCTGTATTAGCCCTGTAAGTTATGGGTGAAAGCCCAAAGCTACTTAATATGCACAAACAAGGGGGTTCTGGGAGTTTCTCTACTACCGACCTTTATTCTCGGGTTAGAGTCTCAACCAGAGTCTTTTTCTCACCATCCTTTCACAGAAGAGAAATATCCACTAAATATCAGTCTTTGTCCTGCCCAAAGGCAGTCCAGCACCAAAATGCCTGGCAATTTTCTTCTGAACAAGAGTACCAACAGCAACCCCAGACACGTGTTTCAGCCTGGTTGGGCCTGGTCAGTGAGGTGGAGCTGTGCCTCTCTAAGAGGCTGCAATGCCAGAAGAGGCTGCAGCAAACACACAAATGTGGGGTCCATATTTCGATGCACAAACATTAACTTGTTCAATATTCCCTTTGCAATATTGTCTTCATTTAGACTTAGAAACCCTGGAGTTATTTTTGACTCATTTCTCCTTTCAAGATCATATCTCTAATGCAGTGGTATTCAAACCTTTTGATGCTGAGCTCCCTTCAGTAAAAATATTGTTGTTGAGCCCCCGCTTGAGTAAAAATAGTGTTGGGGACCCCCAGATGCTATATCTGCTCATATTTTCTATTGAAAGCAGTCACTGTACTCCTTTTTGAAGAGCCTCACACCCCTCCCAGCCATCCTTTGGGCCCACATAGGGGGGCCAGCCCCAAAGTTTGAAGACCACTGCTCTGATGTTTCTCACTGCTGTTGCTTTCCACTCTATGATCTGGGTACAGCTCGTCTTTTCCTTTACTTCCATACTTCCAAATGTCTGATTTACTCTCTGGTTCTTTCACACCTTTTTTTAGAGCTACACCTTATTATTAACCTTCCTCTCTATTGTCTGGCTCCACTGCTATCTGTTTTTAACTCTGCTGTTCTTACTCTCTTTTCTATTTTTCCTGCACCTGTTTCACCTCTTCTCTTCCATCGATCTCCTGTATTTCGTTTGACTCACGTCTGCTCTTTCATTTCTTTTGTATTGTTTTTAATTGTATCCATAGCCTGTCTCCACCTTACTGTTCTTCCCTTATCCCTACCCATTTTCCTTCTTGTTTGTTATGCTCGGAATTGCTCCACCTTTCATCAGTTCCTATACCTACCTATTTTCAATCCCATTTTCATTCTCTTTCTTTACCAGCGCCTAAGAACTGGAATTGTTTACCTCTATGTATTAGGGTCCCGATTCATCTAAAAGTGTGCTGAAATCCCACAACGGCCAGGCACTGAGAACATCACTGCGCGGCTCTGCATATTAATGGAATTGTTTACGCAAAGTAACCGTATACGCAAGTCACGGCCAGAATGCCCACAACACACCCCCACCAAATCAAAAGCAGCCACAAAAAGACACATTTGCGTGCTCCCCGGGTACAAATACATGCACCCTCAAACAGTGCATCTCAACCCTGTGTGGGGTCCCATAACTGTTACCGGCACCCCAACAACATGCGTACAATTCATCGTAACTGGGGCAAAACTCGGTAAATCTGAGTGTGAACTCCCGTAAACCGTTCCTGCACCCCGCCACACTGTGTACGAGCACCCCTAAATTAGATCGTCACCCAGGCTGCTTGCACGCAACCTTAAAGCTGACACCTGATCTTACCTCTGCCTGGTGATTCCTATGCGCAAATGTCTGTATGCCTGCCTTCGGGTGGCGGATAGTATGAGGGCTTTGCACGGTCAGATACCTGAATATGTATGGTTCGACGCAATAGCAGGCCATCCCTTATAACGCCCACTTTTTCACATGTTCTTCCCCATTTTTGGTGTTCTGTCCCTTTCCGCACCCACTGCGCAAACCACTCCATGCTATGCGTGATCTCTCACGCAAGGCACTCGGCTGCTCACTGGGGCGTGCTGGGCTGGTGCAAAATACATGCAAGTCCAAGGAAAATCCTGCATGTTCCATTCCAAGGATTGATGAATGGGATTACGCACTTGGTTTGGCGCATAAATTACCTATATTCCACGCAAATAATTCCATGAATCGGGCCCTAGGTCGTTGGCCACTCTTCCTGTCTTCCCTGCCTTGCTTGAAACTTATTTTGCTTTTTTACATCAATGATTACTTTAGCTGCTCTATTTTTGTTTCATGTCTTTGGCAAAAACGCTACATAAATCAATACATACCATACGACACAACGTGTGCCTGTCCTCTAACTGCTACTTTTTATGGGTTCCCCAGATATGCAACTCGTTGATAATCAGTGCCACAGTGTGCTTTGCAATCTGGAACCCAGTACCGCTGTGATTTGCCCTCCTTCTGTTTGCACTAGGTATGTATGTTGACCCAAACATATTACATACATTTTCTTATGTTACATAATGACATGTCTTTATAGAGCTAAGGTTACCATGATGACTCAGTTTAGCTGGAAATACCCTATTCCAGTCCTCTGATTAGCTTCTACTTCAATTTCACTTAAGTGTAATGTATTTAGTTGAAGCAACCTACAGCTTCAAGTTCCAGGATGGAATTGGTGGAGAAACTGCTAGACTGTGGTGTTCCAGATGACATGGAGATGTCTGGCAACCACAGTGATTCATCTGGTGTTTCCCCTTGGCAAGGATGGCTGTCTAGGAGAGCAAGATTAGGATTAGAACAATTCAGACATTCCACTGGCGGCCAATTCCCAGAAGGTGTAATGCCTTGCAAACTTCCCCTTCAAGGTATGAGAGTTTTAGTGTGGACCTTGGTAGAGACAGACTATCAGTGGATAAAACATAAATGAATACAATTATATTTTTCTTTTTCTACTCTGGAATGACAGCAACAGTGCAAGTGTATCTACATTCCACACGCCATTCCCCACAACACCAACTCTGATGTTTCCCCCACCTGCCACCTGGTGCCAACTGGATTTATAAAAAGGGCATTCCTTCACAGGAAGCACATAGAAAACATGCTGGCCAATGAGCACCAGGGAAAGTCCAAGCTGTTAATACTGTGACTATGTGGTCACTAATACTCTACATCAATGCAATGGCTTATACCTTATAATGCACAGACGAATTGACATTATCTGTTTGCCTTATTAGAATTTTGGCATGGGCATATGGAGTGAAATGAAGATTTCCACATGGGCCACATACCCGATTCCTCAGCATTTAATTTAGGCACGGAAAAGAGACAGCCAGAGTTATGGATAGCTTCATGATAAGAGAATTGTTGTTAATTAATGTGGACATTCTTGATTATAGCTGTAAAAGAACGATTGTTTCAACAGGATCATGGGCTTGTGTTCTCAAATAAGCAATAATAACAAACAGGGTGTGGGTGGCTCTGCCCTGGCTTATTTTGGTATCTTCCAGCCGCCCAGGAAGTGAGTCTGTTAGATTAAACAATTCCCTGCAAGGGAGCCCAGCAAGCACTTCCTGTAAATTTAAACACGTCCTAATGTTGTTTTGAGTTAGGCACAGTCAACCAGAACACACGCTCCATTACACATTATATTCTGTAACAACACAACAAAATATAAGATGTTGGGGGCGATTTGGGGACTGATATTAGCCATATAAAGCACACATTGGTTATAGTAGAACATTATCTGCAAATAATCTGGTTGTGTCTCTTAGTGCTCCCCAAAATTCTCTAACAAGTGATTCCTAAAGTGATCCACAGTGTAACCTAATATGCATACATACTGATCTTTGTATGAGACTACTTAATTGTCTAGGAGCAGTGAAAACAAGGTTCACAAAACGTTCTACCCCTGAGGGCAGGCATTGCCTCATTAGAAAAATACCAGCATGAATCATAGGTACCCGCCATGATATTATTGTCTATTGGCTGATGTGCAATCATCGGATCTATGTGAGTGATAGGTAAAAATGAAATAATGAAAAATAACAAAATTCATCATTTTATTTAAGCAATAAGTCCCGAGGACGGGGGCATTATCTCTTCAGGTAATACTCGGGGCCTACAGTTACAGGCCTGAGCAAAGCGGTGGCCTTAACGAAAACCCTGGGGCATTACCTGAAGTGGTATCCCCCCCTGCGAGGGGCAGATTGCTATTAGTACCCTAGTCCGTACGACAGGAGTCCTAAAAGCTTTTTGTTTTCTGTTCCAAAACGCTCCACTGTTTCGGAACAGAAAAAATAAAAGTGAAAGTAATGGCCACTGGAAGGGAAACTGAAGCCCGTTCCCTTTCCATGGCGGCCATTGAAAACCATACAAAAAAGTAAACAAACAAAATGGCCACCATGGAAAGGGAGAAGGGAATATATGTAGCCCCTTTGTCCTTTCCATGGCGGCCATTCAGAAAAAAGAAGAAAATGGAGAAAAAAATGGCCAGCATGGAAAGGAGAAGGGACTACATGTTGTCCCTTCTTCCTTTCCATGGTGGCGTGTCGCAGATCAGGAGTGGACGCGCTGGAGACAGAAGTGTTTCCAGCAGAGGAGCAAAAAAACAGGTAAGTGGAGGGAAGGGGGGGCAATCTGTGAAGGGGTGGGTGAAGAGGGGCGGAGCACTTACCTCATTCCCCGCAGGGGGAAGATGGTGGCCTGCGGCCGTGAGCTTCCTCATTGTCTGAGAGGCACCCACCCCACCCCCGTTCTGCGTACTAACACCATTTCTTTCCCTCATTTTAATGTGTGTTCCCCTGCAACAATGTCTATGGACTGCAACTTCACACTCCGTCCATCTACTCTAACCACATAAACCCACATTTGACAATTTTAAATCCACTCTTTCAGTTTATCACTGGTGGTAAAATGTTCATGGTAAATGCATATCTGCCAATGGCAATTCAATTATCACCAGTAATTCCCTTTAAAGAACACAATACTACACAAACATCCTGAAAAGAAAACCTTAAATTAAGAGTAGATAAGGGTTGCCAGAGAGAGAGCCACGAGTTATATCTGGTCGCTTAATTCTCAGTGAAGGATGGAGGAGTTTCAAGTTCAATTCCTGTCTCTAAAATAGAAAAGCTGTTATGGCTGATGGTATTTATCATCTGCGGACTATCTTTATAACACACCGTTTTTGGTTAGCTTCTAGGAATGCTGACTGTAGGCTTATCATGGGTAGCCATTACCCCAGTGATATTTACCACAGCAGGTAAGTTCCAAGGCTCAGTGGCAGCACCACATATGCCATTGGCTTCTGCATGCACCTTCATTGTCTATCCCTTTTTGTTAGGGCCTCCTTCGCTCTACATCCTGTTCAAAGTGTGAGGTTACAAAAGGCAGGTACCAACTGCACTGGACAGAGACAGCCATCAGGTACTGTCGTATCGGGGTAGATACAAGTAGCCTGTAACACACATGGATGGCAGACTAAAAAGTGTGCCTCTCTAATGTGCGCTCTGTATGCCATATTAGGACATGCGGCAGGTGTGCTGCAACTTCCTATTTGGACACTGACTGATGTCAGCACATAAGGAGCATTTGTGGCCAAGGCAGAACAGGAGTGTTGCAGATGGGCCAACTGCATTTCTGAAACAGGCCACATTTCCAAAAAGCATCACCATGCAGGCCACCACATGTGTGGTGGTGATTGGTGGGTGAGTGATGGCAGTCTGCTCACTCGGTGGATTTGAAAGCACCCCAAGACACGTACCAAGGACGTGCTCATGCATTGACTCTGCTGGGATTGTAGCCGGCAGTCCCCCATCATTGTCCACAAGAGTTGGTTCTCCCTAACTTGAGGTGTGTGCATGGGGATATTTGGTGCCCTTCTGCAGTGTTCTTATGAAGCCCCAGCTCACAATTTCAGAGGCAATCCTGCTCCAATCCTTCCAAGCTCGCCTTGGTCCACCCACCTGCATTCACAGAGATACTCATATCTGCATAAGCCAGTAAGTTTTAATGTATGTCAAGCTGTCCCTCAAAGGTCGCTTGTGTACCTCTCGTTCTCATTGTGGGGTTCCTCTGGAGGTGATGACTGGTGATGTTACTTGCTCAGGTCTGCCCTATCCTGTACCTGGTTGTGGGCAACCACTTCTTTGGCTTAGCAGGGTTAGGGCATGGTCATCCCATACTCTCCCTTGGACAGGAAATTAGATAGATCGCCCCCGGATGATAGCACTGAGCTCTGGGAACCAGGACTCTTTCCTCTGGGCACTATGTCACTTCCTACAGCAGCGACTGTTTGCCCTTTGCTCTTGCTGACCTGTTTCACGGCCTGGCAGGTTTCAAGGCTGGTGATCCTTTACGTTTCCTTCAGATGCTCCTTGTTCAGTTTCTTGCTTTCTAACACCCACACTTCTTGGGCTGCCTGTCACTCCATTCCCTCTGGTGTTATTGGATACTTTCTAGCTCAGTTGGGTGTGAACCTGAATTCAGTGCATTCCTAGATGCTGCGGTGCTGGTGTGATTTCTCCCCCAGTCCAGGTCATTCCATGAGGCAAGTCCTCACTATGCTTTGTCCTCATTTCTGCAGCCTGGCATCCTTCCTTTCTAACCCTATCCCGCACAAATAACTTTCACCATCTACTTTCACTTATCGCACCACTGCCTTGCTCTCATTCTTTCTCAATTTACTTGCCCCAGCCATGCTCTTCCTCTTCCTGGGCCTCTTTAAACCTCTGCCCATCTCTCCCATCTTTCATCTTGTTCACTGTTTTATTTCGCATTACCTGAAAATAGATTAAGTGTTTGCATATATGATAATGGCTCGTGCGGCAGAGAATCAATATTACCACTTCCAAAAGGAATGCTTGGGGGTGAGGTAATTCACGTGGCTAGTGAGGGTCAGGGCCGACTCCACACATGGAGTTCGACTTCCGCCGAGGGGAGCAATGATTCTTGCACTGGCTGGTCCACAGTGCTTTGCTTCCCGCCTATCTGCATAAAAGTGGGGCCAGGCCAACCATTTGACCTTCACATACACTGGCAGCAGGACCGTTTTCTCCAGAACTCCTTCCTTGCGCCTTTGCTGCTGGCTTTGGAGTTCTGCGTGGGGTGGTATGGGGGTACTGTGTGTGTGTGGTAATATGTTCACTAGAGGCTCAAATCTAAAAGAAAGCTGATAGTTGCCTCAGTGGCATGACTGTCAGCGCCTGTTGCACCTGATAGCACTTTCATACATGAGACAGGTGACTGAAATTGGCAAAACATCAATGGGGTCGTAGAAGGAACGGTCCCAAACTAAGGTAGAAACACTAGAGTTCCAGGCCCTAGGATGCATGGTTTCCGAGATATTTTAATGAACTGCACCATTGCAGGGTGAGACAACAGGTGGGGATAGAGCACAGAAAGTCCCAGAATGCAGCAGCACACCAACCCTCACCATCCACCGATGTCTGCTCCGGGGTATGTCAACCAGCCACACGCTCCCATTCTCAGTGTTGTTTACTTCAGAGCGCAAAGCACATCAAGCGATAAGTGAATCCGAACTGCGAAGTACAGGATCAGTGTTATCATGTATGTCTAGAGAAACGGTTCGGAGAATGGGCAATTATGCTAGTACTCTATAGAAGTATACATTTTAAAAATTTGGATCTGTGAACAGGGGTGGAAAATGGAGAGGCACAGGGGAAAGCAGAGACATTTAAATGAATGTGTATAGCCAGAATGCCCACCTAAATACCTGTAACTATGTTTTTATATATAAGAATTGGATCATCCTTTGTAGGTATGTTATGTGATGTAATGTGATGTTATGTGGATGCTGCTCTGCAAGATATGAAATAAAGCAGAGTTGGTTAAATTAGTTGGGAGAGAGTTAAAATGCAAGATAGCTTTGCTGTTGTGTTGGCGCATGCAGATTGGAATTATTCAGGGTCTGTGTGGGGCTCCGTTCTAACTGGTCTGTTTTAAGGATGTAGAGGGCTTTGCTTCCATAAAAGAGACTTCTGGCCTCATGGTGGTCGTATGCCTGGATGGGGTGGGTATATACGTTGTTATAGAGGTGCAGAGAGGGTTAAAAAAACGACTGTGTTCATGACATGGTTGGTCAGCACATGGTGTGTTTGAACATGATATGATATGATGTGGCATCTATAACGCGCCTATACAATTGTTTCTAGGCACGACAAGACAAGGAGGGGGAAACAAGGGAGGACAAAGTAACGATCTTACTAGGCCTTGTGTCATTCAGATCACACAATTGCACGTAAAAGGGAAGGGGAGAAGTGCCAGGGGAAGGGGGAAGTGCAGTTAACTGACAAGTGCAGCCAACGGGTGGCTCATACATGCAGAGAGAAGGGACTGTAGGGTTGCAGATACAGACCCTTAAGTGCTGGGGAGCCCGGAGGAAGAGCGAGGGCAACTGGACATGCAGGAGCCTGGGCCCGAGACCAGAGGGTGGCCTGGTGACCAGTGCACAGGGCAGTCAGGTGCATCAGCAGGGGAGAGGTAGAGAGAAAGCGGAAGCGAAAAGGAAGGTCTTCAGTTGCTTCCGGAACCGGAGGTGGTTCTACTCAAGTTTGAGAGAGGCATGGAGGCTGTTCCAGAGGGAGGCCCCAGCTGAGGAGATAGATCTGCCCCCAACTCTCTGCTTGGAGAAGCGCCTGATGTAATCCAGGATAGGCATCCCCAACCACGTAGACCCAGGGAAGTAGCAGAACAAGTAACAAGAGAGAAGAGGGGGTCACGTGAATCAAACCATTGAGCAAATCAACAGGATAAATTGCTCTCAGTGCAGGAGCTCAGTGAGGGGATAGACCAGGCCAAAGAGAGTATAAAATTCAAACAATCTTTAATGTACACATATCTAATAACATTGTACATAGTGCTGAAATCACAATAAAAACGCCTGAGACACACTGATTATGGAAGAAATGCCATATATAAAACCCTGTGGTATTTTTAGAGAGAGTCAGGTCAACCCCCAGGGACGTAGATGGGTTGACTTCTTAAAAGACTGTGACCTGTACATGCTCAACAGGAGGTCCTCTGGTGATCATCCAGGCAATTGCACATGGAAAAGTGGGGTAGCGAAGGCAACACTTGATTATTTTTTCGTGCGTTATGGGCTAATGGACACTGTCAGAGAATATTGAATGTTGGTAAGCCTTTTTTCAGTGACTATTTTCCTCCTATAGAATTAACTCTGCAACTTGAGGATAACACAGAAACTGAGCGACACATAGGTGAAATTGAAAGAAACGAGGGGGTGGTGAATATATTGGTCGGAAAAAAACACATCGGCAATGACTCATTGTGTGGTGCATTTCTATAATGATGATTGGGGAAAAATATGTGCCCTGACAGCAGAGGAGGTGGAGTGTTGGTTCAAGGGCTTGACAGCTAAGGTAGCAGTGGGAGGTCGAGAGTCCTGTGTTGTAGAAGGTAAGACACACAAAAATAACTGTGACCCACAGATTAGGGATGCTAAACGGCACCTAAGAGGGCAGCTGCCGCTAGATAGGAGCTCTACCTTAGGGATGCCGGAAATGGGTATAGTGTGTGGGAAGTTGAAACACAGGCACTTTAATTGTGTTAAACAAAGAAGGCAATGCTTATTGGTTTCGCAATGGCAGGGCATGGTGGAAATATTGAGCCGTGGTAATGTGAGAAGAATGTGGTCACTACTGAGGCAGCACAGAAACAGCAAACAGGAGACACTGATTAATCCTATAAGTGAGGTGAGCTGGCGTGAGCATATTGGCTCTTTGCAGTCCTCCAACAACGAGGCCTGTAATATCGCCCATAAGTCTTACATAAGCCAGGCTAAAATTGAAATTGGGGTACATCGTGATTTGGTATTAGCTAAGATTAAAAAAAAACTTAACAAATTGGAAGCCCCTGGACCAAATCGCCTGTCAAATCTAGTAATGACCAGCGACAGTGAAATATGGGCTGACATATTAACCCTTTTATTCTAAAAGGTATGCATGCAGGGCCTTATTCCATCTTCATGGAGAGAAGCCATATTGGTACCTATACACAAAATAAACAATAGAATGGACCCTAAAAAGTATAGACTTTGCTCCATGTTAGACATTTTGGGGGAAGTTATTTGCCACCGTGCTTCTGTGTGAACTTATCAACTGGGTTGAAGAGAAGCAGTTACATACTCCCTTACAGACGGGTTTCCACAAGGGTTGTTCTGCATCCCACAATTGACTAGTTTTAAACCTAAACCTATTGACAGCGGCAACCAGAGGACAAGAGAGTCCCCACCCCCTTATTTGTGGCATGTATCGACTTTCAAGTCGTCTTCGGCACAGTTATAGAAAAGTCCTGTGGCAGCAAATGTCCTGGGACTTTTCTGAGTTTGGTGATCCTCGCTGCATGAAGGTACTAGTGTACAAGTTTGCCTGGGTAGCAGAGGGGCATGCACGCACAGAATTCCTAACGATACCAGCTTAAAACAGGGATGCATGTTTGCCCCCCTGCTATGTATCATGTATTTGGCAGATGTACCTGGAAGGTTAAACTCAGTAAACAACTGTGCCCCACAACTAGGTGATTGTTGTCTGGTATGGTCCTCATATGCAGATGGTATTGTGCTGTTAGATTACACGCTATCTGGTTACCAAAGATCAAAACACACTGTATGTGAGTACGCTCAGGAAATTGGTTTGCGTTTAAATGTCAGCAAGTCCAATCTTGTGTGTTTTGGACATAAGAGTTGTAGCAGAATTCACACCTCAATCAGTGGAATTGAGCGTATCGAGCTCTATCGATATCTGGGCCTACCAATAGAACCCTAGAGGTGGTTGGAGGAGATCACAGCTGACAAAGGAAGGAGGGCAATTACATCTGGTGGCATACAGTCCTTGTGCAGTTAATCGACCAACCAACTTGAATCACAGCTCGTCCGCAAAGAGAGGACCGACAAACAATCCTTCTCTTGCCACATACCCACTCTCTGGAACTCGATCCTGACGTCAGCTCGGAACACGCCCACAATTCTCCAATTTCACAAATCTCTCAAAACATGGATTTTCAAACACCACCTGAACAAGGACTAATTTCAGTTAATGCACATATCGTAGCACAGACCTTGGACCTCATTACGAGGTATGCGATAAGGGGTTAACGGCACCGGTAAGGGTGCCGGAGCCGTCAACCCCTTACCACCCAATTACGAGTCTGCTCCCGGTAATCCATCCGGGTCCCACGAGCAGACCAGGATGCTAACAACGGGCCCGTTATTAACGTGCCCGTTGTTAGCATCCTCCCCATTCCCATTGAGCCCTATGGGGGCTTAAATGGGAATGGGGATGTACCGGGTCCGGGTTCCTTGAATGAGGAATTACCGGGCCCTCCAAGGTGGAATGGCCCAGTAATTCCTCATTCAAGGAACCCAGACCCGGTACCCGGTATGGGGGTAGCTATACCGCTAATAGCGGCATGGATACCTCCATACTTGGAATGACCCCCCCCTTGACTCACAAAACTGCACTACTGTTAAAAGATGCCAGCCCAAATACTTGCTACCCACATTCTATACAGCTCTCTGCTGCTCTGAAGCTAGGTCAGCGCTTTAAACAATAAAATACTAAATAAACGGGGAATACTCAGTAAATTTGAAGCCAATTATATAAGCAGAACACAGTACTTTTTTAATTGAAACATACAACAGATATAAAAGAAACAAGTCATTTGTGTCATACAACCTACAAATACTAACAGGGAAATTGAATATAATAAATCCATTCCAGCTTCATATTGGTGATTATTTTGCCTTAACTGGGACCAATTAGGAATCCTGCTAATTAATTAAAAAAATGATATGAAAATGTTTGTGCAAGCGTATCTTGTATTCAGAAAAGAGTAGGGTCTTGTTATTAAGATATTAGGGTACTCTCCCACTGAGAAGCAATGCCATATGTCTTAAGGGTGTGAATATCTGTCCTCCTACAGGTGATTTTGACCGTTGCTGAGGAGGGGCCTCTTTGTAAATAGTGCTCAAACAACATACATACAAGGGTTCTTGATCTGGAACCCACGGCATCTCGGGTCACGCATGCCTCTAGTCTGTATATGTAGCAAACCTGGTTTCTAATATGCATATTTTTATTTTTGTATTCAGTGTGTTTCAGCAAATACAGCTTTTCACAATTTTAATACAAAATTAAGTAATTATTTAATAGCAAAATAGAAAGTATAAAATGTCATTATAATAGTATAACAATCTGGAAGGTCATGAAATCGACTGAGACGACACAGTTTCCTTAAATAAAATCAAGGAAGATACCTTGTCAAGACGCACACATTCAACTTATTAAAAGTAATTAATTACATTGTTGCCACTTGTCACAGATTCATAAGGGTAATAATTAAAGAGGTAGAGCTGCCAATCATACATCTATCTCCAAAATTCAGGTGCCTCCGGAGTTTGAAGGTTATAGACAAATGGACCAATTATTATATAACATTCCTTTTCTAATCTAGGACATTGGGTAAGGATATGTCTCAGAGCTTCTAGTTCACTATACGCCAAGCACAACCGGCACACTCTTTTATTTCTTGGTATATTTATTCTAGCCCCTATCACTGACAGACAAGGAAGCTGATTGAGCCTGAATAGCATAACCAATTGTTTAATCAGACAGCCAGGACACTTGTGTAAGAACGGTTGAGGTTTGTTCAGTACATATGTTGGAGAAACATTCTCTTACACTGAACAATTTCCTTGGAGCAATTCTAGATTTTCACAGAAATCACACCTAAATGCCCTTTTGCGAAGTTGGGACAGCAAGACATACAGGTCCAACCTTCAGTCAATGCACTATTGAAATTATTCTATGGAAGCAATACAAAACTTTCTGTAGCCGTTCTATTTATTGCTAGCACCTACACCTAATTCTTGTCCCAAAAGGATTTGCAACCTGCTTAATTATTTTTAACCGCATAGATACTTTTCTGATACCTAACATGGTATCCACAGTAGTAACACCCAGTTCCAACCAGATCAAACAGATAGGGAAACAATTAGGAATACCCAAAATACACCTTAGGATTGAGCCCTCTGACTGATACATATAAACGGTAATTAAGCCACTAGTAATATATCTGTGATGAGACTGTATAAACCACATAATGCTACCCAGTTTTCTCAGAGCGTTTAATTAAATAGAGTCCCTTAGTTCTTTATCAGATTTTTTACATCAAATTAAGGAACCCAGATAGACATAGGAAGTACTTAATTCATTATCATTTCTATTCATTTGAAGAAGTTAGATAGGAGAGCTTTTTTTGCGGCCAAAGTACATCAAACGGGTTTTCTTAAGATCTATCATTAAATCATTACCTTCCACGTACTTTATGAAGGCTGTCATTACACTTTTTAAGCCAACCTGGGTGTGTTCTATTATAATCAGATCATCGGCACATGACAGCATGGGAAGATGTTCATTGCCCCATTTGGGGGGAAAATGTCTAGGTTCTCTTAGGGCTTCAGGGAGGTCCACGTGAAAGAGGTTAAAGAGAAGGGGGGGCAATCACACACCCCTGCTTTAACTCTCTATTTGTGCTTATTAATCTTTTAAATTGGCCATATCATTTAAGCAGACACAGACAGCTGTACCATTCATTCTTCTGCCTGCATTGAAGAACAACAGGCTGCTCTCTCCCTCCCAACAGCCTGAACTGATATGTGCCCCGGGGGGATTTGCCACGAGAAGCAGGAAAGCAAGCCCTGCGGACTTCGAGTCACTGTGGATTCACTTTTAGCATGTTAAAATGGTTGCTGCCATCTAGGGCACATTAGTGCATGAAGCCTGAGACCCGGGGAGCCTCCCCTTAACTCTCCATTGGCCCGCCGAGTGCTTTTGTCCAATACAGGGACCAGCAGGCTTGAGCCGTCCAACCAGCACTGAGGCCCATGCCAAGGCCCCTGTCTGTCCCTGTCTGGTGCTGGAGGAACCCCTTGCCGCATCTACTCATCCCGCTCGAGCCTCAGTCTGCCGAGTAAGTGGCTCACCCTGCATTCCTTCCATGGACAAAGCTGACTCTCCCCTGAGTGTGGGTGTGCCTTCTTCTCTGTGACCTTCCCTCTGCAGCGGTGCTCGCTCACAAACTTCACACCCTGTCCTCCATGGCTGTGATTCCTACTCCTCTTCATGTGTGCCTTTTCTGATGACACTGACTCTATCACCATGTGAGTCCTAGCACACACAAATGCTCTCCTGAACTCTTTCACCAGCCTGTTCTATCCTGACTGCCAATCCTATGTGCCCGGCACCCTCTTTACTTTTTGGATGCCCTGCAATTTGTCACAACCTACCTCAGCCTGTTGCCTTTTGCATTTCTATTTCTCTATTTCTAGTCTTTACCATTCTAGTTCACGCCTTGCCCTTAACCTCATGTGTGCTACTTAATCCTAACTGCTGTGATGCTACACGCATTTCCTAAAATTGTTTCATTTTTCACAGTTGCAGAAAACTTGTATCTAGCTGCTGTGACTTGGCCTTGCATTGCTACAATGCTTTAGGGAAATTGCATCTAAATGCAACCCACTCTGCTCTCCTAATTGTTTTTCTGATGCATTTTAGTGCTTTGTTGGAAAGTTCAACCTAGATATGCTTTTAAATCTGTGCATTTTAGTGCTTTGTTAGGAAGTTCAACCTAGATGTGCTTCTAATTTTAGCATTTTAGTGCTTTGTTGGAAAGTTCAACCTAGATGTGCTTCTAAATTGTGCATTTGAGTGCTTTGTTGGAAAGTTCAGCCTACATGGGCTTCTAAATCTGTGCATTTCAGCTCACCCACTCTGGGTATCTAATAGCCTGCTACCGTTAATATACCAGGTTCAAAAGCACCCCTTCATCTCTGCCTGCTGGCTGCTAGGCCACCGGGTGAATTTATTTGTGCATTGTGCAGCTTCCCTGTCTGTTCTTCTTCCTCCCTCCCTGATCAATCACATGGCACTCTCTATCTCCCCTATCTATTCCAATTGCTACTCTATCACCTACCCTATCTCATTCATGAAGTCAGGAAGAAGAACATTCAAAAAAGCTCTCCTGGCCTCAGACCCATGCCTACCTATCGTGGATGCCTACATCAATGCTTCTTCCAGGCAGACTATTATGATGTCCTCTTTACTATCCCCTGCCCTGACCTATGGACTCCCCATTTGGTCTCAACTCTTTCCCCGTTTCCCTCTTCACCCATTAATGGTGTCACTAGATGGGAAGTACTCTTGGCATACTTCTCATCCTCTAGTTGCACCCCTAATGTCTATCACAATAGCACTGTCATGGTGCAGGCTTCCCAACCTAATCTTCTCCTTCGTGACTGATGCCTACCTTCTTTCATTAACTCCCTCCCTTCTCCTGTGAGCCCTCCTCCTCCCCTCTAACCACTTCGCCACCTCCGATTGTCACAGGTTTCCCCCTTTCTCACCTGTTTTCGCTGCTTGATGGATTCCGTCGCAGAAGTTTTCTTCCTTATGGTTCGGGTCTTGTACAAACCCGCTCGGCCGTCTTCGGCTTCCAGCGTTCGTTCACTTCTTGTCCGGGATCGATATTGAACTCCAGGAAATCCAGGAGTAAGTAAGGACAGAAGCACTCGGAGGCGGTGCACGGATTCCAGGAGAAGGTGGGTAGAAGGAAAGAGGAAAGAATGAAGCAGGGTTCCGGGGACCAGGAAACAGCAAAGTTCCGAAAGGGCGAACTTAGGAGCACACGTCTAGCCACAGCTAACAGTAGCGTTGAGACGCACGGAAGCGCGGGGGTGTGGCTAATTTATTGTGTGTGCTGCAATGAATGTGAAGACTGGTAGGCAGTGCTCAGTGTAGCAGCCATGTTGGTAGTACAACAGAGTGTAAGCCCCGACGGGACAAGGACCAGGAGGCCCAGAAGAGGCGTGTCCAATGGGTCATGACACCGATGGGAGTACCACATCCCTGTACCACCCGTGGGAAATTTTTCAACAGTGGTGACCAGCTCGACTTTGTTACTGTAACCACTCGCTCTACTGTCAAACACTCCTCAGACGTCTGTCTCCCTCTTCAATACTTTGACCTCAACATTCTCGCCCTTACCGAGACACGGTTCACTTCCAGCTATGTCACTGCTTTTGAAAATCTCTCCCCTGAGGGCTACACGCTCTGCTCCAAGCCCAGGCCCAATCAACCCAGAGGTGGTGTGGCCCTTATTTTCCCTGATTGGGATCCCGCTTCTATCATACCCACTTAATCCTACTCCCCTTTTGAACACCTCATTTGCAGGTGTGGTGTTTCTACCACTCTCTCACTCACCCTAGCTACTATCTATCGGCCCTCTGGCCCGATCTCTGTCTTCCTATCTGGTTGGGAGAATTTCACCTTCTCTCTCTTGACCTCTACCTTCAAACTCCTCTTCCTTGGGGATTTCAGCATCCACCTTCACTCTCCTGAAACTGTGACCTCTGTGATTCCCTCCCTCTTACCATTCCTCCTTCCCGTCTGACCCATTCAGCCCAACATACTCTGGATGCGCTCATCTCTTCAGACATCCCTATCTCTGAACTGCTCACTCCTTGCCTATCCTAGTCTGACCTCTCTCCTCTCCTCCTGCCTGAAGCCCCTCAGCCCTCTATCCAAGCCACCTCCCGCACTGCCAACCTCCTTCTCTGTCATTTGACCAATGAAGCAAGTGTCAGTCACTGCTTGATCTCCCTCGCTACATGAAAAGATGGCTGCTGCCACTACATCAGAAGAAAAGGCATCCTCAGGCTGTGGTGCAGCCCTCAGGCCAGCCTCCAGTGTATGCAACCCTGATTGGCCCGAGGAGACCCTATCAGTGAGCACCTGCATGAGCCAGCAGGCGGAACGCTGAAATGCCGGCCGATTTTAAAGGCCCGATTAAAAGGCCCTGCACCCTTGTCTGGCCTTGTCTGGGCATAGACGGCATTACGTTGCTACACTCTTTGGCAGCTGTTCCTTCTGCATTCATCCTCTAAAAGTATCCTTCGCCCGAACTCCTGCGGTCTGTATTGGCATGTTGCTGCCTCTTCTATGGCATTGCAAGATAAGGAAGCCTGTATCATCGCCTGACACACCTGGCATGCATACTTTCATCATAGCCACACCCCACCACCCACACTGTCGTGGCTCTAATTACAAGCCCGTATAGGATCTACCCCTACCTGCCTATACCACTGTGGCCGCTTGCTGATCATTGCTTAATGCCAGTCAAGTCCATCTCCCACTTCCAGCAGTAGACTCCATACTCTATGCGCCTCATAACTGCAGCTACACTTAAACTGGCCTACTACATGCTTGACTTGACCTATAGCCTGGAGAGGAAGGATAACTCAGGAGCAGTGCGTTCATCTTGAAAGCAAGACAACGCAGCATAACACAGGTTTGAATCTAGATCTCGTGCTTAGAAACCACTCACTGGCATTAAGCATGTTATAAAAGAACAATTATAATTATAGCCTTGCACAGTTTATGCACCTGATTGGGCCCATTCCGAACCTAACCTGCACCTTAGTGCTGTATACCTATCTTAAATGGTCTGTTACATACCAGATTGACCTATGACCTTGTACTATGCATTATACTGCCATACTGGGTTTGTCCTGCAGATCCATGAAATACACTCAATTTAACTTGTCTGTTACCTACCTGATTGCCAACCTCTTGGCAAATACACCTGACCTCACTTGCAGCCCTGTACTGTACATGTAATTAAACCCTGCCTGTAACACACCTAACTTGACCTGCAACCTAACATTGTTTACATAATTTAACTTTCCGGCTACATACCCCTCTGCGCTTCTGTACATCTGCTGTAGCCACGCGTACCACGAGGCTTGGCTATACCAGACTGTGCACCTAATCTGACTGTGTCCTTTGTGTATCTGTACACCTGATGTAGCCCCCCCGTACCATGTGGTCCGGCTTTACAGACTGTGCACCTATCCGGATTGTGTCCTCTATGTGTCTGTACACCTGCTGCAGTCCCATACCATGAGGCATGCTCTGCCAGATCTCACTTTCAAGAACCACCCACATGATGTAACCCCTATGAATGGTCCTGCACTTTTTATAATGCTCACTTTCCACTTACTGTAACTAGCGCCTAGATGCCTGAGGGTGTTGTGTGCTGCTAAAAAATCTAAATAATTACAATAAATAAATAAATATTGTCTCGTTCACTGTACATTTTGCACTGTGACTCCGGTTATAACGCCCAGTTAGCTCTGCATCAGGGGATATAGAACCCACCTCACTATGCATCTTTCTCCTTATTGCATTCTCCTTTCTTTACGTCTTCTCAATCCTGTCCCCACAGGCCATCCCCACCCCCTCGGGTCCCCTGTGATGTTCCCTTGTGCCCCCCCTTCTCGCACACAGGTGTTGCCTGTTTTGCTTGATTCATCTACCCTGCTTCCTCCCCCCTCTCCAGCCTACTTCTGCAGGAGTCTGTCCTGATGCATTCTGGTTTCACCATCACCGTCTTGTGGCCAATGCTGGATTTGACTTTTATGTACCTCATTGATTCACTGTGCGTCACCCTTTCTCAACTCTCATGCTGGACTTCCTTTGCATCTTGTACTCATGGTGGACCTGAATCATGCGGTTCCCATCTTCATCTTGTATCCTGGCTTGCAACAATATGTGTTACTACTGATTTCTAAAATTGTATTCACTCTGCCCTCTTGCTTCTTCACTCTTTTTGACTGCTTACTCTCTGTTCTCTCCTCCTCTCCTTTCTCCCTTTTCCTATCTCCTCCTCTCCTCCCCCTACTTTCTTCTATGCACTTACTCTATCAGAATTGTCCCTGGACCTAGTAATTCGCAGGTCATGCTTTTTCCAGATATCCAAGTATCTTCGTTTGTACGGGCTCAACGATTGTGTTTTCAATGGTCCCGCGACCAAAATGTCCACATGCCAAGGCAGGTGATGCCGGGGAACCTCTCAAAATGACAAAGCAGGTGTATGTGCTGGTCTTCTGTCCTGTGCTACATTTAAAGGGAAGGGCCCTGCAGGTTCCCATTTCCCTCACCATTTAGCTCCTTGTCATGGTGCGCAAACCTTGTTTGCTGAAACTGCCAGGTATTCTTGAAGCCCTTGCCAATTCATAGTGCGGTGAACATAGATAACAGTCCCTTCAAACCCCACACTGTTATAAAGAGATTGTTTATTGTTTATATGCAAAACCAAATGCATTTACGAAAGCACTATGCAATAGTGTAATACTGAAAATCATATTTCATGTGCTAGTCTTCTTTGGAAGGCAAGCACCTAATTGTGCACTTAAGCTCTACAATGATGATGATGCAACATTGAAAACTGTATAACTAATACATTATGTTCAATACATTCACTTACCTGTCAAATGTGCAGCATCACCTGCATATTGTATTTTAAACACTAGGAGATATGTTTGAATACTGTATTATAATGTGGTTTTCTGTGTGCCTCTTATCGGTTAATCAAAACAAGGTGAGCAGTGAAAGGCCATTTTAAGACAGGCTTCCAAGATGCTACAAGGCACACACAATCTCCACATAATAGTTTAAACACCGTGAAAGAATCACACTAGAACAAAAAAGCAAGCCACTGCCTCAAACTATTAATCCACTTGCTCACAAATGTCTGTTTGGTAGTTTTAAAAACACCATACTGCTTTGCAAATTTTATTTGCGAATGACTTGTGTACTTCCCTATGATCTACGAATGTGCAATATACTTGGGAATTGTGTATACCGAATGTTGAAGATTTCATGTAATTTTAAGGTGTTGCCTCAGCACTTACATTATGCTGGTGGATATGCTACCGGCTAATACACACGTTTCCTTTTACCTGTCTTATCCGTATGTCTTCATATATTTAATGACATTTTTTATGTCATGTGACTAATGAGTGCGCTTCCACGCGCCTACCTATTTTTCGCCCTTTTCCTAAACTACAGTACCGTTTGCCGTTTGCCAATATTCCACACACTGTGCTTGGTCCGCACACGTGTACATTTCTTTTCCACTCGTCCATTATTATGGACGCTTGTTTTTCCTACTTTTTGAATGCTACTTCGGTACCGTTCACCTTTCGTTAATTTCCATATCTTTCGTAAGCTTGCCCATTTTTCTCTACTCGCCCGCTCTTATGGACGCTTAAATTAGGCTTTGAACCCTGGATGTTACCTATCCTATTTTTATTTTTAGGAATTTTGTTCATTCGTCATCATTTAGGTCTTTACTCTGTAGCTTTTCCACCCCGCACATGCGCGGTGTGATTATTTACATCTACTTCAGTTGCCGGCCATGCCGTGTCGTCATAACTATGACATGTAGCTATCCTACTCACACACCTGCGCAGGCGGATGTAGTGCAAGGCGCATGCCTTGCTCTACGTCATCCTTATACCAAGTATATAAGTAAACAAACCATGAGTGAGCCGCATCCTCGAGCTGCAGGAGACGGTTCACCATGGTTCCTTTGTCGAATGTGCTTTACAGCTACAAGTAAGTTTATTATTTAGATCCTGACCGCTTGTCAGACGATCCACTTAAGGCCTTTGAGCTCAATAGCAGATAATTTGTCACTTTGGGCTTGGAAGTAAGCTTATGCCTGCAAAAGATCTATGCTGTGAGATATCTTGGTCATTAGGATCCTTTTCTTCTGGACTCCTTTTATATTTTGTAAGTAGATATTCTTGAGTCTACAGTTACTATCCCCCGGCTATTTCGTTACTTTCTGATACATTCTGTTCAATTTCCACAGTGACGGTAGAAGTCTCCCTTAGCATCCGGTGCTTGCACTCTTGACTATTCGTTTCCATCTACAACTAGACTGCCAAATTAGTTGGTAAGTTGAAAATCTCTACTTTCTTTGATTTTAATGTACCTACCAGGACTTATTAGGATACCCCCAGGATTTAGGTTTCCGATGATCACCTATATCAGTTGGTTTGCACTTTCTGAGTACATCCACTTGGATTATATATAACAGACACCCTATGAGTTACCTCATGAATTCTTTTCAAGATTGGGTTATTTGAATTTGAAAATGGTTAAAATGTGATTTTGTTATGTACACAGCCATAATGATTGTTGCTATGTGAATCTTTAAATGTACAAAATGACTGAAATTTTATATACTGCCATATTGAATATGGTCTTTTCTTTTCTTTTCTTTTCTTTTCTTTTCTTTTTAGAAAATGTTGTGAAAAGATGTATTTGCCCCTGATGAAGAGTTGTTACTCGAAACACGTTGGGCCTTACCAATAATGTTTGAATAAATGTACTGATTGTATGATACACTTTATGAACTTGGTATTATTTTGGAATACCATTCTAACAGAACTTCTAATTATATTGCATTGAAACGGTTTAAACACTTTTATCAAAAGATAACAAATCTTTGTTCTGCTCCTCAGATAGTAGATAGTGTGCAGGGGATGGGAGTTCCTAAAAAGTTTAGGAACTACCACATTTCTTTTCTCTCATTCATCCAACCTAGTTGCCAAGGTTGAGCCTTCTTCCCCTACACCTCAAATACACACTATATCCTATAAGACTACTTTTTATCATTGTGTACCCTTCCTTTTCCCAGAACTATAGATGTGCCCTGGTGTTGCTATCTGTTCACATTTTGCAATGGGAGGGTGCCAGCATTGGGCTTGGCATTTTATACAGCAGAGCAGTATTGTAAGTGAAGGGAGGTAGGGAATTTGATTTGTCCGGTAGGTGCAGTTGAAAACATCACCTTCACAGAGTGAAGGTAAGTGAAAAAAATCCAAAAACAGCGTGTCAGGTTTATAGTGGTGGAAGTAAAGAAGAGAATTGAAAAAAGAAGTGGCAAGTGTGTAAGTGAACACAGCAGAAGGTAGAAACAATCCACAATGAATCCACAGTGAAAGGATAGGTCTCTTGAACTAACTGAACCCCTTCCCATTTTCTAAAAAAATGGTTAGGTCAGATACATCTTCATGTGTTTGCATTGGTTAGTAGGAACAGGCACTAACCATGAACTCCAGCGAAACAAAACTCTCAAAGAAGAAATTTAAGATAGGAGAAAGACCAGGCCCCCCATCCTCAGATTGGACCGCACCATCTACACAAATGAACCCCAGTTTATTCTGAATCCTCAGAAATGTAATGCTTGCTGGAGTGGTGAATTTAGGCTTTTTGCTGCCCTAGGTCAAACTAAGTTCGTGTGTCCCCCTCTTCCCAACTTTATGCCACCTCTGCCAAATTCTGCACCATGACCAGATGTTGCCCCTTCAACAGATCCTGTCCTCTTTGGCCAAACTACACTCTTTTGCCCTAATTTCGCCCACGTTTTGGCTCCATAACATCATAACACTGTCAAGCATGTGACCTTCTATGTCATGTTAGTTGAAAGAGTGCTTTCAGGTCTGTGCTGCCCATGATTTGGAATGGCAATGGGCCTCATTACATGGTAGGTGGTAGGGTATTACCGGCACCGGTAAGGGCACCGGTGCCGTAATCCCCTACTGCCCTACTACGAGGTCCCTCAGTGGATCCCGTCCTTAACGTGTGGTCAGACCACAAGTTAAGGAAGGGACCCGCTGAGGGACTTCAGAGCAAATAACAGTACCGCTAATAGCGTTACCGTTATTAGCTCTTTCCCCATTCCCATTGAGCCCTATGGGGGCTTAATGGGAATGGGGAATGGCAATTGGCATGGGGATTTACCGGGTCCTCAAGAGTCTGAATGACCCGGTAAGTCCCCATGCCGCCTACCCGGACCCAGAAGGTGGTGGGGGTAGCCATGGCGCTAATTGCGCCATGGTTACCTCCTACCGTGTAATGAGGCCCAGTGTGTTCTACAGTTGAGTGCACTAGGGGTACTTGTTAAGCCCAATTGCATACTTTCAGTTACCTCCAAGAGCGAGGAAGATATCAGAACATAAGTTGTTTGCCAAGTGGACACAAGGGAGGAAGGCTTGGAATGAGGAATTTTGGTTTCAGTGCTAATATTTGCTGTCATGTTAAGTTTCCTGCTGTCACCCGAGGAAAAACATGTAGACTGGTCTGTAATATGAATGTTTCAGCAATAGAACTAAACCTCCTTCTCATGGTTACAGCTCTCCTGTTAGCAGGCGGCATAACAGAGATAAGGCAGGTTCCCGCAGCTGCATCCCATGTGCCTCCAATCCCTTGAATGGAAGGCCATTAAAAGACTGCAAAATCACAAGTGAAATTTGTGAGACAGTTGGAGAATGTTCTTGGAACCGTTCAATGAGCATTCTCATGGTGGAGTAATGGATAAGGGTGACCCTGAAAATTCATGGGTGGTAAGCAACAGCATCCCTCATAGCTGTGCAGTGCAGGCATCCTTTATAACACATTAAGGGGTACTTATTGTTTACATCATTTCAGTATGTGCAATCGTCCTAAATACTCAAAACCCCAAGAGTGAAACACAGTAATGGTTTGGGCTTTCCAGCACAACATTACGTTTGTGGGTGTGGTTAGGCTATTGGTCTTTCCAGATTACGCGTGTGGTAACTTTATGTTTGTTAACACTCAGAGTTGGTTAGACTGTGCAATAAAAACGAACATTTTGAGAGTTGTGGGTTATTGATATAGATCACCAGCTGTCGTTTGATGTATGGTTTTGCAGTAAAAGTCCTAGCTTGTATTTACATCTAATTCTTGTAAAGATTACTTACAAAGGTAACTGCTAAGCACTATGTGGCATACTTTGCATTTGTTCTCCTGTTAGTACTGAACATGCAGCTAAATGTCATCAAAGACACATGATAAACACAGCAGGGGTGCAATTTGCCTGCTTAGCACAGGGCAGCTTCAGTAGGGATGACGGGAGACCTCAGACCTTTCTTTTTTACAGTTGTGGAACAGTGTGTACCTTTGGCACACCGTTTTTCTTTCTCAATCACTCTTATATGGCTTTTGGTAATGTTTCACTGGATTCTTGATGCACTTGCATATTTAGATTTACTGTACACCATTTTAACTTCTGTACAATCTGTTTCATGCTAGAACCTTTTGGGCAGGTCCAGACCGCTGAAATGATGCGCCAGGTAGGACAAGTACTGCTTACCTCTGATCATGAGTTTAGTGCCCACATGTAGGAACTCTGTGCTTGACTTAAGCATAGGCATGCATTTAATATTTTAAAATGATACATCATTTTTAACCTTTACTTTTCTGGAGGGAAAACCCTCATTTGTGCAATGGTTTAAAAAATGCATGTCCTGTACTTGAGCATAAAAGTGATTGCTTAACACAGTGTATGTGTGTGTCAATTAGAAAGAACAGCAGTGACAATGTGGAGTAGTACAAAGAAAACCAATGAGATTTTGCATATTAAGGAGCATTTTGGGAACATAAGAATTATCAAAGAGTTTTATATCTGTCATATATGTCCTTAAGAGTTGTATGACTAAATCACTAAATGCCTAATGCACACAAGGTTTGGTACATATTTCCTGTTTTTTTTAAATATATATACAAAAGTCATCCTAACAATAAAGTTTTTATAATTATCGCACGTATATACACGTTTGGACAGCAAGCACTCCAGCTGTCAAAGTGCAATGACTGCTAGCAGCTGATGATTACTTGGGGAAAAATAACAACTGCCCTGCAGGCAGCCCATCACTCCAGAACATGCCCTGCAGGCAGCCCATGACCTCAGACCATGCCCCGCAGCCAGCCCATCACCCTCAGTCCATGCCCTGCAGGCAGCCCATGACACCAGACCATGCCCCACAGCCAGCCCATCACCCCAGTCCATGCCCCGCAGGCAGCCCATCACCCCAGTCCATGGCCCGCAGACAGGCCACATGGCACCATGCACTTGGGAGCCCCGACACACCCCAGTGACGGGCACCTGCCAGCAGGCCCCGACTCATGTCCCCCACCCAACACGTCATCACAATCCAGACCCATGGCCCTTATGGCCACCTAAATGCCACCCCACGCCACCCCAGTCCAAACACCCAACCAAGCATTCCATCCACTCCACATTGAAATCCCCATGTCATGATAGATCCCAAATAACCAGTATGCCCATGAATACATGTCCGTCAGACCCATACAATGGCGACACATGAATGAGAAAACCCACATTTTGACACAAAACCAATGTGAGAAGACCACACAAATTAAGTAAAACATTTAAATTTATTATATACAAAACAGAATGAATGAAACGAAATCACACAAGAAAATAAATAATAAATCAAAGTCTGGATGTCTGAAATAAAGGAAAAAAAATTAATGCTGATATCAATAAAATCAAAAGTAAAATGGCTCCAAAGCGTCCGTCCATAAAACAAAATCCAAAGTTAAAAAAATAAGCAAACCATTCCTCCATGGTAAAAAAAAATTATAAAGTTAAATCCAGTCCATAACTATATAAAATTTAAAAATCAAGGGTCCATGAGCCCAAAAATCCAAAGGAAACCTAACGAAAAACCTACCTAATGAATAACTATTTACAAAAAGGTGGGGCATAGTCCATGCACCCCAAAGGAAAAAAAAAAGAAAGGAAACCTACATCTATATAACTATTTACAAAGGTGGCGGGCTAGTCCGACGGCTCACTCATTGATGTCCCGGGCCAGGGCATCATCGAACTCCACTTCAACGTCCTAGAGGCAGGCCTGTTCCCTGGCCTCGAGGTCTCGCAGGGATGCAGCTCCCTGCGAGTTGCCTCGAGGCACTCAGCCCGCCTCAATGCCCGGAGCATGAAGTTCTCCGCCCTGACCATTGTGAGCAGTGCCTCCTCTGCCCGCTGCCACTCTGCATCTATCTGCTGGCCCAACCGCTGCCACACGGAAGACACTCCCAATCCTGGGTCCTTATGCCCTCCGGCCGATGCCTGCCCCTGTGATGTTGGTGGCCCCGAGCCATGATCGCTCTCACTTTGAGCCTGCTGCTGCCGTGCACTTGCCCTGCCTGTTGATGCCTGCACGTCCTCCTCTTGCTGGGGTGCAGTTGGTGGGGTGGCCACCCCTGCTGGACCTCTGACTCCCGACAGTGGCAGGGATGTGTCCTCCACCAGCCTGGCCACTGGCTCAGGGGCAGCTCCACAGGGGGCCCAGGTGATACTTGGGTGGGAAGATGCCATGGAGGACAACGGGTGCATAGGGGGTTCAGTTGAGGATGGAGTAGCAAGAAGATCCAGCACACGGGGGAACCCAGTGCCGGTGACCTGTCCTAGTAGGCTGACGCGGTCAATGAGGTATTCGAAATGACGTGCATTGTCCTCATGAGAACCATGCACGTCATCCCGAATACCACGTTGGCGCAACGCCATCCCAGCTAGGACAGGCTCAACACGGTCACGGATTGCAATGTCCGCAGGGAGAGGAAGGCCAGTTGTTGTTTGCGCATCCCCTCCCTGAAAACGGGTCTGGACGAAGGCATCCCTGCTGGTGCGGGATGATGCAGTCACAGGATCGGGGACAGGATTACACACAGGCACCTCCGCAGCGGCCTGTGCTGCCTCCTGTCCCTGCCCATTTACTGCACCACTAGCACCAGTGGAATCCCCCCTCCAGGCCCCGTGCATGGGCCTTCCACAGCCTCCTCCTCAACCGAACCCGCCACCAACCTGGATGACTCTGTGCCATCTTCCTCCATAGGCCCCTGTGGTGGCTCAGCTGCCCCTACTGCTGCCGAGGAGTCCACCTCCAAACTCCGCCTCTTGGACCTTCCCTTGGTAGTTGCGGCCATGGACGCGGCACCGGACTCCTCACTCCCGGAAGAGATTACTACGTGGGAGCAGAGCTGGGCCTTGCGTCTCCGGCTGGCGGTGGGATCCCTGCCGCTGTGCTCCACAGCACCGTCTCCGCCCTCTTCATCAGTTGACACTGCAGACAGGGAGAGACAGAACACAGGCATCAGGGCACTGTACAATGGTCCGATACACAAATGACAGTTGCACATGAGTGGCAGTGTCAAACTTCACAGATGGCATCACACTCCCCAACACTCAAATCATTTGAACCCACACACATGCACAAATTGACAGGAATCATGCAGCAGGCAGCAGCATCCATATACACACACCAGCATGAACATCCAAAGGTTGCCATGATGTCACAAGCAACATGGGGAGTGCCCAACACATGCACAAACACCACCAGACAGACATGCATCTGTACATCTCCACCACCTGTCGCAGTGCAATCATCGGCAACTATGTCACATCTGCCAATCGGGTTCCTCCAGTCTGTGTCACATGCATCCATGGCGTATCACTGTCGCACACATGTCAAACACACACACGCACATGTATGCCGTGCACGTACATGAAGGTGGAACCAGCATCCATGTGTCACACCCCAACCATGCCATAGGACATACACAGAAATGCTAACATGTCTGCATCTCCACATGCAGTTGTGCATCATGCTTTGGAACACATACGACATTGATGTGCATCACACATGACTGAACTCACATGTAGCACGGTCATGTCCCTGCACATACACATCCATACATGGGCCTTTTCAGACATATGTTCAATCTGCACACTCCTGGCACACCTCAAAACGCACTGTGTCCAATAAGTTTGCATGGACACTTACCGCTCGACGCCGGGCCGGTCTCCCTCTCGAGGACCTGGTGGTGAAGCTCTGGGTTAATGCGTTCCAGGACCCTCATGTCGTCGGTGGTAAGGTGGATCCGGCGTCTCACTGCATCTGCTGCTACCAAGAGGCGCCGGGCCTTACTGAGGGTCATGGAGGTGAAGTCCTCCCAGTGCTTACGGACGTGTGGTAGGTTGCGGGTTGCCACCCCCTCCGCGTTGATGGCAACAACGATGTCCAGCCAGATCCTCTCCCATCCATCCTTGTCGGCACGCCTTCTTCCATAGAGGGCATCATAATGCACCAGGACTTACTCCACCAGGATGCCAACCTCTCCTGCTGTGAAGCTGGCAGCCCCCTGCCTCTCTGGCTGGGGATTGCCAGTGGTCTCCGATGGTGTTTGCCCCGACATGGTAACCCCCGAGGCAGGTGTGGGTGGGCAAGTGGGTCCTGGTGCTGGGCTGTGGAGCGATGGAACTGCAGTCGCGAGTCTTCTGTTCCAGCAGGGGTGGTCACAGCAACTGGACCCCTGCAGATGGCTGACGTGCAGGCACCAAATAGCAGGGCACGTGTCCAGCAGGCAGGCAGGCAGCAGCAGATGGCTGGTGGGAGTTGGCTCTGGGGCCTGGGGGGCAGGAAAATGGCCTTCTGGACAGGAGCGTGGTTTCCGTGTGTTGTCGCTTGGCCAGCTTGATACGGAGTGATTTGGCACGTAAAAAACAGCATGTCAGCGTGTAATTCAGGGAAAGGCCCTTAGCGCGTAAGCGAGTATGTGACGTAACACAGGCGGGCGTTTCCCTCGGCACGGGTTAAAGGTCCCACGTGGGTTTCCATTGCTCTGTACGTGCTTTTCGTGGAGAGCGGTACATGTGTTTTACAGATGTTGGGGTTCACACGCGATTACTTCACAGCGGCTACAGTGCGTACTTCTTCTTTTGGCGGGGGTCTTGCCTATGCGTTCTTCTTCTACACGCAAGGCAGACGGTGAGTTGTGATGCTATTTTTTCCACTGTGGGTGTCCCTGTTTGTCGCGTACCCCTTTTTTTTGGTCATACTAGCCCACGTGTTGATCACATACTAATTTTTTGTGTTCCTGTCTGGCACAGCGTGGTGCGTGTGTTTTTTTACACACACGTGGGCAACAGGGGTCGCGTATATCTTTTTCTTGCTATTTTGGGATGCCTGAGCATTGTGTGACCCGTCATGTTTCCTAAGGAGCCACAGGCTGCCTTGCAGGAGCACAGGGGTGCTGTTTGCATCACGTTCCTTGCCCCCCCACCCAAGTTGCCCAGGACTATTGTTGTGTGTACCTGCCATTGGGGCTTGTACATCTATGCCATGGTTGGGAGGCCACAAAAGGTGAGGGGCGCCTCTGTTGGGTGGCCTCCACGTGCCCTTTCCCCTCCCATGCACAGCGCCTGTGCATGTGGTTGGGGATGTCGGGGCACCACCATGTCCACCGGTACGCCCTGCCATGTTGCAACATTGTGCAGGACACATGCTGCCACACTGATCCTGCACACTACTGGGGGTGCATAGAGTAGCTGCCTGCCAGAGTGGTCAAGGGAGCAGAAGTGTGACTTGAGCACTCCAAATGTGCGCTCCACTATGGCCCAGGTTGCAATATGGGCTGCGTTGTATCTTACCTGGGGTGGGGTTGGTGGGGTTCCGTATTGGCATCATCATGTGGGTGCACAGGGGGTAAGCACTGTCCCATGGGGAGGTGATGATGGTTGTCATTAGTTTGGTTTGTGTATTTGTCTGTGTGTGACATGCATGCATGTGCACAGCCATTTGTACTCACCAATGAGCCATGTGTTGCCATGCTCCACAGCTTCCAGGTCCCGGCTCAGGGCGGACATTCTGTATATGAAATTGTCATGGGTGGACCGAGGATAGTTAGCATTGACAGAGGTGCTGATCCCCTGTGCATCGCATACTACCTGCACTTTGATGGTATGCCAGTGCTTGCGTTTGCAGTGGATATTCTCCGTGGCCCTAGGTGGACGTAGGGCCACATGGGTGCAATCTGGGGCACCGTGCACTATGGGGAAGTGTGCCACCATGTAAAAGTCCTGGACCATGGCCTGCCTTTCTGAGGGTGTTCTGGGCATGTATATGTTCCTGCGGACTGAGGGTCGCGCAGTCATGATTGCCAACACCTGGTGTAGGCAGTGTGACTGCGTGGGCTGTGCGACCCCCCCCACTATGGCAGTGGTCCGCTGAAATGACCCAGTGGCCAAGAAATGCAGTACATTGAGCACCCTTTCCAAGGGGCTCAGTGCTTGGGAGCACAAGGTGGGTGATGTGAGGTCATCCTCCCACTCCTGGACCAGGGATAGGATGATATGAGGTGGTAACATATACCTGAAATAGACATCCCAAAAAGGTTGGTCCTGGGCAACAAAATGCGGGGCCTAGCTATTCTCCTCCTCCTGCGGTGTCCCATGATCAGTGCTGCGAGAAATGGGACATTCATCGTAGCTATATGTACGTGTTTGTTGTTTGCGCAGACTTTTATACTGTGCGGGTATAGTTCCGTCTGCCTTCATGTGGCAGACGTGTTTAGGCCTGTGTGCGTTTTTTGGCGTGCGCGGGTTTCCCCTATTCGATTCCATGAATACGTGTAGTTTGCGTGTTGTGGGAGTTCTGTGTTTTCCCAGCAATGCTCCCCAAGTTACGCCCTTATTTTCACACGTTGTTCCCCATTCCACCCCTTGTTCCGCCCCCTTTTTGGTGTGTGCGCTAATGTTGTGCGCTTTCGCTGTGTGTGTTGCGCACGGTGTTCGGGATGTTGCAGTGACGTGTGCGCCCGTGTGCACTACCCGCGGATTTGGCGTACATCCCGGGGAAAACACGTGTAGGGCCTTCCATGAAGCGTGCATTAGCTTTTTCACGCTTGCGCCAATTTGCGCCACAAATTTCGGCGCACATTTGTTCCATGAATCGGCCCCAAAATGTACGTATTGTGTGTTTATTAATGTGAATATATTTGATGAATTTAATATATTTAATAAACAATTAAAGTTGTGAGCTAAGCAATTATTTCAATACCACTAATGAAACCGATGAAAATTAATGGAAGCAGGCCATGGGTCCTAATCCACAGAATAATGGTTTGGGATTAAAAACCCTTATGGTGATTGCTTTATGTAGAGCTAGTGCTTATTTGATTAAATAAAAAAAGGTTAAAGCACAGCCAATGGTGTTAATATGCATTTAAATAACATTACATGTCATACAAATGGCATCATGCCAGACAACTGTTACTATGAAATGTCAGATTTGTGAGTCACACTGCATGCATAGATTCTTCGAATAAGGTTAACCCACCAATTGTACATTCTGACATAACTCATTTTGACCTTTCTGATGAAGGGTAAGGGTTTTATTCCTAACAACACCAGTCTAGAAACTTACCAATTTACCCTCTGAGGTGTTAGTGTCAGGTATAATGTTATAGCTACCATTCCAGCTTCTTCCCATCCCACGATAGGGGTACTAACCCCATGTGGGCCTGACTAAACTGGCTGGTCAGGTTTGAATTCACAGCATTCATGACAGATGTTCCCAGTCCACAGCATCTCACACTCTTTGCGAGCCTTAACAACACGCATCATTGCCTTGGTTGCCTCACACCAGCTGTCTGCTGGAAAGTCAACACGCAGAACGGTTCAGATATGTTGCAAGTCACACAGATAGTATTACTTTTCCCTTTTTAAGGGTGATCCATAATTGTGTGTATGAAAGGTACCTAAGATACCTTAGAAGACCTTCATTAGTGGGTATTACTTTGCCAAGAGCTGAAGTATTCAGTGCCCTGCTTTAAGTCATGGATACCATATGTGCAACATTTGCCGCCTGACCGGCACTGCATGTTTAAGCCATATGTGGGTCAAAGTGTCTTCAGGAATATGGAAGAGAAATCTCATCCCTGCAGGTCCCCAATAACAGTGTTAACAACCCCCTGTGTCACCTCACATCATTCCCTTTATAGTATAGGCGTGAAGATGTGAGTCACCTGCTTATGCTTCAATCTTTTATCATGAGCACCCCCCTTCCACTCAGTGTTAATAATCAGCAGACAAGTTTTAACTTCGTGAATAAATTGTCCAAACCTATGAAATTCCCCATTGGGAGCTCGTACGCGTCTAACAACGTATTGAAAATTACTAACTACCTGCTTGCACACAGGTGCATAACTTTAAACATTTCTCTTAAAAACCAGGAAGACCAGCAAATCAGCTGACCTTACGCTAGGAAACTGTTACTGAACCAAATGGGGAGTTCTAAGACCACCTGAACCATATCCTCTACGAATTGCCCCTCATTGTGACAGCCATTTTTGTGTGAAACCATGCAATCCCCGAGATAAAAGAGCATACAAAATGGAAATGAGGGAAACTGTGTTAATTTCTAGTACGGCCCTGGCCGAAGCGACCTCCATAGTCATCCTATTTCGCCATTACACCCCACTGCTAACCAATTGTCAAAAATTGCGAATTGTCACAAGTGCCATTGGCTTTGGATCCTCAGTCTCACTCTAGAGAGGCTTTTTCTTTAACTGCCCTTGTTTGGCAAGGTTTAATATAGCCCTTATCTGTGTTTTCTGCAACAAGAGCAAAATCATTCCCGCAGGGTGTATGGGTGTAGGGCTTAGGCAATGTAGAGGTGTATGGGAGTATGATATGATATGATATTTATAACGCGCTTAATACCCAGAGGTTTCTAAGCGCAGATCCAGAGATCGAACCTGTGTTGCTCCGTATCGTCTTGATTCCAAGGCAAGCACGTTGCCCCTGAGCTATCCTCTCGAGTGGGGCTTAGGCACTTCAGATGTGTATGGGAGTAGGTCTTAGGCACTGTAGAATTATATGGGAGTAGGGCTTAGGCACTGTAGAGGTGTATGGGAGTAGGGCTTAGGCATTGTAGATGTATATGGGAGTAGGGCTTAGGCACTGTAGAGGTGTATGGGAGTAGGGCTCGGGCACTGTAGAGGTGAATGGGAGTAGGGCTCAGGCACTGTAGATGTGTATGGGAGTAGGGCTTAGGCACTGTTGAGGTGTATGGGAGTAGGGCTCAGGCACTGTAGATGTGTATGGGAGTAGGGCGTAGGCACTGTAGAGATGTCTGGGAGTGGGGCTTAGGCACTGTAGAGGTGTATGGAAGCAGGGCATAGGCAATGTCGAGGTGTATGGGAGTAGGGCTTAGGCACTGTAGATGGGTATGGGAGTAGGGTTTAGGCACTATAGAGGTGTATTGGAGTAGGGCTTAGGCATTGTAGATGTATATGGGAGTAGGGTTTAGGCACTGTAGATGTGTATGGGAGTAGGGCTTAGGCACTGTAGAGGTGTATGGGAGTAGGGCTTAGGCACTGTAGATGTGAATGGGAGTAGGAAGCAGGCACTGCAAATGTGTATGAGAGTAGGGATTATGCACTGGAAATGTGTATGGGAGTAGGGTTTAGGTACTCTAGATGTATATGGGAGTAGGGCTTAGGCACTGTAGAGGTGTATGGGAGTAGGGCTCAGGCACTGTAGATGTGTATGGGAGTAGGGCTTAGGCACTGTAGATGTGAATGGGAGTAGGAAGCAGGCACTGCACATGTGTATGAGAGTAGGGATTAGGCACTGTAAATGTGTATGGGAGTAGGGCTTAGGTACTCTAGATGTGTATGGGAGTAGGGCTCAGGCACTTTAGATGTGTATGGGAGTAGGGCTTGGGCACTGTTAGAGGCTCATGTTGAGTTGCAGGATGGGCAACTGTAGTCTTGATGGAGTTCGTTTCCTGCACACCTTCTGGTAGGAGGGTATTGCAACTCTCTCAAATGTACAGGTCTTCATAGGAATGGTCAAAGCTTTCCACATTATTCTCCAGCTTGTCAATGTGAGCAGGAGCATTCTCAGTACTGTTAACCCTTTGTTGCATCTTGCCTATTCTAATCAAAGATCTCCATTTTTGCAATCATAGTTTTCTTTGTGAACTTTGAGGTTTGTGTAAGACACATATGGTTTGGAAGCCCTAATCTCATAAAGGAGTGTTCCCATTGTAGGGCCTGGAGGAGATTTCCTTATGGGCCCACTTTGGAGTAGATCCCAGAGACACTACAGCGTCTTTCCTGTTGATAGGAATAGGGAATTAGCACTCATTGTGGCTACCAAAACTAGAGCGACTGAGCAAATCAGAAATGGTCACACTACCCTGTGCTTTCAATGCCCTTGCTAAATGGTTAAGTTAAATGCAGATGGTTGCGCAGCAGATGCTTGCAGCCCGCCATAAACCTATTATCCTGTTATGCTAGAGGATGTTTAATCAGTGCTGCACCACTTCACATTTTCTGAGCAATGGCTCACAACAACTGCTACCTTGTCGTTCTCTAGTTTTTCGCCTTTGAGCAAGAGTTTTTTTTTTAAACAAAAAACTGTTATAAATCTTTATGCGGAAGATGCTGGGGAGAGCAGAGATCACAAATAAGTTGCTATCTTGTCCAGACTCCCGAGGACCCCCCCCCCTTTAAACTCCTATGTTGTCTTGTCTCAATAACAATCACAGATGCACAACACACATTTTTCTCTTAGAGGGGAGGGGGGTAGCTAAGGGGCAACGTGTTTGTCTTGGAAGCAAAACAACGCAGAGCGACACAGGTTCAAATTCTGATCCTGTGCTTAGAAACCTGGTATCTCTGGTAGTAAGCACATTATTTTTAAAAAAAAGAACAATTATATCCCTGGTACTTTTCCTTTTTCCCCCACTATGTCTTTGCCTTCCTGCACGCTTTACTCTCGTGATCAAATTGTTCTTTTACTCCAATACTCTGTTATGAAACCTATCCTGAACCATCCCTAAACACAACAAAAATTGGAAGATTGGAAATGGAGGTGTATGGTTCACAAAGATACTTCTGCCAGGTTTGGCTGTCAGAAATAAATGCGCAGAAGCTCAAATCAACCCTGCTCTCACTTGAAGATTTGGAAAGACCCACAAACCACTTTTTAAAATGCTTGCCTGGATCTAGACAGAACTGCAGAGTACATAGAAATCCATGGTGTTAGAGTAGGCAGAAAAAGATGCAGTAGTATACTACCCAAACCTTAGCTTGCAAAATTAGAGTGTAATATTACATTCAGAACACCCATTCCTCTACAGTGTTTACATTGGTTGTACAATATTAGTATAAAAAAGCTATTTTAGGTTATTTTACACTCATAATTTCGGAAAGAAAATACTTGATGTTTATAAATTGCTCTGCTTGTGCTGCACCCAGAGCACGGCGAAGAAAGGAATTTTCATGTTTGTGTTAAAGTGTAATTAAAATGATGACAATGGTGTTGTTGGAGTCAGACTGGTGCCCCCTATAGCCTGGCACCTCAGGCAGCCACCTGCTCTGCCTGCTAGACAAGCACAAAAGCCCAGATCTGCCATCCATATTTATGTATTTAAGACACCAACCTCAACATTTAGCTTAAGCAATGCACGCATTCTTCTTCAAAGATATAATCAGTAGAAGTCAATGGACACATTTAAAAAACTGCCAATGGAACAGATGCATGTATTCCAAAAATATTGCTGACTATTATTATGCACAAGACTAATGTGTTTGGATAGGAGTTGTGAGATTGTCTTAGTTCCCCCTACTTGATACTGATTTGGGGACCCATTCTATTTGTACCCACTGTCTACTATGTGTTATTAACGAAAAATGTAATAACAAAAACTTTTCTAACAAATATAATATACTGAAAAAAATACTGATTTTTTTAATTTTTGGGGGGGGGGGGCAGTTTCCCACAAACCCCTGTTTTCCTATAATTATAACCCTACTCCAACCCCCTACCCAGTCGTTTTAAACCCTTACCCCACCACCATATATATTTTAATAAAGAATTAGGTATTTTTTCATTTAAAACGTTACTTGTTATTTTATATTAGTTAATATCACTGGATACCTCTACTAGGTACCCACAGCTGCATGCGCTTTCTGTCTTCCACTGCTCCCTGTGCCCCCTTTCTTAGTGGGCCCAGTCACTGCACAATGTGCACTGGCAGAGATACAGGCACACCTTAGGGTGCCCCATGGCATCTCCCCATATGGGCACAACTACCAAGACGATTATCCGTCCCTACAAGTTGCCATGGGCCCACCAGATGGATGCTCCAAGTTGCTCTGCAGGCCCTCCCAGAGGCTCAGACAGGGTAGGGCCTGAGCGGGCAAGGCCCATCCAAAATCTGTAAGTACCCAGTCAGCAGCTCTGTGTGGGCATTTACAGATGTTCATGTCTCTGCAAAGGGCCCAACTACATTAGCTTCAGGCCAAACTTGTTAGGCAATCCTGGCCACGCCTCTCAGCCCAGCAAAACAAAAGAGGTGATGGCTGGAAGCTTTAGAATTAATCTTAACCTCTGGCATCGCTCTGGGCAACCCTCGAAACCATCGTTCTTCGCCTGCCAAGCCATTACAAAAGGGGAATGATCATATGTAAATCAGGCTTGGACCCACCTCAAAGGGGTCAGTGCAGCCCGACCTGCCTGGTCACATCCCTTCTGCACAAGACCCCAAGCCTCCCCAAACACGTTTCGGCTTCGTTGGGCCTCACCAGTGAGGAGTAGCTCTAACCTCTCCTTGCACTAACATGCTCAGCATCTATGCTCAAACACACCATATGCATACCAAAAAAATCCAAACTTTCACAGCAACTGGATAATCTTTCTAACAGACATCCAATAGCAGAATGCCACACCTCTACAATCAACGTGCATATACACGCCACTTCAAATGCATCCAGGCGTCATGGGCACACCAGGCCACCCCCTGCGCACAATGCTCGGGGTACTTCCTGTCTGCACGCATCAACACAACATTTTCCTTCTCTCCCCACTAAACCAACCCACAACCCTCTCGCGTTCAGATCCGCCAGACCACACGCAGAACGTGCAAATCGCCACGCACGCTGCGTGGCCTAAATCCCAGTAATATCACATAACATTACGAATCTGTACCTTGCGTGGGTTGACTTGAGGCCTGCAAGCTTCTCAGTGCCTTCCTCCACAGCCTTATAAGCCATTGCCCAAGCCTAAGACATTCCTAGGCTGGGAGACATTCGCAGCTGTCAGCTGTGGTAACAAGCATGAAGAATGTTGTCTTTTCCACGCGAGATATTACGATAGTGCATATTTCTGCAGAATATTTACAATCCCGTTTCTGTATCACTCTCAGCAGGCTACCTGACAAGGCCCCTTGTTTCGCCAGCAATGCCTTAAATGCTGCAGCTGTCAATACAAGGGGAAAGCCCTACTCCCTAAGCTTCCCAGAGTGAAAGTAACTCCCCCTCAGCTTCATAATAGGGAATGCTCATTAGACACAGGCCCAACCACCTGCGCGGGAATTTGAATTGTAACCGTTTTTTTTCACACCAGCTACCTGCTACTCGCCTTGACAGCTCGTTACGGCTGCTCTATTGCTTCCAGGTCTGTAAAGTCCTGACATCATCATTTCTTAGTCAAGGAGAACATACTTCGATCAAGAACGAATTAACTGAATTTATTGAACAAATGTCGATTTTGCAATTCAGCTTTTATGATCGCATTTCATAAACACATATTAGCAAAGCCACTCGGTTTTGGTGCTAATTTGTCAAGTAACATCCCAGATGTCCCAATAATGCCATCCCATGCCTGGCATTATCGCCATGCTGTAAGGTATAATGCCCACATGTACAGCTGCTGCCGTCATATGGCAAGCAGAGCCTCAAATGCCGCCATTGAATGCTATTGCAAACTCTTAATTAACACGTTCATTAAAGTGCTTTTATAATGTGCCGAATCACCACTGTGGTGGTCTCGGGGTGCTTATTCTTGTCGAGTTTCAGGGTGTATTGTGTGCACGCCCTGGGATCAGTGGTCGATGTGAGCGGGAGCGGTCGGGAGCGGTGCTCCTATACTTTTTTAAATTACCTTGTACAGCTCCTATACTTTTATTTTAAAAAGAAACCGTTCTGGAATGGTTTTGTTTTAAAATAAAAGTGTAGGAAGAAGTTGAAACCTTCACTTTCAGTGCACTGCACTGAACGTTCCCTTAAACAGCAGGTGCAAGTGTTTGGGGGGTGTATTGTGTGTGGGAGGGGTTGTGGCAATGGGGTTTGTGGGGAGCAGGGGCAGGCCAGCAGGGAACATAGTTCCACTACTTCTTTTCGTACACTTCGACCACTGCATGGGATCACCAGGCTTTAGCTTGCTGGAGGAAAATGAAAATGGGGTGAGAAAGATGGGAGAGGAAGGATAAGAAGAGAAAGGCGGAAAGGAGAAATAGAAGGAAGCACTGAATCTGTTGGTTGTCTCCATGACCATCAGTTTCAGAGCAGTCAGAAGCACAGAAACTGCTCTCCTGAACATCCTTGAAGACCTGTTCTCTAACCGTGATTCTAATCTCCCCTCTGACCTCATCTTACTCGATCTCTCTTCTTCCTTTGACACGGTCAACCAAGCCATCCTGCTCAATCGTCTCCATGATGACCTGGGTATCACCGATTAGGCCCTGGCCTGGCTGACCTCGTTCCTCTCTGATCGACCCACCCAGGTCGAACTTGGGTCCTTACTTTCACTCTCTCTATGTGTGGTGTTCCCCAGGGTTCCAACCTCTCTCCTTGGCTGTTCAATCAATACCTGGCACTTCTTGCCCGCGCATTGCTACTCTCTGCTCAAACTTTCGGTGCTACGCGGATGACACTCAGCTAGTTTTCAGGCTCCCCTCTGCCACTTCTTCTCCTTCTCTCATCTCTGACTGCCTGTTTGCTATCCAGGAGTGTGTGCCGCCAATGATCTCTGCCTGAATGCCAGTAAGATGGAGATTCTCCTCATCGGTACACCTGCACCCTCCTTTCCTGTCACTCTCTGGCCGGCCTCCCTTGGCCCTCTTCCTGCTCCCACCTGTGAGGCTAAGAACCTCGGGGTCATCTTCGACTCCACAATCTCTTTTTCTTCTCACACCTCTGACGTCTCTAAGAAGTCAAACTACCAACTGCACCTTCTCAGAGGTATTCTTCCTTTCCTCTCCTTCCACCAGAAGCTCACTGTCTCTAGAGCTCTGGTTCTCTCTAGGCTGGACTACTGCAATAGCCTCTTTCGAAATATGCCAGCTTCTACTCTCTGCCCTCTGCAACTCATCCAGAACCAGAATAGGACTGCTATACTTGTCCTTGGCCTCAAGCACAGGGATCGTATCTCTCCAGCACTGAAATCTCTGCATTGGCTGCAAGGATTATGTTCAAGACCCTCTGCATTGTCCACAAGGCCTTCTTGGGCATGGGTTCTCAATACCTCCAACTCTCTCTTCGTAAATACCTTCTTACACGAGCTCTTCGCTCCTCCACCTCCAACTCCCTCATGGTCAGTCGCTTCTCCCAGCAACAAGTTGGTGGTAGATCTCTTTCTTCGGCTGGACCCTCCCTCTGGAACAGCCTCCCCGCCTCTCTGAAACTCATGGAGAACCATCTCCAGTTCCGGAAGCACCTCAAGAACTTCCTCTTTGCTTCTGCCTTCTCTCTTCTTCACCCCTGCTGATTTCCTGTCTGATACTACACTTGTCACCTGGGTACCCTCTGATTTCGGGTCCAGGTCCGTACTCGCCCAGTTGCACACCAGCACTGCCTCCTGGCAACCCTTGCACTTGGGTCTGTATCTGTAAACCTACAGTCCCCCTACCTGCACTTTTGGACACCTGCTGTCTGCACTTACCCTTGCACCTGCTGGCCTCACTTCTTGTTATTGTTTTGATCCCATGTCCAGCACTGCCCCTACCCTTTCCCCTGGCACTTTTCCCCTCCACCCACCCCTGCACTTGCGCGATCTCATTGTCACTTGGTCTAGTAAGATCGTTGTCTCTGTCCTCCCTCTGTTCCCCTTTCCTTGCCTCGTCTGTCAGGGGTTTTGACCCATGTTTGAGTTATTATGCTGCAACCTTTGGTGCTGTGGGCTTAGAAAATCCAAGATGTCCAAAAAAGCCCACATTGTGCCAGAATCCAGGAAAACCGCGCAGTTTTGGCGCACACCAAAATGTTCCCCTGACCTGCCACCCACCAGTGCGAGCGTGATGGGCCAGGAGTGCCATGTGTGAAATGTGTGACAAAGGAAAAACAGCAGTGCCTGTTAGCTCAAAAATCTCTTTGAAATCACCTTTGTTTCTCTGATTGCAAGCTAAAAATGCCTATTTCAAACATTGCAAGATATTAAAAAATCTCACTGAACACCAGCAGACATTTGGCAGAATGAAGTCTTCTGTGCATACAAAATCTGGAAAGATCAAGAGCCCAAAACAATGTTTATAACAAAACTGGCTGAGCTGTGGATGTCAGCAGCTTAACTGAAATTGGACTGAAAGCCACTAAAATCTAAATGTTTAAAATAAATGAGTGACCTACTGTTGAGTGTCCCATAGTTTGCAACTGTTAAATGTCATAGTTTTGAACTTAGAATCAGCATTCTAGCTGCATGTGTAAAAATTGTAAGTTTGATTTGGATGAAGAAAAACTGGGAACAAAAGTGACATCTAGCTGAAGCCTGGCTTAAAGAGATTGAATTCTGCCTGACAACTACCCCCGACGGGAGTTGAAACTTGCTCAACAAATGTTCCCAGGACTGGCCTGCATTCTCCTGCCCTCACCAAAGGGAGATGACACCTCTCTGATTGGATTAGGGGAGGAGCAGCTGGGTACTGGAGGGAAACAGAACAATGAGCCTTCCTTGGCTCAGACAAATGTTAAATTAGGGGGGGTCGTAAATGGCTTCCTCTTGAGAGAAATGGGCAGGGGCAGTGCCTCTGTGAGCAACTTGAGCTGGAGGAAGTAGACAAACCAGAAATTCCACCATGTGCTTTGGGAAACCACACCCCTCTGGGCCAGAGCATAATTTTAAAAAGATGGATAATTCATAGTACAGACTTGTCAAAATTATATAATTAATATCATTATTCTTGTGATTTTTCTGTGCACATTTTAAGAGGTGTTAAGACTCTGTACCATGTTCTGAGGCAAAACCCCATGAATTATGGAGATTGCAGACACGGGGTTCACGCTAGAAAAATGAAAATTTACTGGAATATGTGTAGAGGGATGGTGTACATCTGTGTAATTTTTGGTAAAAATTCAATATTGGTAAACCAACTAAAAACGAAAATAAGTTGCCATTTTTGAACCCTGGCTCTTAAAAACATCAGAGTTGGAACAGAGACCTACCCGAAGTAATATATGATATGTACATGTAATGTCAACCGCTTGTGTATTTGGGAAATATGTTTAGTTATGAAAATGATTTTCTAAGGTAAAAGCAAAGGGGAGTGTTCTTTCTTTGGAGCCATAAACATGACACCTGATGACATAGGATGACTCACTGCTCCCTTCTCAAATCAGGTCAAAGAGAAATCCTTGACCTATCAAATCATGAGTGGGTTGGGCATAGAAAGTTAGCACCCACACCAATTTTCAAAAGACATAAAAAGAGCCACTGGAAGCCAGACAGGGACATTCATTTTCCAACATTCAACTGAATTCCTGCGAAGCACGCTGATGGAGAACTCCAGAAACCAGAACTCCAGAGATCCAGACTAACTCCAGAACAAAAACTCCAAAGAGCTGAACTCTTCAGCAGGCCTCAAAATCTTTTGCAAACTATTCAACCGCCGGGCTGTGCGGTTTGCTGTTTGCTAAGAGTCCTGTGTATCCAGAACAGAACCAGTACCCAGATAGCAGTGCGGTATCCAGAGTCCACTTGATCCAGACCAGCAGAACCAGAGACCCAGACCAGACCGCTGTGAACAGAACCGGTGCCTGATTGACCCGCTGAGCAGAGAGAACCGCAGCTAAACTTGTTGACCAGATCCATGACGAGGCCATTCCTTTCAAATGTATAGTGTGAGTACCCAGCTAGAATTGTGCAGAACCCATCTATTAGCTTAAAATAATCTGATTCAAAACATTTAACCTGTCCAAAACTGCATCATAGAATCGTGTGTCCCTTCTCCGATTTTAAACCTGTAAAAGTTTCTTACAGTATCTCTTGAACCGTTTGTGTTAGGAACAAGATTTTCATTTGGAAGCTAAGATTCACAGCTTTCCAACAAGCTCTAAACTGACTTGCTACTCCTTATAGCGCCTCCGTAATTGCGCTCAACGCACTCGAGAAAAAGTGCTGCGATTTGACATTTGCTTCATTTCAACCACGTGTAGAAAGATCTGTCATTTGCTTCCATTACTGAAATCCGTTTTCAACCTGATAATCCCTCATTAATCATTGTTAGTGTGGACCTGAACTGATTTAAGGTATCTCTCACTCACCCTGAACCTCTAGAGGGAATTAAAATCTATTTTAGCATGTTTCACTCCCTTGCAAATCACCTGAAAGTCTTTCGCCTGTGTTTCAAAATCATCCCTGGTGCTATAAGCTTGTTAGGGGGGAACTGAATTCGTATTGTACTGTGATTGTATTCCTGAAGACTTTGTGTGTTACTTCCATCTCCTTACATTGCATAGGGGGGAGTGAATTGTCAGAGAAAAAGTGATCATATTATCTTTTGCTGAAATCATATCAAGTTTATTTCTGTACTGCCTTTTATTCATCTTTGCATCTCCTTGAAACCATAAAACATTCTCAGCTACGGTATCTCTATACTACTCCTAAATAACTAAACCAGTGTGCTAGTATAACATCATCCATTGTTGATCACTGTCATATGTCTAAGTGTGATATCAAATATTAATTTATTATAAAAGTGTGATATATATCTATTGTTTAATTTTTCGAATAAACCTTTTTAATTTGCAAAACAAACCTACTTCCTGGCTCAGTGGGGTCAGGGGGATTCTAAGAGAGGGGCGTTATACAAGGGTTCATCATCCAGATTATAACTTGTCATAAAAATATATAAATAAGGGCTTCCCTTGAGCAATCCCTGACAAGGCACTGACTTAGTGGGAATGCTTGATTGGAGTCATTAACACGTCGCGCCTTGCAACACTTGTGTATAGGCACGTTAAAAATGCCATATCATATCATACATCAGACTTAAATGTTGCAAGTTAATCTATTAAGATCATGGAGGACATAGAAATAACAGATGAAGTAGTGCGCCAAGAACTACTATTTGACTTGTTTCGCCGATTGAAACACAAAAAACAGTGCAGACATATAAGTGCGAAACAAATAAAAAAAAAAATCAGCCATCTCAATCACGCAGATGCAACAATAAACCGAGGAAATGTATTGAGGCTCTAATCACCCCTGAGCATAGCTTACCGGAAAAAAAAAACAATAGCAAAGACTCTGGTAGCTAGCTAACACTTTGAAAACTATAGACTTCAGAGTGAATTCACAAACTCAAAATTCTCTCATCCAATTGAGCTCCCCAATAAATTTAGATGAGTAGGAAAATGAGGACTTGATGAACCTCTCAACTTGATTGGTTACTTTGCTATCACAATTAGAAATTATTTCTGAGTCACTCCATCATTTGTAAGCGATTCCTAAAAATAATATTGATGAAAAAGATACTCAGGAACAACAAGACGAGGCATTTATGACTGTGGAACAAAAAAGAGCTCACCGACCAAACCAAACAATACACATTGATCATAATGGCTATTATAGAGCAGATATTTATTCAGCTGTGCCAGGGTATCATAATAGACATTCAAGAGATCCTAAGTGGCAATCCATTGAAAAAGAAAGTAATTAAAAACACTAATCATGCTACACAATTATTATTGCCAGGAATCAAAAGCAATTAAAACATAAATATGACTGTGTGGAACACACAAGGATTTAAACACCTTCTGCAACAAGATCAAACGTTCTCTCTTGCTAATGTTGATATTATTGCTCTGCAGGAGACATGGATAACCTCTGAACCCACTTGGCCAAATTACGATATTTCTTAGATCTCGGCTATTAAACAGGCCAAAGGTGGTCCGAAAGCAGGGATGTTGATAGCAGTAAAATTGGAGTTAGGTATGAAATTGGAGGCTTGGGCTTCTCCCTACTCCGGTATACAATTAATTAAACTATCAATAGTACATCAAAATGTGCCATTGGATAACCACACAGCCGTTTTAAATCTTTACTTGAACCCCTTGATAATCTCAGATGATAGATTCCTAGATTTAATAAAACAAATGTTAGATCTTGTTGCCTTAGATCCTCAAATTCACAAAATCATAGTTCTGGGGGATTTAAACATTAGATGCATCGTTAATAATGATACACTACTATAATCAAAAGTAAGTAGATGGATTAACTTGATGGAAGCAAGGAATTGGACTCTGTTGAATGGTACAATAATGGGTGATATACCGCCTGTAGTGACATTGAAAAGAGATTCCTCCTCAGCCATATTAGACTACGTATTTATCTCTAATGAAGCTGTTAACTTAATCAAATGTTTTACTGTCTTACCATCCTCAGCAATTGATCATAATATATTTCAAATCACATGGGAAACATACCAAAACAGACCTCAAGAACACTATGACAAACCACTTGTTCTGAAGGAGGGCAGAAATAGACTAACATGGTCAGTACTCAAAATTGAAATCCTTATTAATCTCGTTAGCAACCAATTCAGACAGCCCAACTGTGGACGCAGAAAGAGCCTATATCGAAACTCTTTATCTTTTCTCTGAAAAATCTATTAAAGGATCTCATCCGATGTTTCAAACCAAATATGCTTAAAATCCATTCATAAGAATGTAAAAAATGCAACTCCATATTAACCTGAGGAATCTCAAAAAATATAATATGATGGATTCAAAAATAGAATGTGTGAAATTACGAACTCGGTATGAAAAAGTGATAAAACAGAATCAGTTCCTGTAGCAGCAAATCGATGATGAACGGATGTTAAAAGCTGTAACTAATAAATCTGGTGCTCCAATATGGGGTCTATTAAAAGAATGAAATGTTAACAACACACCTTCTTTTATGACAAATGCTGTCAATGAGCAGTCTTGGATCAATCATTAAACAGAACTGTTTTCCTAAGGAGCTGGATTTGCGATTAACCCACCTATTCTTATAACTGATCTTTCAAATTAGATTTTTGATTGTACGGATATCATTATTTTAATTAACAAACTTAGTTCTTCCAGAGCGCTGGGGCCTAATGGTCTTTCAAATGTTGCATGGAAAGCCCATCCTAAGAAAAGGGTGGCTATTCTAGAACGTATATTTAGAAAGGTAGTAACAATGGGGCTAGTTCCTAATTAGTGGAAATAATCTATTATTATCCTAATCTTTAAAAAGGGGAGCCAAGTGATACGTTAAATTATCGGCCCATTGCGTTATTGGACCTCCCCAACAAAATATTTGCCCGCCTAATACTCAGAGATCTGAACAAATGGCTTAAATTGACCAATCTATTAGACAATTACCAATCCTGTTTCATTAAAGGAATGGGAACATCAATTAATCTCCTTCTAATGGCGGCCTTGAAAAAGCAATGAATAACTACAAACCAAATGATTTATCTTGCTTTTATCAATTTTAAACAAGCATTTGATTCTGTGTTGAGAAATGTATTATGGTCTAAATTAATTAAAGCAGGTTGCCCTCCCTACATTTTTAATGTGTTATATCAATTTTATTCTCAAACTTCTAGTACGATTAAATTAACCTGCGATGGAGTATTATTGAAGCCTATTATAACTCACTCTGGGCTAAAACAAGGATGCATTTTAGCTTCAACTCTTTTTAACTTTTATATAAGAGATATCAATACACTTTAGATTTACCACTAGCGTTTCCTCCTAAAGTAGGGAAGTACTTGATAGCGTGGCTCCTATATGCTGATGATTTAGTGATAATTGGCCAGACCCCAATAGGCCTTCAAAGGAAACTTTCTACCTTGGCTCAATATGCATCAACAAAATGTTTTGTGATAAATACACTGAAATCCAATATTTTAGTAATGCATCCAAGCACAAACAAGCATGTACCTCAGTTTAAATGGTCAATTAATACTCTAAAGGTTGATATTGTCCATGAATACAAATATTTGGGTTTACATATTAATACAAAATCCAGAGTGAAATAAAATTTAAAATGCAAACAGTGACTTCAAAAGCCAAATTAAACCAAAACTAGTTTGGAAAATGTTCTATTTTCCCTATTATCCATTTTTACAAACAAAAGGTTATCCCAGCAGTTGCCTATGGAGCCCATACGAAACCTCCTGAAAACCATCCGAATTGGAACTATGTCGAAGGTATTTATTGGAAAAAAATATTATTATTACCAAGGAGTAGTCCAATGGACATTAATCGATACGAGATTGGTTTAGTATCCCTTGCTTCTGTGGCTCCGTGGCAAGCAATATCTTTGTTTCAAAAATGTCTACTAAGTAAACCAACTGATGCAAATTTACTACCTCTACTGATGACAACATTAGAAAGTAAAAACCAGAAATCCTAAGCAACGTGGAAAGAATATTGCCTGTTGACAATGAAAGCTGCTGAAATTTCTGTAGAATTATTATTAGAAATTCCTGTACGAGCGAAAACAAAATTGTAGCAGTGGGACTGGGGTATGACTTCGGACAATTGCTCCAAGTATTTAATATTTGCAAATGGAGCTTTTCGAATTGAAACCACTGCATCAAATCCCAACATATTTAATGAAATTACCGAATTATAAATATGCTGTTACCTTAATGAGAATAAAATTTAATATGTGGCCTACAAGAACACAAATTGTGATCTGCTCCAAAAGTTCAAAATACAGCACTATGTGCAGATTTTGTTTGGCATCGGATCAAAGTAAGACTCTTAAACATCTATTTGTGAAATGTAAAATACTATCACTGCTAAGGAAGTAATTTTTCTATAAATTCTTCAGTAACTTTTGAATTCTATCTGATCAACAACTTTGGTCAAAAATGTGTAACGCAAACCATGTATCCGTAAACATTGCAACTATTAATTATCTATTACGATTGAATATTGATAATGAATCCACTGAGCAAGGAACTGTAGCACGAATGGGCGTGAAATTGATTGTGACATTTACCTATGCAAATTTTGTTTTGGCAAATGTTTATTATGTGATGAGCAATGTATAAAATTGGCAGATATCAAGTTGAAATGATCAAGCAACGAATTGTAACATGAGTGGGTAAGAAATAGATCGTGTTATGCAATTATCACACATTTTTGTTATCACACATTTTTTATGATGTGATTAGTAATGCTCAAATTTGTATCATCTCACTAGTAATTTTCAAATTCAGAAACATCATGTTGAATTGAGAATGATATTGATAGCTCAATATGTAAAAAATGTGATTTCTTAACAAACGTATTTTAAGGAAAATTATATATAAACATATGTGGGAAGCACTTGCATAGTCCAACTCTGCAGTGCCTATGTATGCCCTTATATAAACATTCTAAATCAATATTTTAGGTAAATAGTATGTATATAAACTCTGTATTGTATATACCACCAAACCATGACTAAATAAGTATTGTGTGAGACATTACCTAAGAGTTAGATTTAAGAGATTTCTAATATGATATGTTTTTTTAATGTGTTTTAAAAAATGTATATATATTTATTGTTTTGGTTCTGTTTTGATTCTCTCGAAATTAGGTTCTTAATAAGAAGGAGGGACGAAAAAATGTAAACAATACTCTACATGTTCTTCTTTTTTCTCTTTTTTCTTTTAAAATGAATTTGTAAATGTATTTGGTAAAGGGCTTCACTTTAAAATTTGTAAGTATCTTAATCATGTCAAATATTTGAAAGGTTGCGTTGAACAACCAAAACAAATAACACATTTAGAAAATTACTTTTTCTAGATAACATATTTCATTTCCTTCTGTGGGCTGTAATCAGTATTTATGGAAGGACATGGTTGCACTTGCAAAGGAATAAATATCCCAATACTGACAGACATGAGGACAAAACATACTTTCCAGAGGAAACAGGTGAGCAAGATGTGCAATTATTGTCACCTCAAATGAAGACAAAGTAATAATGCGTTCATAGTTTACAATAAACCTTGTTTATATATATATTTATATTACAGCACCTGTGGTAGTGGCAGTGTAGTTATGGTTAAGTTGCTCAACTCATAGAATGAGCACTTTTGGTGGCATATAACTCCCCTCCCTGCCCCGCCCGGATGGATCGTCACCAAACTTTCCAAAAAAAGTATATGGCCCCCTCAGAATGATTTTGTGAAGTATGGTGTGGTTCCATCCAGGAGGGGCGAAGTTATAAGGGGATACCACATTTGTGGAAATCCTCATACACGTAATGGAAATGTTTTTTGGCTCACTCCGACAGCCCACACTGCTGGATGGATTTTCACCAAATTTGCACCAGGAGCAGCTGCTTGGTCCCGAAAGCCTGCTTTTGTAAATTTGGTGTAAATCCGTCCAGTAGTTTTTAAAAACTGACCAAAAAGTAGGTAAAAATAAATGTGTGATATCTGGGTTCGGTCCGCAGACTCACTTCCCGATTCAGGGTCCACGGATGCCTCTGGACAAATCAGACAGCAGCATGACATTTGTGGAATTCGTACGCACCCGCTGATTGGTCGGTTTAAAATATGAGGTGCGTCAAAACATTTGAAACGGGCGCCATGTTGGATTTGCGAACAGGGTCCCTAGTCCGCAGACATCGCGGTAACAGCATATTTAAAAACACAACATTGCACTTGTCAAACAAATGACACTATCTCCGGGGAGGTGAGGGGTGATGAGGATGGAATATGGTTGTAAAAAGCCAAAATGCAGGTGTTTTTTTCTTCTCCAATATCTGCGAACATCTCAGATGTTCAGGGGCATACATGCATATTTCTGCATTACAGGGTCAGTGAAAAGCAGTTTTTGGATGGCTTATAACTTTGGCGCCACTCAATGAAACTGCATGAAAATTCAGAATATCATTTTAGACCTGACCCTGAATGGTTATGCAGAGGTTGTTGCTGTTTTGCCAAGAGGGGACAACAATAGAGGGGGGTTCCAAAATATTTGGAAGGCTTATAGATTTGGTGCCGTTTTACAAATCTGCATAAAGGTTTGAAAAAATATTCTAGACCCAGATTTGAATGTTTTTGCAAAGTGTGATGGGAATTTATCAGGAGGGGCAAAATTAGATGGGTGTCTCAACATTTTAGATGGCTTATATCTTTGTTGCCGTTGGACAAACCTGCACAAATGTTTTCAGAAAGATTATAGACCCAACTTTGAATGCTTGTGCAAAGTCTGAATGGATTTTGTCAAGTGGGAGCTAAGTTATATGGCAATCTTTGTACGTACATTTTGACATTTTGCAAAAATTAAAACATGGATGGATATGCAAGCAGCACTGGCAAGGACCTGAAAGGATGGTCTTGCAAATGTGCCTGTATTTTATTTTTTGAAAAGTGTCATAAGCTAGGTACAAAAAATGGTGATATACCTTTGGTGATTGAGATGTAGCATGTGGCCATGGGAAGCGGCCAGATTGTCCGTGGCCATGACCCGGACTATCTGGCTACTGGCTATGACAACAAGAGACTGGCAATGAGGTTAAAGTGGGCATGGCCACCACGAACCGGCTATGAGGTAATTTTTTTTTCAAAATCGGGATAGGTTTGAATTTGAATGGAAAACAGAATTCTGCTTGTGGATACAGCCAAAGTGCTGGACAGGATTGCAGCAAACATTTGCAGGGAGCATCAACAAGGACCTCAAAGCATGGTTTTGCAAATCTGTGCTGTGTTTTATTTTTTAAAGTGTCAAAATATAAATACAAATATTGTGATATAACTTTGGTATCTGGGCAATGAGCCTGAGCAAGGATAAATGTATACCCTGATTTAATTATTGGGGCATATGCCATGCCCAAAGCCCTAGGTTTGAATGGGAAACAATATTCTGTTTGCGGCTACAGCCAAAGTGCTCTTCTGGACACAAAAAACCTGTGCAAGAAGCATCAGCAATGATCTGAAATCATACTTTTGCAAATCTGTATTGTGTTTTATTTTTCCAAAGTGTCAAAATGTAAATAAAAGAATAAAGATTTAACTTTGGTGCATGGACAGTGGGCCTGGCCCTCGGCAAGGTCGAAAGCCTACTCTGATTTACTTATTGGGGCATGCAGCCTTGCCGAAGTCCTAGGTTTAAATGGGAAAACAAATTCTGCTTGCGGCTGCAGCCCCAAGTGCTGGACGGGATTGCAGTAAACGTGTGATTGGAGCATCAGCAAGGACCTGAAAGCATGCTTTTGCAAATCTGTCATGAGTTTTACTTTTTGGAAAGTGTCAAAAAGTAAGTACAACACATTGTGATATTACTTTGCTGCCTGAGCAGATGGCCTGGCCCTCGTCAAGGACAAATGTCTACCCTGATTTGCCTATTGGGGAATGGCGAGTAGGGATGCAACGGTATAATGGTATACCGCTAAAGATACCGTGAACCACTCAATTAAACAATAATAACCGTCACATTGTTTATACCGGTATACCGTTTATACCCTTAAGTGTGCTTTTCAATCTGATTTGGAAAGGCTGCAGTAAGCCAGTGCTGCACAATCTTGGTCTTGCACTGTTGGATGTGCCATCTGCCAAGTAGTTTTAGTTGGAGCAGTTTTTAATGCCATTCCATAAACCACACGTGCCTGACACAAAATCAATATGTTAGCAATAAGAAGAATAAATACAGTGCCAAGAAGGGAAAGGGTTTACCTTGGGTTGGTGGCTTTGGGGTTTATAGATTTATAATGGATAATGTTTGCTAAACATATGACAATGGGGGATTTCCCTGGTTCTATCATTGAATTTACATATAATAAGTCACACTGCGAAATTCACTCATCTCTGTGGGTATTCCCTGCTGCCATACCAAACGGTAACATGTCCGTGATTACATGAACACCTTTTGGCCCGCAAGTAAACTAAAGGCTGTAACGTAAAGAGAGCGTGCATGTGTGTGTATGCGCACAAGCTTATACTACCATCAGTCTCCATTGATCTGTGGCATGCAGGGTATAAAGATGGCAACATGTTCATCTTTACCAGTAGCCAGTAGGGGAGCTAAAAGCCAAAATGACCACTTAAGAAAAGCTATTCAGTTTGCTTTGCCAGTCGCAGCAGGGCTCCCCCCCACCTCCTCCTCTCCACACATGTGTTTGTGTTTGGTCGAAGCAAGGGGTGGCATTTCAGTAGAAAGTATGTTGAAAAGCCCAATTCTGGCCCTGGGTGCCTGGTTTTGTTTGTGATGATAAATCTGACAATTTGTGACCTTTTAGAAAATATTAAGATTGGTTAACTCCCCCTGCTGTACCGCGATAACAATGATATACCGTCATTTGGCAATAAGGTTATCGTACCGTCATAAAACTAATACCATGACACCCCTAATGCCGAGTGGGCAAAGCCCATGCACCCTTGCATTGTGGAGACTGGTCATGGCTGCAAGCCATGAGCACTGGCCATTGGTCACATTATGAGGGTATATTGGACACTAAACTAGGATGCAGGGATCACAGGGGTGATTTGGTGGGGCTGGGGTCATGGTCGAGCCTCATGCACCAGGCAATTTAACCATGACTTGCATCCTCAACATACACTGCTGATAACGACACACATCAGTATCCGTTGCAAAAAATGTGTTTCTTAAAGGAGGTTTACAGTTCTTTGATGTATGTTAAAAGAGGAATTATTAATAATTTATATACAGTGATGTGACATCATGAAACATTTTCATTCATAAAAATCTATGAAATTCACAGAAAAACCTTTGTTAAAAGGACTCTATGGTTAAGTTACACTGATAAAAATCTATAAAATTCAGTGAAAAAACGTTTTTAAAGGGACATTATGGTTACAAGTAAACCCGGAAACCCCCAGAAATTCAACAGTTATGTTAAGTGAAGCAACCATAACTCATGCCACCCCTGTGCACTGCTAATACTAACACCCAGGACATCAAAGATGACATCACAAATGTCATTGATGACATCACCATACTGAGAAAGGCACTGGGCAGAGAGCCCCATTGGTTTGTTGTGTCCTGGAGGGGGTGGGAGTATCATTGGTTATACCCCCTGTGGGCTGAATGTGGATACCTCCAACTCATTCGACTGGTAATGGTCCAAATGGCTGGATGTCAGGGTACTACCATTGTGTGGGGTGGGGACCTGAATACAATGCTGAAACCGAGTTTGAATCGATCTTGGGTTGTCCAGGGTCCCCATTGCAAAGCGAGAAAACAGGTGAGGGAAATATGTGCTGACTATAATATGGTGGATGTCTGGAGAATGCAGGGCCCGGATGCTCGCGATTATACCTTTCACTCCTGAGTTCATGGTTCTAGCTCAAGACTAGACTCCCGTTGCACTCCCGTGATGGTTTTGTTTCTTTTGGGTAACAGTCAGATTCCCCCCAGGCTCTCTCTGACCATTCACCAGTTGTTTTGGAATGCCTGGGTGGTGGGGGCGATGGGAGGGGCTGCGCCTGGCGTTTCAAGTCAGATGTGCTGATGTATGCACTCTTCCATCAAGAACTGCAGAATAAAATTGTGGCATATTTCACAAACAACGACGGCTCCGTCCTCCTTGCAGGGGTGCTCTGGGATTGCTTTAAGTGTTACATCAGGGAAGTCTTCATGGCCTAGGAGAATGTGATTCTCCGGCTGATCAGGAGGGATCTTGTGGTGAGTGAAGTGCAATTGAAGCATCGACTACGCATCCACAGCAGACCCAAGGTTCTGGCCGCACTACGACAGGAGCTGGATGGATTCAGCGCAAACGCTAACAGGGAGGTTAAGTTTCTCAGACGGGGGCACTCTGTGCGGCAATACAGTGAGGGGAAGAAACCAGGGACTTTACTGGCCCGGCTACTAGCAGCGGATAGGAGACCTCCACATGTGGAGTGCATCAGAGATCCCCAATGGAGACCTCTTTATGCAGAGGGTGATATTGCTGCAGCATTCCGGGAATTTTATGGTCGCCTCTATACCTCCTCATACATGCAGGATGAGTCGAGCTTGCAGGGTTATCTGGAGGACATAGGGTTGTAGTGGGTGGACCCCCTACTCTGAGAGGTCCTTAATCACAAAGTGACATTAGAAGAGGTTCTGAAGGCTATCAAGGAGCTTACCGGGTCTAAGTCTCCTGAAGCTGACAGCCTCTCGGGTGAGTTCTACAAGGCTTATGATCCCATACTTGCCCATGTGTTGTTGCAGTTATATACTGAATTGCTGGCATCGGGGTCTCCCCCCCTCGCCACGTGAGGCTAATGCTATCCTCTTACATACGAAAGAGAATCCAGCTGAGGATTGTGCCTCCTACCGGCCGATATCCTTAATTAATGTTGACAATAAGATTTTTGCCATAGTGCGGACCAACCGGCTTTCCCCTCTGATGCCCGGGTTGGTGCTCATGGAACAGGCCGGGTTTGTACCCAGCAGAAATACTACATATGGCCTACATCATTTTTTTTTGGGGTCCTGTCTGCTCTGGCACCGGAGTCACAGGCAGTTGGGGTGCAGTTGGATGCAGAAAAGATGGCTCTACTTATTTGACGTTCTTTGGAAACTTGGCCTGTGGGCTCGCTTTGTCTCTTTGGTGTCCCTTTTTTTAAGCCGGGCTGATGGCGGGGATAGTGGTTGGCTACTATCAGTCTGAGAGTATTGACATGTCATGTGGGATGAGGCAGGGGTGCCCATTGTCCCCACTCCTTTCTGCTCCTGCAATGGAGCTCTTGGTGGCCACTCTGCACTAGCGGCATCCTGAGCAGGGATTAAAATTGGGTCCGCATAGATTGATTATTTCCTTATATACTGATGAAATGGCATTATTTCTCAAGGACCCAGCACTCAACTTGTCCCCAATGATGTGCAAGGTGGTAAGGTTTGGGGAGTCCTCCGGCTGAAGATCAATCACAGTGAGTCAGTGGGTTTCCTCCTTTCTGATGGGATAAGGGTGTTTGAGGATGATGTTAGGCTCGCATGGAAGTCGGCGGGAGTTTGATACTTGGGGGTGGAGATCTCATGCAATCAGGACTCTCCGTTTCCTGACAGCTATGCAAGAGCTATTGGATCTTTTCTGGATGATGTGGCATGGTGGCAAACACTCCCTCTTGCCCTGTTGGGCCAAATCTCTATTATAAAAATGATAATTCTTCCTCAATTGCTATATTTATTCCTTAATAATCCATTGTTCCTTTCCTCTGGCTTCTTTCTCCAATTGCGTGGCATTATCCGCGGTTTGATCTGTGCTGGGAAACAGGCCAGGGTGGCCTACACCACGCTGACACAACCGTATGAGAAAGGGGGCTTGGCCCTACCAGACATGGAACACTACTTCTAGGGGGTGAGGGCACACTATTTGGCACACTGGTATGCCAAGCATTTGTCCATCCTCATGTCCAGATGGAGAGGCTGCTGGCTGCCCCTCACCTCCTACACTCTGTGATTCTTGGGGCTTTGAGGGGGGGGTGGCTGGGTCTCTGCATATGGTGAAAGTGACCTGTGCGATCTGGCAAAAGGTGGCGGGCTAGCTGGTGATTGATATTTTGTACTCGCCTCTGCTTCCAGTTTGACAGGTTGCCGGTATGGCGATTACAAGGGAGAGGGTGTATCTAAAGTGGGTATTCCCATCTTTAGTGTTTTCTTTGTAGAAGATATGCTTCTCTCACTGCAGCAGGCAAAGGACATGGGTGGGTCCTCCTCCCTGGATATGTTTCAATACTTTCGTATGCAGAATGTCTTTAAAGAGGCGTCCCCTCTTTCCCTGGCAGCCCCCCACATGTGCAATATTACATGGGCAGATACAATCGCAGGGTGAGGGTCATCTGGTTTCATGCCTATACTGCAGTTTCATGGCTGATATTCCATGGGACAGGGAGGCACCGAAGTTCCGTTGTGAGAGGGATCTTGGCAAGGACATTGCATACGCAGATTGGCAATATGTATTACGATAAACCCAAAAAGTTTAAGTGAATTCTAAATTTAAGCTGATTCACTTCAACTTTTTGCATCAGGTATACCAAACCCCAGCTAAACTTTATATACATGTTCCATCCACCCTGGACTCATGAGCCATGTGTGGCCTCGGTCCGGCCAGATTCCTTCACTTGCCTGGGAGTACCCACACATCTCCCGATACTGGGGGGAGGTACTGTCATGGCTTTCACTCATTATTGGGGAATGAATTACTCACAATACTATGGTGGCACTCCTGGATGTGCAAGGGGGTTGTCACTTGCGGTCAGACCACTTACCGGCCTGCTCTTAGTGTTGGAAGTATCCCACACCCAGTGTGCAAATGTGGTTGCTGGATGTGGCACCATATGTACAGTACTTTCTTACTGCTGCAGATTAAGTGCGCTATATCGAACTGTTGATGGCATCTCTGTTTTGTTTGTTGCCGCTGTAACATGTATTCTGCACACAGTGGGTCATTGCTGCTATTAGACTCCATGGCTGTGTTGGTTGGTAATTGTAAAATGATCAAATAAAGTTTAAAAAAAGAGAATCAACTTGGGCACAAAGTGTTGACATCATTTTCTTGACTGGTTTGGGGGAAATCCATCCAGTAGTTTTTAAAATATTCGACAGAGAAGGGGGTCCCCTGCTCCTTAAAACATTTGAATCAGCCCTGGTGCTTTTTAGGGCAGAGCGGCTGAGCGAGGCTTATAACCTTTGACTTGCTGGATGCATTTGGATGAAATGTTCCAACCAAGCAGGTTGTCTGCCCCCACCCCAACCAAAATGGACATTTTGGGAAAATGAAAATGTTATTAAGAAAACATAAAAACGCAGATTGCAGCCTACTCCCATTCATTTCCCCATAGAGAAAAAGTCCAGTTATTGAACAGTTATAGTGTAAAAACCGCTGGGCAGATTTGGACCAAATAAGGATAAATGTGAGCACAAACCATTAACTTAATTTCCTTGAACGGTTTGGGTGTAAATTCATCCAGTAGTTTTTTTAAATATTCGACAGTGACATGGGGGTGACCCCTGTTCCCTAAAACCTTTATATATATTGGCCTTGTTGCTTTGCAGCAAAGAGGCTGAGAGGATTTTCAGAAATAAAAAGCTAACATTTTTATTTTGCTAGATGCAAGTGATTCTCGCAATATTACTGGGTGAAGCCGCAAGCGAAATAACTCAAAATGCTATTTGAAGGAGGAAAAAGGACACCATCAAACTTTGGAATGAACTCCCTCATGACCTAATAGAGTCTAATAACATTCCCGACTTCAGAAAGAGACTCAAAAATCTCCTGTTATCTAGTCATTCTTATGGGAACACTGATTGTTTTGAATGACAGCGCTTATAAATAACAATAGCAATCACATCAGGCTACATTTTGGGAGTGGGAAAGAAGTCACCATGTGAAGTTGGCGATTTGGAGGTGGGTTGGGGATCCAGTTACGGGTAGAACATTTTCGGTTTATCAGGGGAAGGATGCGTGAATCTCATAAGATTACAGTGGAAATGCCAGAAGACGCGCTCAGAAATTAATGTGCACAACACGAAGCGATGAGTGATGGGGTAATGGAAGAGGCTTAGGGAGGGAAAAGGCACTTCAGTTGAGTGAGGGGGGAAGTGTAAAAAAGAACGGGGACACATGTTGAGTGCCTGTGAGGATCTGGAAGATTTTTGAATTCTGATCATCTTTTCCCGTTATCACAGGTATTGGCTAACCGCCATTCTACCGCAGACATTTCTGTTATTGAAACTGATTACCATGAAATTATTGCGGGAATAAGGACTTTGAAAAAAACAAGGTTTAACATCTGCAGTACCTACATCTACTGAGAAGGGGGCAATGGGTGTTTGGTAATAAATTAATGTTGTGACATGACTTGTATGCCTAAAAGAAAGATATTGGTGCAACACATACAAAGTCCATAGCCAAAGGCCATAGCTAGTGAGACCTCAAGAAACTATGCAGCAAGTTCAGCCATAGCCCCTGACCATCGCTGATGGCCATGGCTAGTGGGTCCAAAAGAAAATTATTGGTACAATATGTAGAGTGGCCACAGCCAAAGGCCATAGCTAGCGGGCCCTAAGGAAACTAAGGATTGGCAAAAGCCTTGAAATTGAGTGAAAACCCATTCATTGAGAGAGAGTTATGGTGATCAGATTTAATGCAACAAGACCCCTGAAATTCAGCACTCGCACTTCAATCAAGTCCACCTTGGAGAAGAAAATGTGTCACAGGAACCAAGCAGTGATAGGGAGTAATGGCCAGCAGAGGATCAGCAAGGAAAAGAGCGATTGAGGGCAGTGGGCGGCCCATGGAAAGAGGAGGAGGGTATTTCATGAGCGATTTTTTAGCGTTATCCAGGGAATACCGGGGAATACCACGGGCATGGGTAGTTCAATGCCACTGCATTTGTACTTCATTGCCATTATCGGGGGAATCACACAGGAATGCAGAAAAAGTGAAAGAAAAGGAATTTTACACCTGCAGTGATCACATCTCCAATGCAGGGGGTAATGGGTCTCTGCGAAGAAGGTCATGGCTAGAAGGACCCAAAAAAACCTATGGGTGCAACATGCACAGTGTCCACAGTCAAGGGCCACGGCTAGTGGGCTCCAAAAGAAACCTATTGATGTAATATGTACAGTGTCCACGGCCAAACACCAAAGCTAGTAAGCCCAAAGAAACCTATTGGTGCAACATATACAGTGGCCACGGCTAAAAGCCATGGCCAAAGGCCATAGCAAGTGGGCACCAGAAAGGCCTTTTAGTGGAACATGCACAGTGACCACGGCCCAAGGCCATGGCTGGTGGGCCTCGAAGAAACTATACTATAACAAAACCCTTGAAATTCAATGAAAAAACTTTAGTTGGGAGAGAGAAAGGTGATCAGATTTAATGTGAAAAATACATAGCAATGAAACCTTTGAAATTCAGTGAAGAAAACCTTGGTTAAGAGAGAAATAAGATGATCACACAAAACCCCTGAAATTCAGCAATCGCATTTCAAGCAAGTCCACCTTAACTATGCACCCCCTGCTGCACTGCATATGACCATTATGGTGATATCACAGATGACATCACTGTTGACATCACTAATTACATCATACATGACATCAGTGGTGAAATCAATAATTACATCAAATGTGACATTACTGATAAAATAAATTTGAATATTTTTGTTGTTCATACATATTTTATTTTATCACACTTAACAATAATAACATTACATCAAAAATACACTGATACAGAAGTATGATTTGATTATGTGTGGAGCATTCATTTGTAGTACTTCTTAACTTATAAACTTTCAAATAAAAATATTTAACGTTATACAAATGGTTTGAATTTCATGTATTATTGAACAATTACAATGCTTTATTGTAGGGAAAGTACCTGATTCTGCTAAGTCTAGTTCAGGTATTTCAAACATAATTTGATAAGTATATATCCAGCAGAATAACAAAATAAGAATATATAGAAGTAGAAACATGTTTAATAGTAAGTGCTATGAAAATATTCAATGTTCACATTTAAATCTACAACTCTTCAAACTTTGTTAACATTATATGAACACATTCATTATGAATCATAGTTTTTGTAAAAAAATAATCACATCCAAAAGAAAGTTCTACCCATGTGCACTGTGATAATATATAAATTAAGAATTCAAAGTGTGGTTAATAATGTAAATAGATCAACTGTATACCCCAAATTACATTTAAAGATACAAGGGTAGAATAGATTGTACTGTGTAAATATGAAATATGTACATACTTCAAAATTTAACTAACTAAACCAGTGATACCAGTGATTTCACACATGATGTAATTAGTCATGCCATTAGTATGTCATTATTGATTTCATGTATGATGCAATTAGTGGTGTCCCCAGTGACGTCATTAGTGATGTCATCTGTGATGGCATAATTGGGATCATACATTGCCCAACAGGGGGTGTATAGTTAAGGTGGACTTGCTCAAAATGAGATTGCTGAATTTCAGGGATAATTGTGTTAAACCTAAACACCTTAAATGAATACATAGACAACATTATTAATATTAATATACAATTCATCATTAATAATCTTGGTCAAAACAATAAGTAGTACAAATGCTATATTGGCAAGAAATCAAGTGTGTAAAAGGGCCACACTTGGTCAAAAGATTTGTATTCGTTGAATAAACTGCAATTAATCAATTATCTTTCATACAGCTGGCCCTGCTCTAAATCTCCATAATGTGACACAAGTTATATAAAGAGAGGCTTAATACCCATATTACCATTCAGACAGCTAGTTTTAGTTCACTTGAATGTGACAAGAATTTAGATTATGCAGGTAACCTGCTACTAGTGATTTGTTTGGGGGAGATGTAAACCTATTCCACTCCCAAATTCCTACATAATAAAATAGGTGCTGGCTACAGAGCTGTTGTAGAAGTGACAGCATGAGACAAAAACTAAAAATAGAGATGAATGTTACAACTAGGGGCCCTTGATGTTTTCCAATAAGGGACAGGCAAGCAGCTGTGTATATAGATAGGATGCATTCAGTGCCATTCATAGATCTTTTAATTCAAAAGAGAGAGGAGAGAGAGAAAAATAGTAACAGTGTCAGTATCAGTTGCTGTGCTGGGAAGGAAGACGTTAAGTTTGATTAATTGTCCTCTGGAGTATGGTCTCTTTCTAAACCACTCCTCAGCATCAACGTAGAGAAGAGTTATGTGCTCTAGCACCCTGTAGCATCTCATGTGCTAGATGGAATTACCAATAATGATCTCGGACCCAAATAACCAGACAGACTCAAAGAATATGGCAAAGTACTACTTTATTATCAGCATAGAAATAAAGTAGGGCAACCTGGCGAATAACAGACGGTAATACAGCACTCACACCCAAGTGTGATGATACAAAGGTTCTTTACCTTGATCTGCGTAATCTATGATGTCGTCCTACATGGAAAACTAAAACATATTGAAGGGAGGGATTGTTTAGGGGAACATATGTACGTATAGTATAAAAAAGTGTTAATAACTTAATTGGCCTGCCCTTATTTGGTGGGCACGCCTCAAACCACCTCTAAATATGTATAATATTGATTATAGCGAAAAATGACAGCAGGTTGGTCTTTGCAACATTGTATAGCATGTTGCTACGTCTACCCTCTGATTGGTTGGCATGCTTTCCCAACCTTGGACTTTCGGCTCATTAGTAGCACGTAAGCAAACCGAAACTCAGGTACAGAGAGCAAGGTCAGACTACTTCCCAATTAGTCCATCATCTTTCATCAGTCAGGCTCCAAGCCAAGGCTTCTCCTTTGTAGTTGACATCAAAGCCTGCTCTCTGTTCTGGGACATTCAAGGGAGTGAAGGAACACTGTTATCTTTGTTTGGGCTTAATGAATAGCCCTTGTTAGTAACTTCTGAATCACGAGTAAGGAGACCACACATTCGTCCATCTCGACCTTCTATTCACTGCTATTTGATTCAATTTTAGCTGGGTGTCATTACCCTTCTTGGCCTCTGGCCAATTTCTCACCCCATCTTACATGGGGTTTTACGCATCTTTAATTGTCTAATACTTGGCTCTTGCATATGTTTTCTCCTTCGCTTAATCTAAGATAAATATGTCTTACATACATGGCTTATCCTTTTGACTCCCATTGTGCCTTGCAATTATTCCTTGAAATATCATCCTTGTTCCAAGGCCAATAGACTCCTCTTTATTCCTCAAACAAAACTGTTTTTCCAGCATCTCCTGACTTTGCAGCCCTGGCCTGTCTCTCCGGTAGCTTCATTGGTTTTAATACAAGTCCGACGTCCATCTTTCCATCATGGCTGCTCTACCCATGTTATGTTTTCCTGTTTTCCTCTGTAGCAAACTTCTTTATGTTTCATCTATCTTGCATTTCTACGTATATACATGTATTAGTCAGCATGTTACATAATCTTCTTTGCATATACGATTTCTTCATATTCGCTTACATGTTTCTCTTGTTACTTCAGTTGTGCCTTTGTTCTTTGCATATCGTTTCAGTGAGTCTCAGTATCTTTCCTCTATGACATCACTCTGCTCTTGTTAAATTTCACTTATAGCTCTATGATGTGCAATCTTGTCTGCAGATATCCTTCCACACTCTCAGTGCTAGACTACATTCGATACTGTTGTCTAAGTGCATATCGTCTCTCATACACTCTATGCAGTATTGGGGTGATACCTGGTATCCCACATAGGGTTCTTCCCCTACTGTTCCAGTATGATGGAGGTAAAGGAGCGGGAGCTAGGGATAACATGTCTACCTGCTCCTTTACATTCCCCCCTCTAGTCGAGTCCACGACTACCTCCTCTTCTTTAATCTTCTCCATTCTCTCTTCATATCTAGCTTTCTTTGAGATCCAAATTTTGATCACCCCCCCCCTTAGGTCACCTGCATTCTTTATATGCTCATCCACACTCCAGGTCATGTGACAGCATACTCCAGTTGGCCAACAAAATACCCAGCATCCTACATATTTCTTGGGATCCTTAGGGTAGTAGAATTTTGTTTCTGGGGTGACATGGGATTTTCTTTATGTTTTCATGGGTGGTATCTTCAGCCTGTGGCATAGGATCTTCATGCACATTAACCATTATCTTCATCCCAATAGGGTTCTTAGCAGTTTTCTGGCATTGTCTGAAAATGATCCTTATGACACAGAATCCTAGCAATACCAACACTAGTATCTCTCCAAGTAATTTGCCAGCCAGGTTGTAATCTACGAAAACAGAGACGAAAACCAATCATCTCCTGCTGTCTCATCAGCTTCATCCTCCATCTTCGTACGTAAGGTCATCAGCATAGTTGGTTCAGATGGTTGGAGTTGAAGGTAAAGATTGTCCCCTGCGCAAACTGCAAGTTTTAGTTGGTGGTTGCGGTAAGGCCTGCAACCTGGCACATGGTTTGTCAGAGAACCAGAACTCCACTGTTCCTAGGGGGTTAGTTATTGATTGGTGTGACAAACCTTGTTTAGTGATAACGCTGGCTGTTGGTTGTTAACAAAAGGGTTCTAGTCTTCCATTCCGTGGGTTGTCGTTACTGTCAGATTGGCTATCCAGAACACCACCAGCACCCTTCCGGGTGGCTCTTCAGGCGCTCCACTCCCTTTAAGGACTACTACCAATTGTCTGCCTTGATAAAGACTACGGTAGAAATGTGCGTAGCTTTTGTTTCACCATCACCCAGCATACTTTGCTAGACATGTGATCCATGTTTGTTACCACATTAAAATCAGTATTGATGACAACAAATCAGGAGTCACTTCTACATTAACTCTTTAATTGCTGGCAACCC